>NW_028274819.1:76992821-77295851 GCF_037043125.1 Eumetopias jubatus
GATCCACTCAAGCCCCACTTATGTTTACTCTATCCTGCCACTAATTTTTCGAGGTTTAAGGTGCAGGTCCCTGAAAAGGGGAAAAATAGTAAAAGGCAACAATAGGTGGATTAACGGGTCAACGTACAGTCCCTGAGTCTGTAGTTGGTCCTAAGGCTGCAAGTGATGTTCACCCTGTCTTTTACCACCCATTGTAGATTTCTCTAGGTATGCTAGAAATTCTCTTGGATGATTGCATGGTAGGATGACTTCATCCTTCATCTTTGAGGGAACTGAATCCTTGGTTATCATACTTTTTTCAAGACTAGTTTGTTGCAATTTCTTATGTGCTATTATCATTGGGCATGGAAGCACCAAATTCCTTTGCATTGGATAAAATTGAAGACATTATAATAGAGAATTTTCCTGGACAAAAACATGGTATAATTTTCTATTTTTTTGATCTTTAAGTTATTTAAAATTAGAATTTGTCAATTTTATTCATGTATGGCTTTATATAATATGCACAGGATATATATTATATATATATCATCTAGATTTTTTGAATGTTTTTGATGTTATGAATTACATGGTTTTCAAGTCATACTTTTTAGTAGTTGGTGATGTATAAAAATTGCTTTAATGTATCGATTTAATATCAAGAAAATTTGTTGGATTCCTTGGGGGTTTTCTAAATGGGTAGTCATATCAATTTGTGATTATCCAAATAATGTTTGTTTTGGTTATCCTATGCAACTTTGATGAATTTTATTTCTTTTTTTGTTTGTTTGTTTGTTTTACAGCACTAAGTAGACTGAGTAGAAGTGATAACAGTGAGCATCTTTGTCTTATCCCTATCGATTCTTAAATATTAAACCAAACTTGTACTTCAGGGAGAGACTCAACATGGTCATTATGTACTGTGTTTTTTTATATACTATTAGGTTGTTTTGGCTAAAATTTGGTCTAGGATATTCAGAACTATGTTCATGAGTGTGGCTAGTCTGTAATTTCCTGTTATGTGCCATCCCAGGTCTTGTTTTGGTATCAAGGTTATGCCAGCTTTAAAAAAATAAGTTGGAAAGTATTACTTCTTTCTCAATTTTCTGGAAAAATTCCCATAAGACTGGGAATAAGACTATTCTTTGACTATTTAGTAAAATGCTTCTGCTATGCTGCTTTGTCTTGCTGTTTTCCTGATAACAAGATTTTGAACAAGTATCCCAATTGCTTTAACATTATCAGGTTATCCAGGTTCTCTGTTTTTTCTTGAGCCAGTTTTGGTGAGTTGTATTTTGTGGTAATTCATCCATTACGTCTAAATTTTTTAATTTTATTGCCATAAATTTATCCACAGTATCCTATTATCTGTTTAATACTTACAGTTTTAATACTTGTGTTCCTTTCTAATTCCTAATACTCTTTTTCCCCCCTTTGATCAGTCTCTCCAGTAGTTTGTTAATTTAAAGAACCAACTTTTGGGGCGCCTGGGTGGCTCAGATGGTTAAGAGTCTGGCTTTGGCTTAGATCATGATCCCAGGGTCCTGGGATAGAGCCGGGAGCCTGCTTCTCCCTCTCCTTCCACTGCTCCCCCTGCTTGTGCTCTTTCACTCTCTCTGTAAAATAAATGAATAAAAATCTTTTTAAAAAAATAAGCAACTTTTGGCTTTAAGTCTTTCAATTATATGTTTGTTTCTGTTCTTATTTTTTTTTCTATTTTTATTATTTACCACCACTTTCTTAGATTTATCTTGCATTCTTTTTTTAACTCCTTAAGTTGGATTTTAAAAATTCATTCTGAGCCTTTTTTTTCCAGTGAAAAGCAATTAAGGGAATAAATTTCTTTCCCGGAACTCCTTAAGCAGCATACATGTTCTATTATTGTTTAGTTACAAGTATTTTATATATTTTATTACAGTGTTTTCATTGTCCCATGAGTTGTATTTCTTTAAACTTCCAAGATTTTTTAATTTCCATTTTCCATCTTTAATTTTTTAATTTCCAGTTAATTTTCATGGAGTTTTCCAAATTATCTTTTAAAATTCATTTCTAACTTAAATGAATTGTAGATAGGGAATGTGGTCAGTACAATACCAATCTTTTGAAATTTAACAAGGCTATTTTTGGCATTATAATGTTATCACTTTTCATGAATATTCTATGTATGCTTAAAAAGAATTCTCCCTTCTCTGGGGACAATACTCAATTCATGGTGATGTTTCTAAGCTTCTATTTATTTTTTGAAAATATATTAAATGTACATATTTTATAGATGTCTCTTATTTCCAGTATCTAAGGTTTTGTGAGTCTTCTGCTGCTGCCCCTTGCTTGTGCTGGTTCTCCCTCATGGTGCTTTGTTTACTCATGTGTTTGTGATTTTTGATAATGGATCTGATGCTGGTTTTGTCTGTAAGTTTGTGGGGATTTTTTGAAGCCTCATAAGATCAGTTGCCTTTTTCTTCTGTTTCCTGAGGGTGCACCCAACTGGGGCGGGGGGGGAACTTCACATAAAATTCTACAGTCAGGTTTTGATGTTGTTGTTGTTTTTGAATACACAAATTTTTATGAATACAAATCCAAACTCATATGAATGTGGACGTTTGGTATATGTTTCCAAGGAAGAATTTTTTCCCCTTTGTAATATACCAGGATTTATTTCATTTTCACCCTTACTCTGTTGGAGTACCAGTTTTTATAGGGGATCTTATGAAAGACTCCTCACCTTCAACATGCCTAGTCTGTATATCCTGTCCCCCACCCCCTGGTAAGTTGCCACAATGCAGCTTCAAGTTCTCCAGAGATCAGCAGAAACTGTCAGGGGCAAAGCCGACATTGATACTTGCATGTCCAAGGATTCCTGGTTTTACTTCATTTCTGGGTATGGTATATGACTTACTTTTGTGGCAACTCACTGACTTATTTTTAAATGCCTCTGTATTTTTTTTCTTTCTAAAGTAGATTTATTGTGATTTAAATCAGAGGCCATAAAATTTATTCCTTTAATGTGTCCAATCAGTGATTTTTAGAATTTTCAAAGTTGGGCAACCATATTCTTCACCCCAAAAATAACCTTTTACCCATTAGCAGTCATTCTCCTCTCCCCCCACCCCTCAGCCCTAGACAATCACTAATTTACTTTCTTTTTTTTTAAAGATCTTATTTATTTATTTGAGAGAGAGAGAGAGAGCCTATGAGAGAGCATGAGAGAGAGAGAGCACAAGCAGAGGGAAGGTGTAGAGGGAGAAGCAGACTCCCCACTGAGCAGGGAACCCGATGCAGTACTTGATCCCACGACCCTGTGATCATGACCTGAGCCAAAGCAGATGCTTAACAGACTGAGCAACCCAGGTGTCCACTAATTTACTTTCTGTCTCTATGGCTTTGCCTCTGGACATTTCCTAGAAATGCAGTCATATGACACATGGTCTTCAGTGACTGCTTTCACTGAGCTAACATTTTCTAGGTTCTTCGATGCTGTAGCATGTATCAGTACTTCATTCTTTTCAGTGCCAAATAATAATCCCTTATATTAATATTTTGTTTATCCATTCATCAATTGATGGACACTGAAATATTTCTGCTTTTGGCTATTATGAATAATGCTGCTATGAATATTCATGGATAAATATTTGAGTGGATATATATTTCACATAAATTCTGTTTAAGTTTTTGAGGCCCTTCCAGACTGTTTTTCAAAATGATTGTACCATTCTACTCTCCCACCAGCAGTATATGAAGGTTTCAATTCCTCCACATGCTTGTCAACATTGCTACTGTCTGTCTTTTTGTTTATAGACATCCTAGTATGCGTGAAGTGATTTGCATTTCCCTAATGACTATAAATATTGAGCATTTTTTCATGTGCTATTGGCCATTTGTATTTTTCATTGGTGAAAAATTTATTGAGCTTGCTCATTTTAAAATTGGTTTGTTTGTTTGTTTGTTTGTTTTTGAGAGAGAGAGGAAAAGAGAGAGAATCCCAAGCAGAGCCCAATGAGGGGCTTGATCTCACGACCCTGAGATCATGACCTGAGCCAAAATCAAGAGTCGGACACTTAACTGACTGAGCCACCCAGAGACCCCAAAATTGGGTTGTCTTTTTATTATTAAGTTGTAACTGTTCTTTATATGTTTTAGATACAAGTCCCTTATCAGATATATGATTTACAAATATTTTGTCCTATTCTTATCAGATATATGATTTAAAAATATTTACAAATTTTATGTGTAAACTTCACTGGGCCACAGGTTGCCCAGATTACACACTATTTTTGAAGGTGTCTCTGGGGGCATTTCTGGATGAGATTAGCAATTGAATCAGTGGACTCAGGAAAGTATGCCCTCCCCAATGTGAGTGGGCATCATTCAATCTGTTGAAAACCTGAATAAAACAAAAGAAGGAGGAAGGAGGAATTCATCCCGTTTCTTTCTTTCTTTCTTTCTTTCTTCTATTTTTTTTTTTTTTTTTTGCCATATCTCTTGAGCTGGAACATCTCATCTCATCTTCCCCCACCCTTGGATTCAGATTCACATTATCATTCACCTAGTTCTCAGGCCTTCAGGCTCAGACTGCGTTATATCACCAGCTTTCCTGGGTCTCCAGCTTGCAAATGGCAGGTTATGGGCCTTCTCAGTTTCCATAACTGCATGAAGTAATTTCTCATAATAAATCTCTCTCTCTCTCTGGATATAAGATAGATGATAGATAGGTAGATAGATAGATATAGATACAGATATAAACATATATATAGATCTAGATATATAGATCTAGCTCCTATTAGTTCTGTGGGTCTTTTACTCTGGAGATCCCTAACACAGCTCTCTTTTCATTTTATTGATAGTGGCTTTGAATCACCAAAGTTTTTTATTTTGATGAAGTTCAATTTATCTCTTTTTGTTGTTCCTTGTGTTTTTGGTGTCATATCTAAGAAATTATTGCTTAATCCAAGGTCATAAAGATTTACATTTGTTTTTTTCTGTGGACGTCATAGTTTTAGTTCTTAATTTAAGTCTATGAACCATTCTGAGTCTTCTTTTGTATATGGTGTGAGGTAGGGGTCTAATAGCATTCTTTTGCAAGTGGATATCCACTCGTCCTGCATATTTTTTTTTTAAAGACTGTTTTCCCTCTGTCTTGGCATTTTGTTGAAAATCATTTGACTAGTAATGTTAGGGTTTATTCTTGGAGTCTCAATTCTGTTCTATGGGTCTTTATGTCTTTGCTCATGCCAGTATAAAACCACATGGTTTTTATTTTTGTAGCTTTTTAGGAAGTTTTGAAATCTTCCTTTCTATTTTTAAATCTAGCATTTTAGTTATTTTAGTCAGGAGGACCTTTCAGTATGTTTCATCTGCATATTGCCATAAATCTAAGTCAATCATTATTTATTCATTTATTTGTAGCAGAATGCTTTTAGTGAGAACTTCAAATAATTTAACTTAGCTTTCTTTTCATTTCTAATGATCTATTTCAGGTATACAGAAAGACATTAAAAAATGCAGCAATCATGTAGTCTCCATCCAGTTTAGAAAATAACATAATTTAAGTCCCTGTGTATACCTCTTCAATCACATTTCTTTAAATTCCCTCAACGATGATCACCATCCTGAATTTATGTTTATCATTCCCAAGAATGTCTTATACTTTTATTTACCATCATTTCCAACAGCCTGTTCTCTTGCCATCCTCTGCTATAGAGGCTATCACACTAAATCCTTGACACCCAGCTTCTCTTGAAGATCTGAAAGTCCATAGACTCAGTCATGACTAATGAGCATGGGTAAGTCTCTGGGTAGGGTGACCTTTCCCAAATGAAAGTAAAGGCTTGCTATAGACAATCCTTTTTCTTTTCATAATTTTTCCCTTCCATTTTTCCAGCTTGGAACATAGACATGATGCTGAGGTAACTAACTTGTCACCACAACTTGACAATAATGAGGAAGAAAATTTCTGTGCTTCCTCATGGCAGAAATGAAGATGGAAATAGCTTGGGTACCTGATAACATTGTTGGACTAAGTTAGGACTGCCCACCTCAGATCCCTTGTTGCATGAGGCATTTGCAGCATTGCATTTCATCATCCAAGATGTCATAGATTGTAAGACACAGCATTATTTTATGTATCATTAAGAAAGAAAAAAGGTGCTGATAACTATACAATAATATGCTTTCTTTTCACATCATTGTAAATAATAACCTTATTTTATAAACAAGAAAATTTGAAAAACGTGTTTCTAGGAGTCAGTAAAATATTTTTAAAAACGTTTTTTTAAATGTCCATTAGTTGCAACTGAACAGTTTCCTAATTGATGCCATTTTATAATAAGTAGACAAATTTAGATCAAAATTAATGTATCTGAAAGCAGGTAGGGAAGAAAATTGGGCTTTGCTAGGAAATCTGCTTTTTGCTCCAGGTCAGCAGTCCAAAATGGCTGAGATCCAGAAATCTGCCGGCATGTTGTGTCAGACCTGGGCCTGTTTATTGGCAGATTTATTCCTTGCCCTTTCCTAGCCTGAGATGTAAGGCTCCAGGCTATGTTCCCCCATGCTCTGGGTGAACTATGACCAGCTGAGTTCAGCCAATGAGATGTGTTGCCTGGAGAGTAGAAGAGAGGAAGGAAGAATTGTATTCCTTCTCCTCCCTCTCTGTCATGGGTGGCATCTCTACAACTGAAACTCTTTACCAGACTGGCTCCTACCGGACAGGCCAGCCAGTGTTGCAGCATCTGCTTAGTGATTCCTGGCCCCTTGTCTTTTTGTCCTTCCATCCTAGGAATGGTAGTGTCTTCCTGCTTTTGCTCATCTCAGGATGGCCTCACCATCCCCTATGTGGCTTCTCAGCTCATCCATCATCTGTGTAACCAATGCCTTGCATTAAAATCTCTCTGACAGTCGGACTATTTAAAGCGGTTTTTTGTTTCCCTGACTGAAAACCAGGGAGAAAAGTTGAATTCTCAGTCCTAGGCTAAAATTATTGCACGCCAAGTCAAACAGATGGGATTCGTAGCAGGAGATATGACTGGAACTTGAGAACTCAAGTCTGATTCCCTGGGCCCCTCCCCAGGAGTGAATGTAATATCCTCCCTGAGGAAGGGGTGATTATTCCCATTGCAAAATGCAGCTGGCCTGCATCCTGGGAAGGGGGACAGGAGGAAAGAGGGGAAAGAGGGGAGTTTTTAATACTTCTCCTCCCCAGGTCATTGACTTGGAAACCCAGAGACAAAATAGTCTTCATTCTTCTTGTTCAGAAGGAAGTGATCTACATGTTAGTGTCTCTTCCAAATAGAAGTTATTATTACCTTTTCCACTCTCCACTTGGATACGTTGGGAATAGATAAGCATCTTTTGGACTTAGATTGCTGGTTCATCTTGACCTGGCAGAAAAGAGTTTACCTCACTTAGATGCGACAGAATAAGATGTGGTGACATTTGGATTGCCTCCTTATGGGGAGGAGGTGAGTACTTGGGTTAGTGACATTTTGAAATTGAAAATATGGGAAAAAAAGTGTGTGTGGAAATAAAACAGCCAGAAAGGGACAGTAGACATTTGTGGTTTTATTTTACATCTCTCTCTCTTTCTTTTCCCTCTATCTTTTTTTTCCCCCTGATAATAGCAACCTGATTTTCCTTGGGGAAATCACCTCTTTCCCTCTCTTAGTTCATATGGTTTGGTGGTATTAATCCCCTCCAGGGATAGGCATTTGACTCAAGCCTGACCAATTAGAACACCGACTCTTGTTGGCCAAATCAAAGCTTGTTGAGATGCAAAGCTTGATTTTTTGAAAGGAAAGCATTCATTATTGTCTATGCTGGACTTGGAGTTGTGAGGATTTAAGCCTGGAGCTTTTAGCAACAGTTTTGCCACTATGAGAGCCGGGCCTGCCTGAGAATGGAGTCAAGGCACAGGGAAGCAAAGGTGAGAAACAGAAAAGAACCAATTATCGATGACATGGTTTACCTGAGGGATTTGGCTGTGCCTAAACCTTGTAAACTTTTCAGTTGTGTCAACCAGTGAATTCCTTTTCCTAAGCCTATTTGAGATGTTTTCTTTCCTTCCTTCTCTTTTCCTTCTTCTTTCCCTCCCATCTGCTGAAAGAGCCCTAAATATTATAAAAAAGTATGTATGCTCATGCATGTCCTGGAGCTAAAGATGACTTAAATTTGGTTAAAAGAGAACTTAAATGCTATTTATGTAAATAAACAAAAGCCCTCTTTTTTTTTAAGATTTTTTTTTCATGGTAAAGTCTGCTTTATTGGTGGCAGTTAGTATGTCAATAAATATTGATCCCCAAAGAAGAACTCATTTATTTATCTGGTCCATAGAGAGCTGAATGAAACTGGACCAACCGCCTGCTGAGATGATAAACTGAAGTCAATCCTGCTTCTTGGGAAATGAAGCCATAGCTAGCTGACATATGGCATATGCTGTTCCACCAACTGTAAGGATCACAGTAGCTCTATACAGGAGGGCATCAGCTACTCCACCCTTTAGATGCACTGAATTCCATTATCCTCCTGAAATAGCTTTTGTTTCTCTGGAACTTTATTTTCAAACTGCCTGCGTGAAGCAGTACTTATGGTCCTCTGGGCAATCTGACGAAGAGCCAGCAGATTCCACATCTTGGCTCAGTTTCTATCCACCGACCGCGACAACCTACCACCAGGAACTTAAGATTTTATTTTTAAGCCACCTCTACAGTCAACACAGGGCTTGAACTCACAATCCTAAGATCAAGAGTCTCACGCTCCACTGACTGAGCCAGCCAGGCGCCCCAACCCTCTTATTACTGCATGGAAGGAGGTGACTAGAGCATTTGTTTTTTTAAAAAATCTAAGGTCAGTGTGTTTTGTTAACTCCCATGATACAATGTTTTAGTTATGTTAAAGCTGCCAATGAAGTTGATCCTAGGCCACTACCTGTACTTTATTATAGCAACTTAGGAAGTATACTTAAAAGATATTACTATCATTTAAACTCACAAACCCTAATATATACGCATGGCGGACACTACTCAAAGTATTGATTTCCTCCTTCCTAGCAGGCAAATATTTTCTTTATGAAATCCTATGATCTCACAGGAAAATGACCTTTTAATATTATATTCCAGCTTTCAATCTTTAGGACTTGATTTGTAGTCAGTGGGCTAATCACAGACGTTGCCTGTTTGTGAACGGTCTAGCTCTGGCTCACTATGAGGAGCGCTCTTTTTATGTGATTGATTGATTGATTTTAAGATTTTGTTTATTTATTTGACAGAGAGAGACACAGTGAGAGAGGGAACACAGCAGGGGGAGTGGCAGAGGGAGAAGCAGGCCTCCCCTGGAGCAGGGAGCCTGATGTGGGGCTCTATCCCAGGACCTGGGATCATGACCTGAGCCAAAGGCAGACGCTTACCGACTGAGCCACCCAGGCGCCCCTCATGTGATTTAATTTCAAAGGAGGTGGCTGCTTTGTTCCGTAAAGTTGACTGATAACCTGAAGATTTTCAAAAGGTTGAACAGTGAGTTCTTTAGTTTAAAAATAATAATGGTATTTGAGTTTTTTGTGGTTAATTTTCCATTTAGCTTTGAAAAAAAAACAACAATCAGAATTTTATAGTTGAAAAGGAATATAGAACTATTTCAGCCCTGTGCTCTCATTTCTGGGTGAGGAAACAATAGTTACAGAGATACCAAATGGAAATAGATAAAATGTTTAAGAATTTGAACTGCCTTTGGCAACCACAGCATGGGAAGAAGCAAAGCTCCTGGTTTATTCGTACTTGCTTTTACTCTCTCTTCTCTCAAGTCTGCTTCCATGGGTGCAACCCGGGATTCATAGGCAATTTTAGAATTACACAATTCTTTCTCTTAATTTGTGTGTATTTTCTTTATTTTTATTGATGTTGATTTTGTTTACTACTGAACTTCCCAGAGTCATTGGACCGGGACCACATAGAATGTCAATTTTATTATTGCTCCATTAATAACACGAATAAAGAGGATAATGCCACACATCTTCCTGGCAGAGGGGGAAGGGACAGTGGAATCCCAGCAACACACTTCAACAGGGGAGCAAGAACATTGGTGAGAAAGGTTCCCATTGCCTCCTCCCGCCTTTTTCTTAACCTCTTTGACCCTCAAGAAGGAATGTGTAAATATGCTCAGTGAAGCTGTGTTTACCTGGCCTTGTGTTCACTCAGACTTGGCCTGAACAGGTGCCCAGGCAAAGGCCCACCATGCCTGAGAATGTGTTTCTTCGGTATTTATTGGTGCTGTGCATACAGGATTTTAAAACAAACCTTCTAAGTGAACTAAAGAGCACTGAAAAGAGACAAGACAGCATTTCACTAGAAGCTTCCCAGAGACTAAACGTGCCCATCGCTATTAATAGTTCTCAGAACTTTCTGTGATATAGCAACAATATTGTTGGTGACTGAAAGTAGGATTTCATACAAGAGAACCACTTCCGAATTTTTTAAAACTATTTTTTAACACATGAAATTACACACAATACAAAATACTTGTTTTACAAGTTGAAATCTTTACAGTTATGGGTACAGTTACAGTAATGCAAGTAATATTAGTGCATTCACTCAGAGCAAGGTTATTTATCTTCATTGGGCTTAACACAAAGCCAAGAATGAATTATTTGCCTAAACTGCTTACTAGTCTTTGAATTAAAAAAAAAAAATGACTTCTACCTCCTGTTTAATATGTTAGAATGATAAACAATGCCAAGAATTAAGTAGTCCGGTATCTATATAAATGGGAGATTGGATTCCAATAGCTTTTACGTTGTAAATCTTCAAGTTTGGGCTATATTCTGTCTATCAAATTGTCATCATCTCAGCTTTCAGGAAAATTACGTCATCTTTGGTCATAGGCTGCCAAAAAACAGAAACTATAGACTACACCATTTTTTTCCAAAGAATCCTGTATTTTAATGAGTAGCTGAATAAATAGACATTAATTATGAAATTCACATTAAGATAGAAGAAAATCCAAACATTCTGATTGCTTCATCTCTTAAATTTGATAGCTACTACAAAACATACTATTTATGTTAGGGTGAAAATAAGCTGAATCACAGGAGTGTAACTGGGAAGTACTGGCAAATATATACAGTAACATGGAGGAGTCATAAAATAAAAGTGTTTATATGTACATATTTTTTTTCCTTTTTTGCATGGAGAAACACTGTTTTATAAAATGGGAAAACACACAGTAGACCACATGCAACAAGAACCAATACAATGTGCACAGCAGTAGGATCAAATAAGACAAAAGAACTATGGGTTTAAAAAATAATTTGGGAGCAGAAAAAAAAAAGAAAAAAATTGAAACCTGGAATGCTTTCTTCTTGAGGTTTCAGAATATAAATTTGTCTAACAAGCCTCTTGATAGTTTTCAAAAGTTCCCACTTGACCTCTTACGGTTTAAGTGTAGAGCTAAAAATAAACCATATTATACAAAACTTTGTATATTAGCATACAAAAGGTAACAATTTACTTTTTGTATAAAATATAACCTTTTGATAGTATATTTATTTCACATATGTATAAA
This sequence comes from Eumetopias jubatus, assembly GCF_037043125.1. Taxonomy (NCBI): domain Eukaryota; kingdom Metazoa; phylum Chordata; class Mammalia; order Carnivora; family Otariidae; genus Eumetopias; species Eumetopias jubatus. The sequence continues at coordinate 77,004,345 of NW_028274819.1, forward strand.
TATAACCCAAAGAATATGTTTTAAGTATTTCTACCAAAATATTCTTTACAAAAGTTTACAAAACAAGTCATTTATTCATATTTACAACCTAGCACAGAAAAGATTCTGGGCCAGTGATGTTGGTATTGTGTAAAAGAAAGAGTGTTCTTCTAGACATTTTAAAGATTGAGAGAGGGCTTTGCAGAACTTTCAAAATATGATCTTTTTTAGCACAGGTATCAAAAGACTTATTTATTAAACAAGTCCAGTTAAATTACATCTGATAATTGAGTATGTGGGCATATAACTAAAAAGGTTGAAGATAACCTATGTTCTTCTGTAACGAGGAAAATGATAGTGATATTTTGCATCCATTCCAAATCAGCACATGTCCTCCCCATTTTATAGCTGATCTGTGTGTGGGCGCTGAGGTGAGATGACTCAACAAAAACTCCTTCTTTGATACAGTGCTCAGCCCTGAGGGAGAAAACCTGGATAATGCAGGGTCCGTCTAGCATGTGGTGAAGATATATCATATCAGGGAGCCAAGAATGAATACATTGCTACTGGAACAGATCACATTCTCTTTAGCTGTTCACCCAAAATATGCCCAAATCAGGACAGATTGTTTTCTCTCTCAATTATGCTTTCCTTCAAACCCTGTGAAATAGATTTGTACCCAACCATACCCACCATTTCTTGTCCTGATCTTCTGTTTCTTATCTCCAATCAAAACAAGATACCTTCTTATCTCCGTTTTCTTACAAGTCAGTCTCTGGTCATCAAAATAAGCAGGGAAGACAAGGCTCAATTTCACTCGGCATGGGAACTAACCAGCAGGCTTGATCACAAGAAGCAACACCCCAGGTTATTTGTGGCTAGATAAATCTCCTTTGTAGCCATGTCCCATGGGATGTTTTCTTTTTGAAATAGTGAAATCTGATGCAGACATATATGCACCAATATTTCAGTATGATTAGGACAAGTTGTGATTTTTATCTAAGACTTGGAAATGGATTCAGGAATTGATTGTGGAAGCCCAAATAAAGTTGGAGAGCTGCAATCTTGTTTCACCACTAGACATGGCATGTTGCGGAAGTATGGCGTATGTGGGAAAACTGACCAAGTGAGAGGTGAATCTGGGGAAGAAACTCTATAATCCATTGGATGTTCTCTAGTTTCTCTGGCTTTGCTCTACTTGGGGCACTGTTTGGTTACTCCAAACAAACCTATAACATTTTAATCTACCCTGGACGTCTTAGGAAAACTAAATGAAAAGACAGGAGTGTGAAGATTAAACCACACTTATTATCTATTAGAGCAAATGAAGGAATTTGTTGCTGGGAACTAGAACCTCCATATGACATGGGATTTAGCAAGCGACAAGCTCTATTACTTTTCTTTCAGGGAGGAAAGGAGCTTGGGAAGCCTATTTTACACAACTAATTACACATCAACATCACAGTTCTGTTTGGGAAAACTGGATACTGTGTCCTGGAGTTTAGATAGGGAAAGGTGATCCCAAGATTTTACTTTCAGGTTTGAGACTTAAAACAAACATTTGAACCAAGCACTGCAGTTAACTTTCTGCTTCCATGTGTAAGCCAAGGTATCTTCACATAGTCCAACTAAAAGTCAAGAGTTTGGCCTTTACAGAGTCCTTGTGAAATACTGCCTTTTAGTGCGTGGAGTTCATTAATTGTCTCCCTCTTCTCCTTTAAGAGTTGTTCCCCAAGATCTCATCAAGATTGATGTCTTTCATCCAGTCGTCATTACCAGGCTCTGTCTTCAATAAAGAATCAATGAAATCAGCATCGCTGTTCAGGGCAGGGCCCATGTTATCGGTCTGTTGGTTGAGAAAGTCAAAAGCTAAGTCACTGCCATGGTCAGTTCCTTGAAAAGCCCTGGAACTTTGGTTGGGCGAAGGGAAACTGCCCGGGGTCAGGGATGGCGGCTGGCTCAGGCCTGTCCTCGACTGACTCAACCCTGTTCCTGACTGGTTCAAATTAGGCAAAATTTGTGTGCTGAGCTGACTGGGTCTGAGGTTCAGACTTCTGAGTGGACCCATGGTCTGTCCATTTAATGTTTGGCTCATTTGGTTCATGGGTCTCATCTGCACTGCTGGTGTGAGCTGGTTAGGAGGAGCCACTGGCCTCTGAGAAAACTGCTGGCTGCCCACTGCCTGTTGTAGGGACTGGGTTGGAGTATAGGCTGCAGGTGCACCTGTGGGGAAGCGGACTGCTGTGGACTTCAGGGCTTCCTGTTGTTTGGCTGTTGCTTCTTGAGAGGCCCAGTTTGGTGCTGTTGTGCTGGATGTGATCATTACATTCGACGTTCTCTGCGCTGGCATGCTTGCCATGCTGTGGGTTAAATTTGGTCTTACCTGCTGCGAACTGCTAACAGGTCCAGCTCCAAAAGTGGCTACGTTATTATTATTATTACTTGCCCCTAAGGTAGGTGGCCGTGGCATCAGAGGGGTGGTTTGATTTGCTATCAGTTGGTTTGGGTTTCTCTGCTGGGTCAGCTGATTCACTCCTGAAGTGACGCTGTATGTGCCAGGTTGACTGCAAGGCAGATTTCCATACATCCCCATATTCTGAACTGCTGTGGGTAACGATGGCATTCTCGTCCCATGCGAAGTAGACATGAGGCTGGAATTCGAAGTCAAAATGGTATGTGTTGAAACTGGGTTTGCCAAAGCCTGGTTAGAGTTTAAACTCACAGCTGATGAGCCACCTGAGAAAAAGAAGATAATTATATTAGTTTATAACCATAGGTTATCTCCTCTTTTATAGCAGTTTGCAATAACTTATCCACTCTGAAACTGTTTTCAGGTGTAAGAACAAATAAAAAGAAACCATCATTACAGCATCTTATATAAAAGGAGTAAGACAGCTTTTGGAGGGAAGTATCATCTAGGTCATCCCTTGGTCAAGAGTTTACATATTACAGAGAAAAAGCCTACGGTAAAATGGCTCTGGTTTTTAGGTTTTACTTTATTCCTCTTCTGGAGTCATTGAGGGGAGGTGATGGTCAATCTTCCTTTCATTTTGAATTAGCTCTACTCTGTTCCAAGACCAAAGGCTAGAACCTTGATTAATCAGCTATTGTGAAATCCAGGCTACTGGTTACCTCAGGGTCCAAATAAGAAAGTGTGGATGAATCCTATATATGGCTGCTAGATTAATATTCCACACCTATGGCCATGAAAATCATGTCCAGTTATTCATCCGCATCATCCCCATCAAGAAGCTTCCATGAGTGGCCCCCAACTGTCCAAAGGGAAAATTCCCATCTCTTTAAACATCTGGAATTCAAGGTGTCCATGCTCCAGTGATGATTTCCATGTAGAAAGCCCTCCACTCCAGGAGGTATAGTTACTATTGCATTGTTATCCACATACCATGAGCCACCTGTGCTCATGTTATGTCCCTCTCATATGATGCCCTTAACTCCCCGAACCCTACTTTTCCTTCAAAGCTCAGCCCAAAGTCTAAGCCCCTTCACTGAGCTTCGCCTGATACTCCAGCCTGCTCTTTCCAGCAGGATTTGCTCTTTGAAGTTTTCACTCAGCACTTAAAGCTTCTGTATTGGGAAATCCATGGAACCTCAAAGTGGAACCATGAATCATAGGCTGCCAGATAGGGAGGCGTATCACGTATCAGATAGTGATTAGTCAACATGTTAAAATCTTCCTGACTCAGGGAGGTGAAAGTCATCATGGGAAGACATCTTGAGAAGCAAAAATGGATAAAAGTAAGTGTCTGGTGGATGATTAAGTTCCACGGGGGAAAGCATTTTTGCCTGTTTGGTTCACTGTCCTAGAGAAAAGTCTAGTGGATGGTGCAAAGTAGGTATTTAATTTATATTGAATGAATGAATGAGTAAATGAGAGATTGAAGCAAATATATAACTTCGAGAAAGATACTCTTTTAAAGTACTCTCCCTGCACAGATGCAGGGAGGCCCAGAGAATCAGAAATGCTAAGGAAGGAGAATTAGACACACACAGAAGTATCAGAACATTACTGTAGGAGAAGAACATGGCTGTGGTTGTAGCTCTAGGGAACCCCAGGACTGTTTGGGGATAGCTAGCATGGCTAGCTTTGAGCTACCCCGAAGGGCTCAAGTCCTTGCTATTTGTTTTAAAATGTCTCCCATTAGACTATAGACCCCTTGAAGGCAGGAACAGTCTCTTGTATCTCCCTGTATGTCCAGACAAGCCCTGCACTGGGAGGGCAGGAAGAGTTTGATAAAGAGGGATCAGAGTCGGGTATGAGATGCTGGAACAGTAAAGAGTTGACAGACAGCCAATGAGGGTAAGCAACAGCATCTCGGTATCTAAGGATTTCACGGGAAGGCAATGGACACTATGAAAGTGCTATGAGAAAAAAATTTAGAGGTTTTAAAAATCATTCCCTCTAGGTGCCCTCTATTTTGACAATAAGCCCTGAGAAGGTTTTTAAGAGGAGAGCAATAGTTTTAAACAACCACAATAGAGAGAATTTCCATAAAGGTCACAAAATAGTAATCACAGTTAATATTTAGAAGTCCCGAATATGTGGTAAAAATTGTTCCATGTACTTTTCATACATCATCTCTAATATTAACAATTTGGGCAAGGTGATTATTACTGCACTGAGATTAAAGTAAAAAATGATAAAAGAGTTTGTGTTGCGCTTGTTGGTTATTTCATTCTCAGAAGACATGGGAAGTACAATACTCTAGAGTACTGATTCTTATCCATTTGGGGGTCGGCAATTGGATGCCAAGGATCCCACCCTTAGGAAGAAGCCCATGTGCACTGTGAAAGGAACTCGCAGGTGCCTACCAAGCATCCAACCTCCCTGTCTCCCTTAGAAACAGACCCTTGATTTTGCAGCAATGTGCCAAGCTGAAAAACCACATTTCCCAAACTTCCTCAGTGATGGAAGGGTCCAGATGAATAAATTTTCGCTAGAAGCGGAAGTTACTAGGTAAATTTTGGCTAGAAGTAGAAGTTACAAGAAACCTATTTTATCTTTTTTAAAAGATTTTATTTATTTATTTGAGAGAGAGAGAGAGAGGGAGCACAAGTGGGGGAGCAGCAGAGGGATAGGGAGAGGCATAGACTCCCTGAGCAGGGAGCCCGACGTGGGACTCGATCCCAGGACCCAGAGATCATGACCTGAGCCAAAGGCAGATATTTAACCAAGTGAGCCACCCAGGTGCCCCTCAAGAAACCTCTTCTAAAAAGAGAATCTGACTCATTTGGGAGGGCATTTTACCTCTTCCTTTCTTTCATCCTTCTACCTGGAATACGATGAAGGATGGTGGTGTGGTGGCCACAGGGCAGCCCTTAGGGTGGAAGCTCCATGTGAAAGACGGTGGAGTAGGGAGATGGAAGAAGCCTTGACCCCTGACAACACTGTACAGCCACCTAATCAGCCTGAGACTGCAATCCTTGAGACTCTTTTATATGAATGGGAAAAGAAAAGCTCAAACATCCACCTTGAATTTTGTATAATATTTCCAAGGCTCCTAGCCTCCCCTGAACCCACTGATAGGCCATGGTGTAAGAAGCCATGTTCCAAATGAACCTCCATCGTGTCCTTCCGCCACACTGAGGACAAGTGGAGACAAGAGGATCGGGCTTTATGCAAGTGCCAAGAGGGAAGGATGTCGGCTTACCTTACATGATCTGGGTCAGGGTACCTTGCTGGGAGGAGAATGGTGGAACCGAGGAGTTAGAAAATATTGAAGCTCTCTTGAACCCTCAGAGGTACTTCGAAGGGCGGTGAAATACGTGAATAGAGGACAAGAATTGGCAAGAAATGATGAAAAGACTAAACACCACTCAACTTTGGTCTTGATCTGCAAGTTAAATGGGAGCTAGTGCAGGATCCTAAGAAAGATGCTACATTTCCCTATGAGGTGGGGAGAGGAGGAAATGTTAAAAACGGAACAGTTTTTTTCTTCTACAGTTATGATTTTTACTGATTTTTTAAAAATTTTATTTATGTATTAGAAAGAGAGACAGCGAGAGAGAGAGAGAGGGCATGAGCGGGGGCGAGGAGCGGAGGGAGAAGGAGAGGGAGAACTGGAGGGAGAGGGAGAAGCAGACTCCCCACTGAGCAGGGAGCCCGATGCGGGGCTCGATCCCGGGACTCCAGATCATGACCTGAGCCGAAGGCAGACGCTTAACTGACTGAGCCACCCAGGTGCCCCGTTTTTAACTGATTTTTAAGACTACTCACCAGAATACTGAGCAGCAGTTGGCTGTATATTGCCCGTGTTTCTTCTTTGGTCTTTGTAATCTGGTGGTGGCCTTGTCAAATGTCTATTTATCTGATCCTGCGGAGCAATCTTCTCCTTGAATATACAAATGAAATCACGTTAAGTTGCATGCTTACTTTCTCACTTGTAAACATTTATAGACTGTCATTCAAAAAAGTAAGACTGCAAGAAAAATTTTGCAGCCATTGTTGCAAATCATACACCTTATATACTAGTGTTACTTCAGAAACTGGTCTTTTCAATTTCAATAAATCTCCTGCGTGGAAGTATAATTTCTACCTCTCCTCAACACTCAATGTGTGTTTTGGGTCTAGCAACTAATCTCATTTTCTTTATTTTGCCATTAGATTTCAGTGAGAGCTAAATTCCTGTGATTTTTGAGATGGTGTTTCTAGTTTTATTTTGTAGCACACCTGATATGCTTTGGTACCTATTACTTAATTCTGGTCCCATGGAGTGTGGAAGGCATAGGAGTAGGGTTGCCAGAGAAAATACAGGACACTTGGAAACTCTATATTTTTATTTGTTAAGTCTGGCAACCCCAGATAAGAGAAGATGCCAGGAGATACCCTATCAGGTATTGGTAGGGGCCTTATTACATATTACCTCATTTTCCCCCCTCTAAAATAACACTTGAAATAGGTGTGATTATTCCCACTTAATAGATGAAGAAATGGAAGCTTCCTTAGGCCAAGTAACTTGCCAAAGATCAGAGCAGTAGAACAGAAATCGAATCCTGAGTCAAAGACTCTGGCCCTTTCCCTGCCACACAATACAATACTTGCTTCTCTGTTTCTCTGTGCCCCATTCTCAAAGCACAGCAGTCTCCCAGGTCCCCTTCTTTTCTTCCTTCTGGAATCAGCCACCTTTAGATCTCTAGAGGAGGTCAGTTTGGGAGCTAAGAGAGGAAATGGGTACATTCTTTTTATATTGTCAACGCCTTTAGCCAAAGACTACCAGGAACACACCTGCTGGGTTTATTACTCATTGCAGCATGGGGGACACTGGGGTGTCTCAGCACTAGAGCATTAGAAAGAACCTATCCTAGGATTTGGGCATTGATTGGATGATTTAGGGAGGGTCTAAGGAAGCAATGATTTGTTCTAGGTTGTAAGCTGTCAAAGTGAGGTTGATTCCATTATTGAGTAAAGAAGTAGCCATTGCTCATTTAGCAAAAGGAGGGGTTGGTATTTTGTGGGTTACAGAGTGACCTTGTGTCTGTATTTAGATAAAATTATGAAGTGGCCTTATTTTGTCTCATTTTGTCATGGTCTCGGAGTAATCCCATCTGAGGTTGGTATTCGTTCATCTGACAAAAACCAAAATGGCCTGGCTGCAAGTGTCATATCAATCTGGACAATCAGGGACTGCTTTTTTTTTTTTTTCCTCAACGTGGATCAGGAAGTTTTTAGAATTGCTTTACTGCAACTTTGTATGCACCCCAAAGCAACCTCCATTTTCAAAGATAAACATAACTGCCATAGGTAGACAGAGAACAATATAATTATAGAAAAGTCAATAAATAGAAAAGAAAACTGTGTAAAGATAGATGGATAAATTAGATGGAGGCCAAATGTGCACTGGCCAACTTAGATCCCATTTGAACCATGTATTTCTCAGTTTCCCATCAAATTCCAAACTTTCAAAGTAGAACAAACCTACTACAAAGGAAAAAAAAAAGGACCTTAACACAACAACAAACCAAGTTCAAATTTTGGTTCTAAGAAAAAAACTTGAAAGACTCACAGGGGTTTTGGGGCATCAAGTAATTCGTATGAAACACAATTTTGATGAGCTAAGTGTAAATGAATCAGAAACATATGGATTACATTTCTTTTAAATATGGGTTTACAAATTAAGGAAAAAAGTGGTTGGTGAAAGTCTTTATGGTTTTGCCCAAACCCTAAATGTTTAAGAAACAGCTTGAGATGTTCCATGAACCCAAATGTGGTGATGTTCAACCATGCCTATTGTAAACTATTGTGCAAGCTGACAGTTTTGATTTTTTTGCCAAGCATGGGACTTTCTGAATTCTCTTTTTCAAAAGAGAAGAATTTCTATCATTTTTTCTATCATTTTTTCTTATGTAAGTAGGTGTTTCTGCTGTTTATACTGAAGAAAACAGGATTTGTCCATGGGTGTGTGTGTGTGTGTGTGTGTGTGTGTGTGTGTGTGTAGAGAGAGAGAGAGAGAGAGAGAGAGACGGAGACAGAGAGAGATAGAGAAACAGAGAAGAGAGGGTCAGGCTCTTGGTTCCCCACTAAAGACTAGATCTCAAATCTGAACTTATTTTTATGTATATTCAATCTACTTACTGACCTTTTATTTCCCTGAGGGCTAAATTAGGTTGCTCCAAGGGTTAACAACACATCTCTGGACACCTGAGTTTCTTGAACTACTTGCTCGCACATGAGCTAGATTTAACGGCCTGGTATATGGACTATCATGGAGAGGCCCTGTTGCCACTTCACGCTGAGAGGTAGCAAAGACCCGATTGTGACAGGGAATGCGGGCTGCTCCCATTCCCATTCCATGCAAGAGGATGACAGTCCCCTTCTGTGTAAGCGTAAACTCACAGGCCATCCCTGAGACTACAGGAAATTGAACTTCTCAACTAATGTCTCATCTCGGACCCAATAATTCAACCCAATAACCTGAAAACCTACTATAGAAATAATCTCTGTCGCGTTTATCGGTCCTGCTTCAGTTTTGCCATCTCAAAATGTGCAATGTAGATAATTCTAGGACCTCCCTCATAACTCCGATTGTAAGGACCAGTCCTTTACCTCTGTGAAAGCTTGGCATGGCACCTGGCACACAGAAGGTGCACGAAATGTGTTGGTTATCATGACACCCATCGTGTTACTCATGACTCGTCTTTCCTCTTTGGGCTTCATTGGTGGGAGAATAACGGGGAGTAAGGATAACGCACTTTCATGAGAAAATGTCTCAATTTAGGCGCCTTTCTGGCCTTGCCAACTGATTGGAAATGACTACATTAGCATATGATAATGTAAAGCCAGATCAAAGACTGTTTCTTCCTGGATATGCTAAAAAGCACAGGCACCCTCAATGGCGTCCAAACAAAGACCAATGTGAGTGGTTTGTAAAAAGTACAAAACAGCAGTCCCATTTCTCATTCATCTCTCACAGCTTATGCCACTGCCCTTTGCAACTGTCCCAGAGGTGACTCAACTGGGGCCCAGTGAGAGTCTGGCCAGCGCCAGGACACGACCGTTGGGGCACGTTTCCTTGCCTTTTAATCAGAGCTGAAAATCCAGAAATTCGACCTCTGTATGTTATAATTCAACACAGGAGTACTGATGGGAATAATGAGAGTCAATCGGAGATTGCATGTTTTTCTCTCCTAGCGCCCTCGTTTCTGAGCTATTTAGTTGATGAAGATCAAAAAAAGGGAGGGAGTTGGTGGGACAGCTGGAGTTTCCAAAACTTACAGAAGATTTGTAGAAGAAATTGGTTGTGTTGCCTTGTGATCGAGTCCGTGACACCCCTATACCTGATACCTTAGGGCAGTACTCAAGGTCACCTGTACACTTACTGCTCACTATTCCTTATTCATCCCTAACTATATCTTCTCTCCTGCTCTCGACTCCAAACTTACTCCGTTTGTCATTCCTCAAAAATAATGATTATGTTCCTCTTTACACTTTTCATCTTGTATTAAATATTTTCGAATATAGTCTCAAGCCCATCAACAAATATACACCTGGGCTGTACCTTTTGTTGGCCCCTCCTCACCTAGTCTATCCATCAGAATCCAACAGTCTTCAAGGTCAAAGTCAAAGTCAAATTTTACCTCTTCTAGGAGACTTTCTTTAATCTCTCCAGGATGGATGTTATCTTTCCTCCATTACCTTTTCTCTTCCTCTGTTCACACCTTTATTGTAATGCAAATCTGAGTTTAGCACTTCCTTGTTTCAAATCCTTAAAGTCCTCTCCCTTGCTTTTCAGACAGTGTGAATTTATCAAGCTCTACCCTAGGGCCTCTCATCTCTGGTCTCCTTGCCTATTACTTCCTTAACCTCTACTTCCATCTACTACATCATTATACGTTATTGTCTCTGAGTCTTTGAATATGCTGGTTCTTCTGGCCTGAACACTCCCCTCCTCTTTCTCCCATCACCTACTTCACCTTCAGATCTTCAGTAGACATAACTTCCTCTCTGAAACCATTTCCAGTACTCACTACATTACAGCATTTAATCACCTGCCTTCCAATTACCTGTATTTCACATCCTTGTGGGCTCTAAGCTCCTTAAGGACAAAGACACGGTCTATCTTATTTATAGCCATTTTCTCAGCGTAAATTCACTAATATTTACCGAACGAATGATAGCACTTACCACATCCTAGATTTCTGACTTTTACTACAAAGCTCCTTGAGTATAAACATTTTTTGTTTTGTTTTTCACATCTCTGTGTACCTTGACTCTATCAACTTGGAGATGGTTAACTTTGCCCCTTTTTTCTTTCATTTGGCCAAACTATCTAAAGGGAGAGAATGAAACTTGGAGATGGGCTTGGTGTTCGGAGGCAGGGGGGTTTGAACCTGTGCCTGAGTGTATGTCTGAGGACGCGGAAGGGAGAGCAGATAACAGTGAAGAAGGGCTAATGCTCGGGTCCTGCTGGGGAAATAACCATCTTGCCTTTCTTTAAGGCCAGTTAACTATGGTGAAAGTTGGAAATATATCCTCAGTTTTTGTTAAAAACATCCCCCCTTCTGAGATGCTTTATTTTGGAAGTCAAATTTTCAGTTTTGAAACCCCATGCTGGCTTTTACAACTGTTTTGGAAACTCCTTTTATCTCTAAAATCAGTTTGAATTCAAGTCGATTAAAGTTCTGTCCACGATTTCTGCTCCGCGGGGCTATAGCCCCAAAATGGCTCCTTTTGCCTGATTCAAACACCCATGCTGGTGGTTCTTAACATTCCTGGGCTGGGCAGGGCTAGTTAGGTGGGGTGCCATGCATTCCAACTGTCCACCAGCTGGTAAATCAAGTGTTTTTTTTTTTTTTTTCCTGCAGCACTTTAACTTAGGTATAGAATTAGCTTCTCTTATAGCCAGGATACTCTTGTTGCTGTCACCTAAGCAGGCACAGAGAAAAAGGCAGTGACCAGAAAGGGAAAATAATTAATTCCCTCTGTTAGGCTAATAGGTACGTGTAGTAGAAATTAGGAGAAAGTTTTACCGCATCAACCAGCATCTGCTGCTGGAGGAGAAGCTGCTGTTTCTGCTCCATGATCTGCCTCTGTAGAGTCTGTTTCTTTCCCATCAATTGCTGATTCAACAGTGATGGCTGGGAGTTCACATAACCACTTCCGGTGTTTGGATTTGAGCAGGGGTTGGGACTTGGACTGGGGCCTGTGTTCTGGCCTACCACAGAGTGTTGATCCTAAAGGAGAGAAGGGGGTAAGAGGGGGAAGCTACTGTAATTAAAAGAAGAAAAATGTAGCACAAAGATCATAAGCTTAGATTCCAAACATTTTTCATCTTGTTGAGATCAAACATGGTTAAATGGGTTGGAGATCAGAGAATTGCCTTTCAAATGTAGGAGAAATCAATGCGTATTACAGCAAACAAAGCAGCTGGGTTAATGACATTAGGGCACTAGAAAAGCTCCCATATGACTCTGATGGTGGAACCTCCACATTCCAGAAGGCATTTATGGAACCTCAAAGAAAACGACCATAAAAGCGTATGGCAAACCTCTCAATTGCTCAGGAACAAACACATCATAAAGTAACAAGTTCTTCCTTTTCCTTAAAGCTAGCACAGATCATTGCTGATTCTGCAACGAAAATTATGTTTTAAGGCATATGTTCAAAAGTTGAATAACCATTTTGGTCAGGAGGGGCCCAGCTTTCTGTGATAAGATGGGAAGACCTGTGAGTTTCTGTTTTACAAACACTCTGAAACCTGGAAGGGACTTTAGTTTTCAGAGACTTGTCAATTTTGCTCCCTGGTCAGGAAGTCAGGAATTTCAGTGTATCAATCAGTAAAAGCACACCCAACCGACAATGAGAAAGCATAGATTAAAAACTCAACATTGTATAGTAGTAATACTGGGTATTGGTGAACTGCCATTCTAACTCAAGGTCTCTACCAATCTTTTTTTTTTTTTAAGATTTTATTTATTTTTTGACAGAGAGAGACAGCAAGAGAGGGAACACAAGCAGGGGGAGTGGGAGAGGGAGAAGCAGGCTTCCCACCGAGCAGGGAGCCTGATGTGGGGCTTGATCCCAGGATCCTGGGATCATGACCTGAGCCAAAGGCAGTTGCTTAATGACTGAGCCACCCAGGGCCCCAAGGTCTCTATCAGTCTTAAGGCATTGACCCTGCAGGGCAGAAAGCTAAACCTAGCCAAACGTTTTCATGAATTCCCAATGCCATGTTCAGGCTTGGACACTGTTGGAGTTACAAGAACTTCAGAAAACTCTAGCTGTACACAGTTGGGGTTACAAGAACTCTTCCCACCCTGAAGAATGTATCTAGTTAGGGAAGAAATGACATGCTTACATGTAAAAATACAAGAAAATACAGGATCAAGTCTTAGATATGATACAAGTACTAAGTCAAAGGTCCTCACATTTTGATGATATTCATTGGGGAGACAGATGCTCTGGACTTGCTCCAGAAATTCCGAGGCTATAGACTGGGTCCCTGGTCAGGAAATTCTAATACTCATTGGTCCAGAGTATGCTCTTTGAGAAACACTGGCATGTGGGAGCAATAAAATCCAACTTTCATTCCCCATCTGGACTGTGTGAAGTTACAAGACATTAAAAAGATAAAGCAACTCTCATGATGCCTGATGAGCAGTTGTATATACTCCATTTGTGGAAAGTCTCTTCCCTTTTATCTCCTTCTTTTTCTTTAGTTATGTACTATGCTTTAAAAAAAAGTCCACAGCCTGGAGAAGTAGGAAATGTGACCTTGCTTTAGTAATTCTTGGGGCTACAGAGTTCATCAACGACCTCAAAAGCAAAGGGATACAAAATAATCCTAAAGATGACCAGGCACTTAGCCTTATTACAGGCCAGGCCCTGTCCTCAATGTGTTATGTGATTGACCACATTTTTAATCCTTCCAACGAAACAATGAGCAAGAACTAATAATATCGTCCCAATTTTGCAGATGAGAAAACCGAGCTGAGAGATCACACAAGTAGTTGAGGAAGATTTGAAGCCAGGTCTGTCTGACTTCAGAATTCTTTCTCAATCACTGTACCTGTTGTCTCTCAGCTAGGATCAGACATGTTGAGGAAAAAGGTGCTCATGCTTCTAAACTGTGCAGACCCACCTGCCCATGGAGCACATGTTGATTGAACACCCTCTGCATGGGTGAATACCCTCAATCAGGCACGTGGAAGGGAGTGTGGTGGGGAGAAGGGCAGGCTGTGGGGTCTGGGAGGGGGCGGTCCTCCTCACCAGTTACCTAAAAATAACGGGAGCCATCTCTGAGGCGGACACATCCTCCGTGCAGTTTTAAATAACCATCCTCTGACACCTCTGCACACAATGCCCAGTCAGTTCTCTCAGAGTTAAATCCATCTTGGTTCTTGGGGGAAAATGTTCACCCCACATGTCCTACAAGCCGCTAGGGATATGGGCCTGGAGACAAGCACATGAGGGTCATTAACACAATGGCAGTGGATGATCTGTGTGTCAAGCGCTCTTGGAGGGCAGGTAGAGAAGGGAGTACCTGGAGGACTGAGTGTTGAATCTCTGGTCCGCCCAGATGAATGAGAGCAAAGCAGAGCCTGCAACAGGGAAAAACGGGGGGCAGGAGGAGGGGCGTCAGACAAGAGTAAAGATGACCAGCAGTGATGCTAGAGGAAATCAAGGTGAGAGAGAATATAGTGGAGGCAGTGGTTGGCCCTTCACTCTCCACCCTCAACCAGAATAGAAACCATCTGCTCTTTTCTAGGATATAATAATTTGAAGTTTAGTGCCAAGACTGTGTGTGAAAAGAGGATTTCATGTTTTAAGAAACTGGTTGACAAACATACACAAAAACTCAATGCATTTTGCTTCTCAGTCTTCTTTGCACGGTCACAAGATCATGAGCTCTGCAGATGAGCCCGCTGGAATTCATATCCCAGTTCTGGCACTTGTTGGCTGTGTGATCTGGGAAAAGTTAATTTACCTCCATGAGCTTCAATGTCCTTATCTGTAAAATGGGCACAAGAACAGTACTGACTTCATGAGATCCTTGTGAGAATGAGAGGAGATGCTACAATGCCAATAATACTAAGCACAGAGTTAGCGCTTAATAAGCGACGGCTGCTCATAATTGTTAGCGTTATATCCACACACAGGAGAAGGAGTCTGTTTTGTTTGTTGACTGCGAAGCAAGGGAGACGGGCCTTGCAGATGGCACAGAGCTGTTCTGTGTCGACTCTATCAGAAATGCCGAGGTCTCAGTTACATTGCGGAGAGTGAGCTACTGATGGGCTCGGGGAATGACCTTCATCCTCCTACCTGGAGATGTCGGAAGAGGAGCTGAGAGCCATTCTCTGATGGAAGCTCTTTTGGAGGGTGCTTCCTTCATCCGGGTTAGGCGTTTGGCTCAGGGCCCTGATACGTTGTTTTTTTCTGTGCTAGTTTTTATTTCTTAACATCCAATTATTTATTAATAGAGCAGCCAATATACACTTACTAAGTACTGTGAATTAATTTCTTCATTTGTAAAACAGAAGTAATTAATGACATAAAATTAAACCAGATGAAATTTAGAACAGTTCTAAGCACTTTGTAGGTACTCGATTACATTTTAGCAATTACTATTTTTCTTCTTTCTTCCTTTATTATTTTGCATATGGCAGAGATGTTCTAGAAACAATTATGTTTGTTAAGAAGCTTATGCCGTAAGTGTATTTGGATTGCAGATGCGGTGTGTTTAGCTCCCATATTTTATTTAATTTATTTTTTTGTTTTCTTAAGGTTGCAACTTTAATGTAACACTGATACCAAGAACATGACAACAGGACAAAAGCACACAACGAAAGCAGGAAGGGCGAAGACAGCTTCCTCTTGCGTGCCACCTTGGATAGGCAGGTAGAAGGTGCCCCTAGTGCTGTGTTATAAGAAGGAGTCTGAGGAGGCACTCTGGCTTGGCGAGTGACTGCTGCAGGTCATCAGCACTGATGGATCTGGGAGAAGTTGGCACTTGCTCTGGCAGCATTTCTGGCGGGGACGATGGAGCTGGTGCTGGGCCCATCAAGAATGTGGTGCTGGCCCCCCCACTGGAGCCACGGCTGATGCCAGCTCTCCCGGTGCCTCTCCAGTTGGCACGGTTGCCATTCAGAATTACTGATGGTATCTAGCCCAGAAAGCCAAGGGAACCCCGGCCCAGCGATTGCTAAAATCTCCATCCTAATACCACGTCAGAAGCTCCACCTGTGTGTCATCCCAGCTCCACCGTCCAATCAGCGCTTCATCCCCGATGTCCATCTGGGCCCTCATCTGGGCCCTGGCATGTTCCTCAGCCATATCCACATCCATCATCTTGAACGCATCATCCACAGCCTCCAAGAAATGAGCTTTCCCTTCCCGGGGTCTCGGCTCTGATGCTGGGTGATGAATCTCAGCACACCCACCTTGCTGGTCTTGTGGAAGGCTCTCAGACCCCAGAGGAATTCATACTCCACTGGGCTGCTATTGGGGATCTTCTTGTATTCCAGGTACCTCAGTGCAGGAGGATGATAAACGTCTGCATCCAGCCAGGAAAACCTGTTGTACCAGTGGCTCCCAGGTGGCGCCTTCCCAGGCCCAGTGCTGCAGCTCAGTTCCTGCGGGGTGGGGGTGGGGGGCTGTTCTGACCCTCCAGCCCATGTCTCACTCCCATGCTCACTCCCAGGGCTTCCGCCTCCAGGATTGAGGCCTACAAAGCCTTAGGCTGCTGGTCCTATCCAGAAGCCATGTGGAGATGCAGGTTGGGACACATGTAGGGTGTCTGTTCATAGGAAGGCCACACGTTTTGTGCCCCTTGTCACAGCGAACCCAGATTCCTGTTGGGTGTGTTATAAACAGAGGGGCCATTTCTTCAGGTTCCCTGCTCTGAGCACACCCCATGCCCCCATCATATTTTAAACACAAGTTGTGCCCTCCAGTGGGCCATAGTCCCCACTATTTCTTATTTTATTATATCTGCCCATTTCCCTCATTTCTATCACTTGCCTGGCTCATGTAGGCACTTGAAGATAAGATCTCTGGCTTATCCTTTATCTGGGAATCTAAGAGGCACACATCACATACCCCCATGGACATCCTCACTCAAAGTTGCTGCAGGAAAAAGCAATGCATAACAATTTCCATTAGGTGGTATGATACCTACTGGAGCTTTATGATTAAAATCCAGATCTTCTAATGCCTAATCTAGTCACCTGTGCATCCATCCGTCCATTCATGAATTCCGATAAATTTTACTGAATATCTACAATATGCTAGGCAGTTTTCTATTTTTTTCTAGAGATTTTCTAGAGATTAAAAAATTATTTAGAAAGGGGAAAGATGAAGAGAAAGAGGTGGGCAGAATGCTTAGTGTTGGCAAAATTGGTGAACTTCAAATTAATTTCTAGGGAAATCTGGAAAACTAGCCTCCTCTAAGATTTAGAAAAGATCTGCCTACCAAGAAAATGCAACTACATCTCTTTCTCTCTCTAATCAAACAGATGGACGGAACTAAATTTAGTTTCATCCCTTCACAATACCAAAAGATATAAAAATAAGAGATAAGCTCTCTTTTGGAATTCTGTACAAGATTTTTAAGCCTTGTAGCTTCTGGCCCGTGGGCCTTACCATGTAGTCCACCATGCACATTCTTTCATTGCATGATTGAAGTAATATTTGGCTGGTGCTACACTTTTTTGCCCTTATGTTCGCTATGAAACACGAAACACCTCCTTACACAGGCTTGCTGTCATTGCCAAGATGTTGTGCAAACTTCAGTACATAAAATATTTTGAAAGAAAAATATGCTCTGCTGCGCTGGGTTTGATTTCCATATTCAGCCTCACTCTTTGCCTTCCGTTCAGCCCATGTAGAACGTGGCCTTATAGGAATCAGTCTGGTTCTATTTCAACACGCATGGTCTCCTTAAAGCTCATGAAGACCATGGTAAAAATGGCACACCCTCAGCCTGTAGATGAGTGTCTCTCTGTGTGTGTGTGTGTGTGTGTGTGTGTGTGTGAGAGAGAGAGAGAGAGAGAGAGAGAGAGAGATTGTGAATGATTTAGGCCATTTCCACTGAAGCAGTCTTTTATGACAGAAAACCCAGTTTTCTAGAGAAACTGGAGTTAAAGGCTGATCTGGCAGCTAATAACAGCCATATGATTGGTTCAAATCATGAACCTGAATGATCTTTCATTTTATGTGTGTGTGTGTGTGTGTGTGTGTGTGTATTTTCTCCTTCTACCAATAAAATTACAGTATTTGATGCTAACCTACAAAATAAGCTTCTGATCCTATCCTCCTGGGATTTAATATAAATTTACATTTAATACGCACTTAGTTTTTCACATTTGCACATGTGTGCGCGTGCGTGTGTGTGTGTGTATTTAAGAGTTTAAAGTCCTGTTATAGTATTAGGTAAGCCACTGAGTTAGAGTAGTATGCCAGCGCTGAGATATGGTTAAAGCTTCTTGATCCTTCTTTTCACCAGCACAGGACTGCCAGGCCAATGAAAGCATACCTGTATTCTTCTAATGAAGTTCTGCCAATAATTAAGTTATGTCTTTAGAATTATTATCTTCACTCTACCTGATTCATTTATTCAACAAATATTTGTTGAGCATCTACTATGCATTATGCATTCTTCTAGGCCTTGGGGATCAGAGTCCAGGCAGCCTGCTGAAAAAACCCTGCAGCTTGTCTATACTTTCAAGTTTTCCAACTGGACTACTGATGGAAAATATATCTTCCAGAATGGTCTCAAGGATGCTAGAAAACCATTGGTAAATCAGGTGTGTGATGACCAAAGCTGTTTGCCCAAAGGTAAGTGGCAGTGTGTGAGGTTGATTTACGTTCATAGGAAGCTAGAAGCATGTTTAATGTATGGAAAGCATGGTAAAAGAATGCTTTCCCATATTTGTTACTTTGTTGCTTAGTATTTTGTCCACAGATTACTATGGGAAGTGCTAACTCAGCAAGGAGGCAAAACATGTGTCTAGAAGACCTGGCAGAAAATTAAGGAGATACTTGAACTCTTGTAAATGGGCACCCTTTTCTTTAGGGGACAAATGACTTGTTCTTCCTGTTATTAACTATTTCTCTCAAAGCCAGGTTGAAGTCCCTTTGAAAAAATGTCCAAATTGTACAGTTAGAAATAAATTCCACTATTCTAGCCCTAGCAGCTCATTCACCAAGACCTCTTTAAAATGTCAGGGATCAAAATTTAAAGAGAATGTAGGAAAAATAAAAAATCTTGTAACTCTTAGTACCACACATTGGAGGACAGTCCTGGCCACTGGGTTTTACTTTGATAAAATGTCTTTGTAAGCCATGCTTAATATGTGAGGGATCTTTCAAAAAGATGTTAACTAATAAAAATACTGCGATTACCACTTTCTTTCATTTAATGGAATGCAAAGGCTCTGTCAAGCAGGATTGATTTCAGCAAAAGTTAGAATAGGGTCCAATTAGACATGTCTTCAAGCAGCAAACAAAAATATCCCCGGTTTCATTGAAGTATGTTGAGATATTAAGACTCATTGAACTCAGCCATTTTTACTGTTAAAACAGTTCTGTGGACTGAACACTGTGACATCGTTCATTTCACAAAGCAAGCAAAGTTACCAGGCAGGTATTGTTCTCTTAATATTAAAAAAAAAAAAACACTCTAAAAAATATTTGTCTTCTTCTGGGCATCTGGGTAAAATGGCTCTCTGTTTTTCTTATTTTGGAAGGGGGATATATAATGATTTTTCCCCCCACAAAAATGAAGTAATGTAAGTTACTTGGGATCCATGAGAGTATTTTGGCGTGGGATGACTGCCCTTTCTTTTTCTTGGCTTCCAGAGCTAGGCATCTGCAATTTGCAAAGCAAATTCAAGATAAAGTACCCAGCTGGGCAAGTTTGTACAGTAGATCTCATAAACTGGTTTGCTATTCAATCTTTCTTCCCCGCTCTTCTCTCTCTCCCTCTTCTTTGCCTGTCTCCATGAACTAACTGCTTAACTGTTCCTCCAGGCTATTCATCTTCTGAACTGTCTACTTATGAAGCCATTTATTTATCTCTACGCCTGAGAAACAAGTTGCCTGAACTGTTTCAGATTCCCTGCAAGCTGGCAGCCCCACTAAAGTTATTTATTTGGGGCACAGAGAGTGAGGTGGCTGTGTGGGGCTAAAATAATCGAACTGTTCTTGCCCTTCATGGCAACAATGACAATAAAACAATTATCAGGAAATCGTCCAGGAAACAACTTTCAAACTGAAAGACTGAAGGGATGAAACACTCCTGTCTTCAGGCTGCTTGTCGTCCATCTCAAGGGTCCGCAAACTGTGGCACGACCGGTCAAGCCCAGATTGCCACCTTTCTTGGTAACCACAGTTCTACTGGCACCTAGCCATGCGCGCGCATTTCCGTGTTGTCTGGGGCCACCTTCCCATGCATGACAGAGCTGAAGAGCCGTGGCAGAGTCCTCATGGACCCCAATGCCTAAAATATTTACTATCTGGCCCTTCGTGGAAAGAGTTTCCTGATCCTTGCCCTATTTGGCTGTACTGGCTAAGGAACTGCTTATGTGAAATTGATAAAATGCCTTCGAGAAAGTACCCAGCAATCCTTGGAAGGGACTGGTGAGTTGGGAACGAGAAACGGCTATCAAGAGATCTGTTTACAATCACCCTCCACTCCAGCCACCATTACAAACTGTGACAGCTGAAAAAGCATCCAGCTTCATCTTCCAGATGAAGACACTGCCCAGAAAGCTTAACAAAATGACTTGCACGAGGTCACAGACCTACCTAAAAGATGAAGAACACAACACAAACCCAGGAAAATGTATTAAGGAGAGACCAATGGAACCAAACCTATCTGCCTAGGAGAACTGTAGCTTGTCTGATGGAACTGGCTTGTCAGGGGTGAGGGGTGGCGTTGGGAAAATGTGGGAAGGTGGAACATGCAAACACAGAAGATTTTATTTGGACTAGTATTTTTCTTTGTCCTTTGCAATTATGAATAGTAGCTGCCTTTTCCTTCTACTTAATAGGGCATTTTTCTCTGCTTGCTCGGAACCTCCTCCTTTACCCTACAGGGAAACCCTGATCATATGTTTATAATTTGTTTGGTTTAAATGATCAGAATGAAGTTTGTGGTCACTGTAGAGTTCATCCTTCAGATGTTACCTAATTTTCAAGTCACCAGGACACTGCATCTATTCTTAGCCTCTGGGGTGGACACTTATTATGGGTTGGCACAGAGGACCAGTTCCATGAGCGAGGAAACAGCATTTAGGTGGGACAGCAGCCAGGAACATAACGTCAGTGGGTCAGGGCGGAGTGGGAAGAGTTTGGTAATTCAGGGGAAGGAATGAGAAATTTTTCTTAAAAGAGAAACTCTTTAACTTTAGAAGGGCTCTTTGTGGCAGACCTGAAATTTCTGCTCTGTAAGTTAGCGTTTAGCTTTCTGTCCCTAGAGCAGTGGTTTCCAACTTTTCTTTGGATAACACAGTCTTTGCAAGGTTTCACAAAGCTATGGATTCTGCCTCTCCTCCCTTCGCCCCCCTCCCCCCACGTACACATACAACTAACAATTTTGTCTACATTTTCAGGGAGTTTACACATTTTCTAAACATCCACAGACCATCCATTGACCTCAGGTTTAGAACTCCACCTTCTGCCCCTCAAAGGTTAGTGTTTATGAAAGTAACGAAATGATTTTCCACTCGGATACATCCTCTACACCGCACTCCCAGCTTAAAACTATCCATGGCTCCTCTCGGCCTTTGGAATCACGTCCTAGCCCCTGCAAATGGCAGAGAAGGCCCTCCCTGATCTGGCCTCCGCATCTTTCCCCAGTCTCATCTCTCAACACATGCTTTCTTCACTCTGTCCTAGAGTGAAATTAACCTGCTTGCAATTCCTCAAACTCACAGAGCTCCTTCTCCTCTCTGAATTTTTGCATTTGCTCACAACATCTCTGCCTGGAGCCCTCTTGCCCTGCTCCTCCCTACCCAGGGATCACTCACTCTTTCTAGGCTCAGTTCAGATGTCATGTTTTCAGGAAGTCTTCTCTGGCCTCCCAGCGCTCTTTGGTGCCCCTCTTCTGTGCTTCCGTAACAACTGGTACTGGCTCATTAGGGACCACTTTTTACTCTGTATCACAACTTTTGTTTGCTTATATCTACCTCCCAGTAGAAGGGCTTGGAAGGCTGGGACGTTCATCATGTTTTTCCTGGTATACAGCAGACCCTCCATACATGTGTTTTTTTAATAAATAAATACATAGATAAACGAAGAAGCCACATGAAGTAGAAAATGGGGTCAGAACTTCCTGCTGTCAGGCACATGGGATAAAAATCCTAGCTCTTTTCAAAGGCAACTGGAAAGCCAATGTAGGACAGAGAGGCAAAGGTTGAGCAACACTGTAGAATCCAGTGTTGCTTTTCTGAGTGTATCACTTTAGGATGGCCCACAGCATAAAGGATATTCTAGAAAGAAAAAGAGCTAGTGGTAAGCAATGATGGAGAACATGATGATGGTGGTAGTGGGTAGTAGTAGATATGTTGGAAGGCAGGAAGAAGGCACACCACTGGAGTACAGTTTCTACCAATAGTTATCATTTTTTGAAAGCTATGTACAAGGCCCTGTGTTGAGGGCTTGACATTTATTACCTCATTTAATCTCCTCAATAATTGTTTTAATTATGATTCCCATTTTAAGATGAGGAGATAGGTTAAGAAATTTGTCTTTTTAAAAAAACATATGCCTTTAAAATGCAAAGAACCTTAAAGGCTTAACAGAATAAGGTAATTGGCAAAATATTTAAAAAATATCCCTCTGTTCTAAAAGCAATTTGAGTGGGTAGACAGCAATAGTGAAAAGTAGACTCTGGAATCAGGCAAAACTGGGTCCAAATCCCAATCCCAAATAATCCCCAAATATGGGGGTAATAATATCTTCCTCAATATTACCTCAACAAATGGCAGAAAGTAAGTGAAGTGCTTAGTATAGTAGTATCTGGTATGCAACAGACTCGAAATAAATAAATATTATCTCCTCTTAAATAAATCTGATATTTACTGAGTATCAAACACACACATTAAGGTACCAGACTAAACAAAATGTAATTTCTGATCCTCAGATAGTGAGGACAGCATGCTGTTTACAATAATACCAGCAATGAACCAGCAAGCAATAATTGTCCAGAGATGTGCTCAGTCACTTCACAATAGCAGAGCATTTCACCACTGTCTCCACCAATTAAAACAAGATTAGGGAATTGTGTTTAAGGTTAATGTTATCTTTTGTTGAGCCTATTCTATAACTCATGTTGATATTAATCCCTTCCTCTTCTTCCTTCCGTATAATGTGTAACTACATTAGGTTTATAACTCCTCTGTACAAAAACATTCATTTCAAAGGGACATATATCAGGAACCGGTTTTCTACCCTAAAACTGTGCTTTTCCTCTAGAAGTGTCTGGAAGGTGTTATGGTTTTGGATGAGATAAATATCAACATTTTCTGTTCTCACTGAAAGTGAAGGCAATCCAGTAAACAAGTAGTGACAAAGAAGGAAGAAGAGGTAAGTGACGCCACTGTTCAGAAGGAAGGAAAAAACAGTTTAAAGGGCTGGTTCTCAAATCAAAATGATGTCCAAATTATACACAAAACAAATCTGGGATTTTTACAAATTGATTTCCCTAGGTGGCTTCTAATACTTGGAGAGAAATGTAAGATTTTTCCTTTGGAAATAATAATAAAAAAAAATAATACAGAATTTTGACTCTAGAATTTCACTTTAATGAAAATTTTATAGACTACCTTTAGCTTCTTATCTCTTTAAGATAGAGAAGTGAGAAATCTAAGAAAATTCTTACATGCCTCCTGTGGTATCACATGACAAAACACTATAATGATGAAAAATGTAACCTTTGTAGTCAACATGCCCAGGTTTAAATATTTCCTCCATGACTTACTAATTGTTCTCAGGCAAGTTATAAAAGTCTCAATGTCTCAGTTTCTCCTCTGTTAAGGGGCAAATAACACTGCCTTCCTCATATAATTGCTGTGTGGCTTAAATAAAATTAAGTAGGTAAAATATGCGGCAGTCTTTGGCTCATAGGAGGTATGCAAGAAAAGTTAGCATTTATTTGAAACTATGGTTTTCTTTGATAATTTTTCCTTATTCTTCTTACTTACACAAACTGACATTATTTCATTGATTCTTGTAGGAATCTGGTTCATGTGACCTGCGCACCTTGCTAATTTCATAGTCTTCTCTTTTAAACTCTTTAGACCTTATTTTCTTCAATCTTAAGATAATGGAAGTTAGATTATAATCTCTAAATTCCATTCTAGTGCTAGAGTTGTTAAAACTCCATTTTTATTGGATCAAGCTAACAATAAATACCACTGTCATGAAATAATTCAATTTCTCTTTTTCATGGAGTCTTACAATGCAACTTAACAACATGCCATGCAGTGGTTTTGCCACTATAATGTACAAATACTGGACTGATCTGGTTGGGGGTGAGGAGCAGGAAATCACACTGGTTATTTTCTTCGGAAGTGACTGAGGTAAACAAAAATTGAGGCTTTAGGGATGGGAATGTTGAAAAAATTTCAAACTTAATTCTGGATCTGTTCATATACTTCATTGAGGAAGGCACAACATAGAAATATATATATATAGCTTTCCTAATAACATTGGACTTTTCTGAACTGATTCTATAAAAAGTCTGGTTTTTTTCTCTGATTCTGAAAAAAAAACAATCTACAAAACATTTTGCTAGAGGTAATTTTTATGCTTTGGCTATCCATTCTGGGCTAAAATATACAAAATATATTAACCTACAAAGTAGCCCACATATTCTGACATATCTCCTCGTAAGAGAAATGAGAGAATACCTTGGTGATTGCAGGTTATCTAGTAAACATGGAACTCGATGCACTGACACAAAAATAGTGACTGTGGCCAATATCTTCAAATGTGTCCAAATACTCTACTGTAACATGATTAGCTATTTTTGAATGTATTATTATAATGACCACAAAGGACATTTAAAAAGGAGCCATCTGTTCTCTGTTAAATGTAGCCCTGAAGTCTCCCTTGGATTAGCAAAGCAAGCCACTAAATATTTCAGTGGGACTTCAAAAAAGCTGAGTTCTCCCTAGGACTCACTAAGGGATGAGCTTCAAAAGATTAGAGGTTTCACTTGGATCAATTCCCAGAAAATCAGGTTATTTACCAAATCTTATTTATGCTAACCATACAAACACATTTTGATCTGCAGAGTACCAAAACAATGTTTTAGAAAAATGATAACCTTAAATGAAAAGTCCACCGTGGAAAAGAATGATGAAGGTCAACTTTCTTTGGTTTGATTATCTGTCTACATTGATCAAATCAGCTGTACAACTATTACCAGATCTGCTGTTACTTTATGGTTATAAATCTAGAAAGAAGGTACCTAAAAATTTTATCAATGCTGTTGAGTAATAAAATGGGGGATGTCTTACACACACACACACACACACACACACACACACACACACACACGCAGTATTTTAGCTTCTCCATGTCTGTTTGGATTACAAGATGGTGGAGACTACTAAAATATTTCTGGACATCGAGCACTTTTTATGACATTTTTTCATTTACAAGGATTTCTAGTATAACTTTGGGTTCACAAGCTGAACCCATCAATTCATCTGAATAGAGAATTCAGAGTAAGACAATCTATGTTGGCACTGTCCAATCACATCTTGAGTCCTAATCACATCTTGTATTTTTCTTTGTCATAGAATATATCAGTTATTTATTTACATGTATGTTTTCTCTTATGTCACTGTTATTACTTCAAAAAGACTTTTTTGGACTTTTTATTCATCTATGCATTTCTACTAGCACACATAAGCCTGACATAAAACAGATACTTGGAATATATTTGTTGTTCAATAAATAATTAAGCAACGACTTGAAAATCAGATAAACTTAATCTATAAGATGATTTGCAATTATTTAGGTGTTACTAAGAAAGTAACATATATATCAAAAGTTTTCAGTGAAATAACATTAATATCAAATATCATACAAAATGCCTCACCTAAGAATAGTTAATATTATTTGTCAATTCAAGATACTATACAAGTCTTTTTGCTTCTAAATTAAAACTTGACCTTAAATTTAGCACATACAGAGTTCTGTGAACTTTTAAACTTTTTTTCCCTCAGCAATCTGGGTAGGTTGATTGTACTGGATTCTGTTACTTGTAACTGGAAACAGATCCTTGATTTGAACATAACTGTCCAGTGATTTTTCAATTGGGTAAACATTTGTGGCTTATGTTCCTAACGGCCGATCAGGAGAGAATGCATGAGGGGAGACTGACATATTGTACAGTTACCAGTGTTTACACTGTTTTGTGTTTTCCAGATCCAGGCGGTACTTTTTAAAAGGATATACATCTGGGACTGCAACAGCTCTTCAGCTGCTGGCTGCATCCAAGTAACAGTTCATTTAGTATATATCTGAGATTTCTGAATATTTAAATCAAAACTGTGACTAAATTTGAGCCAATTGGATTCCCTTTATAATTGAAAAATATTGTTATCTAGCCATCCACATAAGAAAAAAAAACCCACAAAAATAATTTTTAAAATTTCTAGCCTGTTCACAAACTTAACAGAATGTGGGCCGAGTATGTGAAATGTCACAATACTGGATATGGTGGAGACTTAAAACCTGCCAACTATCTTCTTTGCCTACAATATTACCAAATAATTGGCTTGAAAATGTTACTCAACTAAACAAATTAACTCAATCAAGCAGTTGTTTTTGGTAAGAGACAGCTTGATTATCTTTTCTAAGGACCTGATTTACCTGATAGATTTTCGGTTGAAGTTCACCATATTATTTAATCCTTGCCAGGTCTTTTTTTTTTTTTTTAATTTAAGAGAGAGAGTAAGAGAGCACAAGCAGGGGGAACAGCAGAGGGAGAGGGAGAAGAAGCAGGCTCCCTGATCAGCGGGGAGCCTGACACGGAGCTCGATCCCAGGACGCCGGGATCATGACCTGAGCCGAAGGCAGACGCTTAACCGACTGAGCACCCCCTGCCGCCCGGCACCCCAGTATTCCATTTTAGAAATGTGATTAAATTAATCAATGTTTTGAGGGTTAATTAAGCTAAAGTATTTTGAGCTCTTTAGAAACAAAATAACATTGGTAGATGTCATGTTAATGCACAACTGACCAAAAGGTAGGGCAATTCAGTTCCTTTAAAAGAAATAAATAGCCCACTCAGTGCTGAAGATGGCCATCCTCATGTACAGCAGTTCTTCTATCCCCTAGTGCTACAACTTTTCCTTTACTTCTCAATTAAATCTGAATATTTTTTCTCACATTTTTTTTTTTTTTACTCTACCTGAATCTTTTTTTTTTTTTTTTGGCAGCTGGGTTCGTGGTTTTCTCCTAGGTAATACACCATTCATTCATATACCCTGCTATATAGCTTTCCATACCAAGAAGATATTAATTTTGGGATCTTACCTGGCGTTTGGTTATAAAAGCAAGTGAGGTGATCACTGCTTTTAGGAGGAAAAGCAATAAATTTGGATAATATAGCTTATTTTAGTAATTTGATCATATTGATCATTTACAAAGATCAAAGAGAGGCTATTGGTATGTGGAGAATAACTTTTAGGCAAGTTATCAACAGTGAAACTAACTTGGGTACTTACTACTACACTGGTCTTGAGAGGGTAGAAGAAAACAGGGGCATTGATATATGATCCCTTCACTTCTTAGGGAAGCCATAAAAAGTGCGGTAATTTACCTGTAAGCATCTATTACAGTACAGGAAGGCTGCAGCGTTTCTATTTAAATGCAAATAATAATTCACCTTGTTGTATAAAGAGTGATTTATTTCAATGTGTTCTTCCTGCCAGGATTTTAGGCTAGCCACTAGAAATACTGTCCAAGGACGTCTGTTCAAGGCTCTCCCTCACAACATGGTCGAGTATTCCTTAACGTCTCTATCTATGGTCAAGGATAAAAAAACCAATCAGGCCTACCAGGATTTATAAAGCATGGCTTATGAAAATCCTTTCATATTTCATATTTCAATTCCTTAGAGGGTTGCAGTTCCATGAACTGAATTGGGAACAGTTTGTAGCACTGGGGATGATCTACTTACTACACACTGTTAATATGTCTTAAATGACCAAGCCAGTTATAATTATCAGTATCATTGAAAACCTCCTGATTTCTGTCTTAATTTAGGATATTTCCTCATTGTAACCTCAGCAGATAAATACTGCAATCAGAGAACATTTCCATTCCATATCTTTAGTCACATGTGGATACGTATATAAACACAGAGGTGAGACTATGAAAACTGGTGTTTATAGGTTATATACTGTGACTGTTCTGCCAAGCAGACTGGATTGCTATTTAGAGATGTAAATAAAAACCGACTTTCCTGTTTGGGAGGATTTAGAACAAATCTACTGAGAGATACAGGGGCAGACCAAAAGGGCTTTCCCAGACCCCCGGCTACCTTTATATGCAGGGGACATTCTGGAGAGGCAGTTCCCTGAGTTACACGCGATCATTTCTGGTATGGGCAGAATATTCAGTTATCCGCAGACTCCGTAGGGGCACAGGATGCTGGCAGGGGCCCCGTTTTATATTGCTGGAGGTCCAGCAGTCCCTATTCAACTTCCCTGATTATATCGTGGATGAATTAGGAGGAACAGGAAAAAAAGGAAGGAAGAAGAGGACCTATAATATTTTGAACCAAATCGTTATTAAATGAGGCTTAAATCAGAAGAAAAGTTGCTTCGTGCAGACATCAAAAAACCATGGCAGGCTTTATTTGTTATAGAGAACTCTTTTTGGCTAGGGAGTAGTAGGTATAATCTGATAGTATCACCAACAGTTTTAGTTATTCCGTATCTTTTAGTTCTTCCACAGAAGGATATATTTTAGAAGTAATTTCATGATAATGATGCAGTGACGTTTATAAGAATTTTAGAGTTTTTTAAGGTCACATCAACCCAGAATAATTTTTTACGTTTAAAAATAGCATTTTTCCTCCTTTAAAATGTCCCTTTGATCTTTTTACAGCAGTAAAATAAAGATTAAAAAACGGTTACGCAGAAGTCCATAAGCCAGCTAGTCAATGA
Organism: Eumetopias jubatus; assembly: GCF_037043125.1. NCBI lineage: Eukaryota > Metazoa > Chordata > Mammalia > Carnivora > Otariidae > Eumetopias > Eumetopias jubatus. The sequence continues at coordinate 77,032,968 of NW_028274819.1, forward strand.
CAGAATAAGTGGGATTTTTTTCCCCTTAGCCTTTAGAACGATGCCAACACACACTTCAGCCTCACATGATTTGGTGGTTAAGGATTTGGTTTGCAAAGCACGATTCAATATATTATTTATAGAAGGCAAAAGAAACGGTAACACGACTTTAAATTTTGATTTCTGAGTATCTGTGTTTGTCAAAAAGAAAAGGTGTCTGCGCGTATGTGTGTGTGTGTGGCTGGGGAAGAGTCTTTCTAAACCATCACTACCATAAATCTACTTCTGTCTATCTCTTCTATTGTTAAACTTTCTCAAAATTATTTTGCTAAAATCTCATGTGCCAAAAGTCGGCCGAGCCAAACCCTTGGATAGCCGTCCTCTAATTTGGGAGTAACGTTCGGGAAACAGAATGTCTGGAGCCTCTCCTTCCAGCACCACTAGCGGGCACTGTTAGAGCATTTTCATTCTAATGTGTTCGACTTGGGCAAGCCAGGCACGGCGGCTTACATCCACGGAGGATCAGTGAACACCATCTCGTAGCAACAGGCACCAAAACAGTCCCTCATTACAAGCCTTGTCCGACAATCAAGTCTTTAACGAGAACAAAGGTTGACAGTGATTAATCATTAAGCAGTTCCTTGTTCCTTGATGCACGTGTTCTCAGCAGTCTCCTGCAGAGGCAGTCTGGCATATTTCCTGTCCCCTTTGCTCTACTGTGCCATGTCTGAAGGGACACCCAGGCAGCCTTCTCACTATTTTAATTCCAAATGCTACAAACATCTACAGAGTTTCTATGTGCACATGTCTTGACTTTTATTCCCAGCCTGGCAGACTCTGAATGGATACAGGGAGTGAGAACATAATAAGCCGTTAACTTCACATCTGCTTACTAGATTATGTTCAAAGACCGTATAAGAAATTGATTAAACACCGTTTTCTAGAATAAACCTTTGAAATCTGTTTGTTTCCTTAAGCAACGCAAGACGTTAATATAATTTAGTTGTGCCGTGTACAGAAGATACCTTTACTACTGTTTCTACCTAAAAATAACTTCGATGCTGACAAAGCACCATGCTTTAAAACGCAATAAAAATATTTTCAGAAATCCTCTTTCAAATAATTCTGCTTCATGAAGCAACAGGTTCGTAATGTTTACTGACATTGTCATTTTATTCAATGCGCTCTTTTGTTATGTGTTTTTAATTAGTTGACTAGGTACTATTTATCTATCTTAGCTGGTTATGCAATGGTATATGTATTCATCTTAATAGGCTGATTTGGAGGTTCTGTTTTTTTTTTCTCTTTTAACATGTAAATAACACCATAAATAACACTATGTTACCTATGAACTAGGAGGTCAGGTGAAGAAGGAAGAGCCGCCATGAACCACAGGTTTCTAGGAGGTGAGGAGCAAGGGTTAATGGAAATGACATCAACAAAATCACCAAGGGAAGTCTGTTAGTTAACAGAGATATTGTTTTTCAACAACAAATATCACTTCTAACAACAACAACAACAACAACAACAACAAAAGCCAAAATGGTAAAATCCTAAGGATTCTTTCCAAACCAGTCAGATTTAACTAATGACAGGTCTCCAGTTATGCAAGTAAATTTTAACTAGTATGTCTACAATATAAAAACTAAAGCATGAAATCCAATCACAAATATGAAATATGCAATTCTCCCAGTGTATTCAGCATTTTAGCATAGAGTTGCAATGTTTTCAAACTGAATTACATTCACTAAGGAAGGGAAAATGACAATGACATTCCACAAACGAAGAGACCACCTTATTATTGGTAGCTAAGCTCTTCACCCAAATGTATGTGACAGGGATGACATAATGGTTGTTGACTCATGTTAAGATCAAAGCAGCCTGTTAGAAAGCCCCATTCAGAAAATGAACATCTTTTAACTGGAGCCTCCTGGGATCAACATTTAAAACTAACAACAGTGAACTCTGAACTGTGAAGGAAAGCGGCGACAGACTACAAGAGGACAGCTGAGATGGAGCTGAGAGGGTCTGAGACGACATTCTTATAAACCAACTAACTGATCGCTTTAACTCAATTCAACTTGTAGTAATCTACTCTAACTGGTTCTACATTTCTCTGGAGTTAGGGTAAATTGTCTTCACCTCACACAAATTACTTTTAAACACAATATTTGGCTTCAACTGGTCTGCTCATCCTCAATCTTACTCCCATTAGAAGCTAAGCTTGTAAACTTTGGGGGCTTATGTCAAGATCTTAGGGCAAATACCTGAACCAATTACAAATTAAGGAACTCTAAAACTGTGTGTGGATGGCATGGAGCATTAGAGCAATTTCTAAATCACAGGGTATGCAAATTTCAAAGAAATTTCCATATATGTGTATTTGAGTCATTATCTATAAATAACAATAATAGGTATCCTGTATTGGGAACTCACTATGCATCAGTCACTGTGTTGGACACTTTACTTGTGGTAGTGTTGGCACCATCACTTTTCATAACTGTAACAACCTTCTATAAGAGCCCTATTAGTATTTCCATTTTAAAAAAGATTTTATTTATTTATTTGAGAGAGAGAGAGATTGGGAGAGAGAGAAAGTGTGCGCGAGACAGCACGAGCTGGGGGTGGGTGGAGGGAAGGGGCAAGCAGGGGAGTCCCACTGAGCAGGGAGCCCAACGTGGGGCTGGATCCCAGGACCCTGAGATCATGACCTGAGCTGAAGGCAGACGCTTAACCGCCTAAGACACCCAGGCGCCCCAATATTCCCATTTTACAGATGAGAGAACTGACATTTAGAGATGTTAAATAATTCATTAAGACAGTAAGCAATGGAGCCAAAATTCTAACTCAGGCAGCCTGACTTCAGAGCCGTGCTATATTATTAGTATAAAAAGCAAAACAAAACTAATTCAGCCAGAGTCTTTGTGATAAAGCAGTGGTAAGCATATACTATTGGCACAATATATGGGACTAGGAAGCAATGTAGTCCAGTGCAACGAGTATACAATTTGGAGATAAAGGGCCTGTATTTGATATTGGAGTAATATGACATTAAGTTGCTTCATTCTTCTGAACTCCAGTACCCTCATCTGCAAAAGTAGTATGATGCTTAATTCCCAGTTTCGTATATTAGATATTATATGTAAAAAAGCATTTTGTAAAGGCAGTACTCCAGTTGGCTAAAATAAAAGCATGAAGCTGCAGACTTATTTTCTACTGAACCAATCCAACAAATGTGGAAGAGCAAAGAACAATAACATGGAAGTGTTAAGAAGACCAAAAAAAAAAAAAAAAGTAAAGCCAATTTCATGGAGGCATATTAGCTAAGACCCTTGTACATCAAAATGTGTAGAAGATACTCTTATACTACAGAGAAGACATAAACCAAAGTGAACGGAAAAAGAAGTTAATTTTCTGCAGGCATTATGGCATAGCTGTTAAGAATGCAGATTTTGTACTTAGAACTCGGTTTAAAACCTGGGCAAGTTACTCAGGTCTTAAGACCTCTGTTTTTCTCATTAGTGAAACGGAGATCGTGAATGTAGGGATTATAGGAGATAATGCATATGAAGTGCTTCATATTAACAAGGCTCAGTTAATACCGGTGCCTATTATAATTATTATTTAACTTCTCCTCTCATTACAGTTTAAAAGGAAGAATATAATTTCAGGAGAGGTCTACACAGAGACGACTTTGTGGCTTTCAGAGCCTTAACAAAGGAGGTGAAGGCGGGCAGTCCCTAGGGAACACATACTCAGTGTTTGGGGCTGCCTTAAAGTACATCATCAGGTTGATTCTAAAGTCCTGTTGCTCAACAGTTAATTTTACTTAAACCAATTGGCCCCAATGGTCACCTCTTATCAGTACTTCAGACTGGGTCTCTCTGTCTGTATAGACAGAGTTAGTTTCATTCCATGAAATGCTGTACTTCAATTTATTACCTGAATCTGGAGCCGCTGTCTGAGGAGGCGTGAGAATAGATGCTGCCTAGCGTCTGGGAGGGGGTGGGGATGTAGTTCCTGTTGGGAGGGGGCAGGGAGCAAAAGAGTGGAGGAGAAGGCGGAAGAAGGCTAGATGATGGGCACCAGAGATCAGAGCCATTGGGACCACCCTGCTCTTCCCAGGGGCAGGAAGTGGCCTGGTGATCAGATTATCACATCCCCCCCCACCCCCCACCCCTGCACCAGATTCAGGACCCTTGATAGACATGATGCTCCTCTGCCAAGCCTTTTATACCTGGCTCTGGCTGACGTGTTGAATCTCTCCCTCCCTAACCATCCTGTCCGACAGAGATATTCAGATTCTAGGAGGAACGCTAATTGTGGAATGTAAGTAACTGTGATAATATTTTATGAGGACTTGTGGAAAAAAGTAGAAGGCTCCTTGTGTCCATTCAGATACAGAGGCCCAGCATGCCCTTTGTGGTTCATTTGCATGGAATTAGGGGCTTCAGGAACAGAGAGAAAAGGGTAGATCCACTGTACACTGTTAGTATGCTGAAAAAGAAGAAAAGACTAAACTTTTGATTTAGAATGTTTTCAGGTTTAGAAGACAGAGCCAGAAGAACAGAGTCAAACATTCTAAGAAAAAGATTTGTTTAAATAGCTTAAAAAAAAGGGGGGGGTGAGGTGGGGTGGGAAAAAACCAGTGTAAATGTTTCCAGTTGTCCTTTCCTGTGATACATGGGAACTATATAAAATTTACAATTTCTAGTACTGTAGTAATCTTTTAAAGATTTTATTTATTTGAACGAGAGAGAGAGAGAGAGAGAGAGCCCACCAGAGGGGGGGTGCGGGGGGGAGGGGCAGAGAGAGAAGCATACTCCCCGCTGAGCAGGGAGCTGAGGTGGCTTGATCCCAGAAACTGGGATCATGACCTGAGCCGAAGGCAGATGTTTAACCGACTGAGCCACCACGAACCCCACGCTGTAATAATTGTATTTTATTTGTTACTATGTTTTAAAGATTTTATTTATTTGTCAGAGAGAGAGAGAGAAAACATAAGCAGGGGGAGGGGCAGAGGGAGAGGGAGAAGCAGGCTTCCCACAGAGCAGGGAGCCTGATGCAGGGCTCGATCCCAGGACCCTGGGATCATGACCTGAGCCGAAGGCAGACACTTAACCAACTGAGCCACCCAGGCACCCCGAGCTGTAGTAATTTTAAAAATAATTTAGTAAGATGAAATATAGGAGAAGTAACTGGTAATGACAATAATAATAGTAATAATAATAATCAACATGTACTGGGGGCTTGCTAAGACTGAGGCATATCACTAAGAAATCAAAAGCCATTACCCTGCTTCATCTTCACGAGTTTTTTGAGGTATATTTTACTATTCTGTCCCTCCCCCATTCAAAGATGAGGAAAATGAGAGTTTTAGAGAAGTCAACTAAATTGCACAATATCCCTCAGTTATCTAACTGATAATGGTAAACTGACATCCAGCTAATGGACAGGTATGCCTTGGTTGATATAACCCCTGATCTGAAAAACTGATAAAATCCTAAAAACAGAACCATACTCTGAGATTAGGAGAATATGAGAATGGATTTCTCTTTTCTTTCCTTCCTCCTTTCCTCCCTCCCTCCATCTCCTCCCTCCTTCATTCCTTTTTTCCTTTCAATATATATATATTTTGAGCTCTCACTGTGCCATATATTGGGGTTGTGGGAGTAAATGAAACAGAGTCCTGGTCCTCATGAAGCAGACATTTCAGTGTAGAAAGACAGATAATAAACGATGAATAAAGAATGTATCACATGACAATGAACGTTACAAAGAAAGAGAAAGCAGGACTGGGGCATAGGCTAGGCTGGAGGGATGGGTCAGAGGGGTAGGGTGATCAGAGAAGACCTCTGGGATACGATGATGTTTGGCATCTGGAGTGAAGGGATAGCTGGAGGAATTCCTGAAGTCTTGAGGTGGGAGCATGTTTGGCATGTCCGAAGCATGTGACTGCTGTCGAGGAAGGAAGAGCTGTGGTGGTCGTGGTGGGAGCCGGTGATCCTGGAGAGTCTTGTATGCAATTGTCAGACTTTACTTTTACTATGGAAAGATAGTGGGCGATTCTGAGCAGAGAGGTGACCGATTTATGTTTTCAAGATCATTCTATCAGCTATGTTTGTATGGGAAAGGAAGACCAGTAAGGCAGTGAGAAGGACTGAGGGGAGAGAGAGAGAGAGGTCTGGACCAGAGTGGTGGCCGTGGGGAGTGGCTGGGTGTCAGACAGACTCAGTGGCAGAGCCAATGAGGTTCCTCAGTGGACTGGATGTGGACAGAGAAAGAAAGGCATCAAGGGCAACTAGAAGATTTTTGGTCTGACCAAATGGGGGGTATAGCATGATCATTTTCTGAAATGGGGAAGGCTGCAAAACATCCTTTTGCTTTGTTTTAGGTTTTGAGAGGGAGAGAGAGGGGGTTGGAAGTAAAGAATTTAACTTGGCATATGTCAAGGTTGAGATGCTTCACACAGCCAAGTGTAACTGTCAGGTAGGCAACTTGATATATGAGTCTGGTGTTCAGGAGAGAGATCCAGGCTGAAAATATACATCTGCGGGTTGTCAGCATAGAGAAGATATTTCAAGCCATGAATTTGCATGTTATCACCTAGGGAGTGGGTATAGATGGAAGAACAGCAGTCCAAAGGCTGACCTCTGGTCATCCCATTGTTGAGAACCCGTAGATGAAGGAGAAACCAGCAGAAGAGACCTGGGCCCATGAAAGAGTGGTGTCCTGAAAGCCAAGCGAGGGAAGGGTGTCAAGAAGAGAGTGACCCAGAGAATCAGTGTTGCTGATAAGTCACGGAAAATGACAGTTGGGGACTAACGATGGAAATGGACAACCGGACAGCATTGCTGGCTTTGACAAGTGCTATTTCATTGGAAATCTAGAGACAAAAACCTGATTGGGAAAAAAAAAAAAAAAAACCTGACTGGAATGGGCTCGAAATAGAATGAGAAGAGAAGTGGTGGTCAGGGTTTTTGGAGAACGTTTTCAAGGAGTACTGCTGAAAAAGGGGGCAAGAAGATGGAGAGGTAGCAGAATGGAATGTGGAGGGGTTTTGTTTGTTTCAGGTTATATGCTTATACAAATGATTTATTAAAGGGAAAATGGCAAATGCTTTAATATTGTAAATTCTTACTCTTATTTCATCTGCTTCATAACATATGCAGTTTAGTATATTGGTTTTGCTTATACAGCAAATAATATCACTAATAAGTATCACTGGTGAAGTTATAATAGTGCCAATATTAGTCTTTAGTTATCATCCTGATCATAGGCATCATTTTGAATATAATATCTACAGGGTTTGGTCTCTACTACCTTTGTGACAGAAAGCTATTAGCTTCTTCACCTTGAGGTCTTCTGGGTGGAGATGCACTACTGGATGTGCTCCAAAAATCAAAGACAAGCTTTTGAATAAACTACATTTAGAGCTATATTATGGAAAAATGTTATGGAAAGAATTAGCCATTCACTCAGTTCAGATATAACTCTTGGCCTAGCAAATTTTATTTGGGCTACGGTAACTCAACTTTCTGAGTCCTATAAAAACACACTTGAATTGCCCATTACAGCTCCTTCAGCAGAGAAAGGCTAACAGCCACAATAGTAATAATAATGTGGACACAGAACCAGACTCCTAGCAGTCAGTAGCGGATTGGCAAGCTACTGGAAACAGCTCGGCTGGGGGAACAGGTCAACTTTAGAAGGCCTGAATGTTGGAAGGATATGACTGGACATGGTCATCCATTTTAGGTGAAACTACCGTTCAAATTACAAAAAAGTCCAGCGGCTAGTTTATAAATTTCCCACCACGTTCATAACTCAGAAGGGCAGACTTTGGTTGTCCCTCGGAGTCTCCCAGTTCTGGAGTTTATGCTATTTGGTAGTTAAGTGCCATTTAATGAGGCTACAGAGAGCTTTTAGTCAATGGATTCAGTCCCTGCATGGCCGATGCTGGAGGTACAAGTCAGCGAAGGGGAGTGCGTGCAGATGGAGCAGCTCTGCATGCACAGATTCAGTGAGCAGGGAGAAAAGGAAGGGCCCTGAATCCTTGTTTCATGTCTAAACTCCAACAAAGGCCAGCATAATTCCCTAGACCATCTTAGGCAAAAGAATATAAAGGGGAGGGGGTAAAGTGTGCCTTCAAAACTCCTTTTTCTGCTGTCTCTCCCTATCTTTCATCAGATTCTCATTTTTCTTAAGCAACTCTTCTCGGCACAGGGCTCCATCGCCCCTGCTGGCTTCTGAAGTCTAATCCATACTTGCCTCCTCCATTAGGACTGCATGCCTCAGATTTATAAAGATCCCCTTTTTGGTATAAAAAATAATCTATCTCATGGTCAATTTCTCTTGTTCTCAGTTGGGTATTTTTCCAACTTTAATATGCATATGAATCACTTTGTGATCTTGTTAAAAGGCTGAGTCTTATTCAGTAGATCTTGGTGGGGGGGTGGGGGAGGGGGCCTGTGGTACTGAGTTTTTGCATTTTCACAGGCTCCCCATGTGATTCTGATGCTGCTGGTCCACAGACCATACTTTTGGGTATGCCAGGTGACTGACGCTGAGTGGATACTAAGGCTTACTGGGAACGAAGGTGGTAGGGGTTTATTGTATGTCGGCTGTCAGAAAACATTTGACGTTCCATGGGGCGTATTTTATGCATTGGCCAGAAAAGTGAATGAAATGGGAGTTTTAGGTGTCAGTGGCAGAGTTTAAGGGAGTATATTTTTGTCTGAATGAGAAATAGAGGCTGTTAGTCCTTTTCAAATTGAATTACCTTCAAGTCACCAGCAGTCTATAGAGCTAGACTTTAGTGGATAAAACCGGAAGCAATCCTCTATGAAGTGTGGTCTTTGTAGGGTAAGGACAAGTATGCTAAATGGATAGAGGGTAGACTCCAGTGCTGACGATTATTGGCTTACCCGATTTTTTTGTGTGGTATGTGCGCACAAGCGCGAGCGTGTGCGTGCGTGCGTGTGTGTGTGTATTTTAAGGAGGAGAGTTACATGTAAACATGAAAGCCTTAACCTTATCTCCCCACCACTCAGCGTACCCCGATCACCTCTCATGTGTGTTCCACAGAATCCTGGGCTTCTCCTTATTGGAACTCTCATCACACTATGTGGGTTTGTTCTCTTCCCCATCAGACTGGGACTTGAAGGAAGAATTGTATGTGCTCATTGTATACACAGCCATCAGAATGGCGTCACATAGAGCAATGATTGAAAAGTGCTTGTTAAATGAATGGAAAAATCTAAGTTTTCCAGATTCCTAGAACTGACGCCTTTAGTTTCCCAACTAAGGTTGAAGGTAATAATCCATCAGGAGTCTAAGACATCAGAGCCTCCCTGAGGGTTGCTCACTGACTGTGCTTCTCTGATTCCTAGGCCTGTGGCAGGATTGTACTTTCCGCCTCCTTGTAAGGATGTGTGATTAGCCAATGAGTCGTGAGCCGAAGTAATGTGTGTCACTCTCTAGGTAAGAATTTATTTGCTAATGCAAGACCTCTGAAGACTGTCTCTTTCTCTCCGGTTCAGCATCTGGCAATGCTGAATGGTGGCTGCTTCATCCCCCTTAGTCCCCAAAGGGCTACCACGAACAGATCTGCCGCCTGCATTGTGGACATCTTGTGTAAGAAAGAAAACTTTGTGTTCTGGCTATTGGGATTTTGATGGTATTTGTTACTGCAGCATAACCTCCCTTATTCTGATTAATCCAGGCTATAGGGGTCATGCCCCAAACTGAGGAATGCCCCGTCCTGCCTCTTCCTAGGCTCGGCATCTCTCTTCCTTCAGAAACTGGATGTCAAGTGTGGCCCTGAATCAAGTCTCTGGTTCTGAAAACAAGGCTTTTGCCTTTGTTCCTGAGACCAAGTTCACACCTCGAAGTTGGTTCTGATTTGACGACCCCTGTCATGGGTCTGCAACTAAGTTCCAGTGTCCTTAGCCCAGACTCTCTAGGGTGAGAGGCACTGTCTTGCTCGTGATTACACTTCTGAGCCCAGCTCACCGTCTGTTCGCCTGGATCTCTGTCACTGCCCCCGTTTCTCCATCCATGTGATCCACCCACGGGGCAGGGCACCCTGAAGACATGGTGTTGAATTCCATGCTGCTGATCCAGTGCGTGTGTTCCCACTGCTTATCTGTGGCTTCATTCTTTCTGCCATGATGATCTCATTGCTAGTCCCTGTCCTGAATCTGTCCCCAAACCCCAATGCCTGCCCCTGATATAATCAGGGAATTTTGTCCCAGTTTCCTGCCTTTCTCGTTCTTCCTGGAATCACTGCCGTTAAATGGGCCATGTGTATTTGTGTTCAGAGACATAACAGATGGGATCTTGGGGATTAAGGTAGCAAACAGAGAGCAGAGGGCTTTTAGAAGGATTAGTCTTTCGTCTGGTCGGGAGGGTAGAGAAGGACGCTGGGGAGCTGATTTGAAAAGGGTCACTTGGCCCTATAAGCATATGTGACAGTCGTTGGACTTAGTCCACTCTCAGTGTCCCTGTCTGTTCCTCTAAATATCTATAAAAGAAAGAGCAGTAGATTTAGAGTCAAAAAATATGGGTTTAAGCCCAGCTGTGCCATTTCCTAGCTGCGCGACCTCAGGCAGATCAGTTAACCTCTCTGAGCCTATTTGTTCAGCCGTACAAGAAAGCTGAAAAAGTGTCCCAGTGGGGCCCATAATGAGGCTGAGTGGGGTTTGTAAGGATCACCTGACGGAATGTTTGAGGAAGCACTCGGCCTATAGTAGAGTTTTATTAATGTAACGCGGTGCTACGGTGATGAGGACAGAACAGACAGGCAGATGGACGAGACCAGCAGCTGAACAGGGGAGGGCATGCAGAGCTGAAGGAAGGTTCTAAGGGGAAGAGAGTTTAGGAGCATGAAGTCCCAGGAATCAGTCAGAAGAGGATGAAGCATCTCTGCTGAGGCTGTGCCAGAGTGTTCCTGGTAGAACATTCAGCTAATCATGCTACAGACTTACTGTGAGCACCAACCTTCTTCCATCGGAAGTTCAGCCACACTGCTCCCCCCACCATTTGCAGTTGAGACGGGCAGATGTGCAGGGGGACAGGCTACAGATGGCACTGTTGCCGTATGATGGAGTCACTGTTTGCATATTTTGTTGCTAGGTAGCTTGGGGGCCTCTGGAGGCCCTCCTTTCTCTCACTGAATTCCCGGCGCAGCCACTTGCTGAGCCCGCCTTGCCTCCTCGCCTTTCCAGCTCAGTTCCCACACATGTGAAGGCTACGCCGGCTGCCCAGTAGCCAGGCATCAGCAGCTGGCAAGGCCCCCAGCTTGGAGCCTGGACCACCCAGCGAGTTAGAGGACTGCTGTGGAACGTGGGATCATGTTCTAGAGCACCGCAGGACACCCTGCTCCGTGGGACGTCCCATCTGTGGGAGTGGGACCTTCGGGGCTCTCACAGAAGTGCCGACAGACTCCGGAAGTTCTCACAAGAGGCCCGGGTGAGGGGCGGCCATTTATTTCAAGGCCTTTCCACCTGGCAGGTTTTTCCTACACAAGTTGTTCCTGGCCCAAACCTTTTCTGGCTTAGAGCAAACAGAACACCCAAGGCAGAGGGTAAGAGAGCACGATGGGCGGGGGGTGGGGGGGGAACGACGTAGGAAAGATGGCAGGAAAGTCACCTTATTAAAGTTGAGGGGCCTCTAACAAGATGTCAGGAATGAGAGAGGGTTTTGCTGATTAAGGCTGGGATCACCTTGAAAATGGATTAGTCTGGCAAGTACTCTCAGGTGACAAGGCTTGGAGAAAGTAGAAATACAGGATAGTCATAAAAATGGAAAATCCAGATATCAAAGGCACAAAATAGCTGAAGCAAAGACTAGGGGAAAGCTGGTTAAAGAAGATTTCAGGGAGATTTCAGAGAACCAAAACAGTGAGGGGATTTATTTTTTAAAAGACAATTAAGAGTTCTTAGGGGAAAATGTTTAGACTGACAACGGAAGATTATAATAGTAGAGAAAGTCATTGCTGCAAAGTGCCTGGGCCCTGGAGTTTGATGGGTTTACTGCCCCAACTCCACTACCCTGACCTGTGTGATGAACCCTGAACATGCCTCTGTGACTTGGGGCATGTGATTCTGGAAGCCTAGAATGCCCTTCCCCTGGTTCTCCCTCTGCTCACCTCCTACTCAGCCCTCAAAGCCCAGCTCTGATGACGCCTTGGGAATCTGTTGTGTGTAGGTCCAGTTGGTCACATCCTGTCCGTGTCCCCCTAGCACTCTATGGAAGACTCTGTTAGAGCTTCTGGTAATAATGGACATAAAAACAAGGAACAAACTCCAGCTCACATTTACGAGGGGCTTACAATGTTCCAGACATCATGAGCAGTACGGGGCAGGGATAACGTCATAGACTCTTCAAAAGAACATCTTCTAAGGTAATGCTCTTGTCTGTTGTTATCCGCATTTTATAGATAAGGGAACTGAGGCTCACAGAGGTTGGGTAACTACCTCAGCTGGACTGCAAGGAAGTCATTAACTGGTTTCAGAGGCAGCGCTCGCTCAGAGAACTGTGCTCTTCACCGCCATCTTGTACTGTAGTGACTTGTTCACTGCTCAGTCTCCTCCTCCCCCTTAGACCAAGCGAATCAAACGAAGAGAAACCACACGTTAGTCAGCGGTGTCCATGCAGGCCCTCCATAAACGTTTGCTGGATGAAAAGGTAAGTGCGTTTCACTTTGAGGCAAAGCATAAGGTAAGCTCATGAAACAACCCTAAAATGTCAATATCCTCTGTAAACTGAAGTCACATAGGCCACCCAAGAGAGACAACAGTTACATCTGCCATGGGTCCTTGGCCATCATTCATCTGCGTTTCGTCCCCTTAGCAACACCACTAAGAGCATCAGCTTCTAATGTAGAGAGATGATACAGATGTGATAGATATGCCCAACCCTCCCTGCCGTCAGGACTGATTTAGAGAGTCAATAGCATTCACACAAGGCAGGAGGCTGGAGGTCTTCCCCTATTCTTCATGTAACCTCATCTACAGAGTTTCATTGTGATCGAAGTATTCCTTTTGGCAGCAGTGCGCTCAGCGCACATACTAAAATTAAACAGGATATATAAAAATATCTTTCTATTACATCTAGGAGAAGGGGAAAGAGAGGAGGGATGATACAGGAATATAACTGGTGCAACACAAGGTAAGGCTGAGATGGCCCAGGGTGGCCACGGGGCAAAAGAAGGTTTCGTGTACGATAACATTTGTTGAGCATGCTGGCGAATAAATAAATTAGTAAAACATCTCATCAGGTCTCCATCACATCACTAATATCTCTCACGATCCCTGGCACATAGTAGGAACTTAAGACGTGTTGCATGAATGGATGGATAAGTGGCAGGTGAGTGGACAATGTTGTAGACGTTTTCTCTTCTACCTGTAGGAAGGGCAGGAAGCTGGACGTCCAGATTCAGAGCCTCTGAGATGGCAAGCCAGACTCGTCAGGCAGCCTCGTTACAAAGGCCGTTTCAATCAGTACCTGTTGGAGGGACACCTGTGCCTCTGGAGTTTCTAGCTAAGGGGACAATGCCCAGAATTGAGCTCATGGGACTCTGGGCACGGAACTGGATACAGTGGAAAGGGAATCCTGAGCCAACAAGCCTGTGAACAAACCTCACGTTTCCTCCTCCACTCATGTGGCGAATTTCTAGTGCGTGCAACTAAAGCTAGGTCCTGCGCCAAGCACTTCACGTACATTATTCTCCAACACTCAAAACAATTCGAAGGTATATACCATCAGTATCCCCATTCACAGATGAGGAAGCTGAGTCCCAGAGCAGTTAAGCAAGTTCTCGAGGCTACAGGGCATGTGGCCAAGCTATGATTTCAACTTAAGCGGGCTCCCTGACTCCAAAGCCCCCCACCGCTTCCTCCCTCCTTCTTGCCTCAGACCTTAAAGAAGTCAAAGTTGAGCAGGGGGATAGCTGGAAGACAAATGCAGTGTGGGCAGTGTTCTGTCAGAGGTAAGAACTGAGTGTAGTGCGACCGCAGAGGACATTTACCTCAGACTGGAGGAAGAAGGGTAAAGGCAGCAATCCTTCTGAGGGAGATGATACGCCCAGTCTCCGAGGAGGGCTGGGAGCTTATCAGGTGGAAGAGGCAGAAATACAGAGGTAAGGGGAGCTTAGTGTGTTCTTCCTCATTGTTCTTCATTTGTGTGTGAAGAGACTCATCCATTAACAAGGTACCAAACAGTCCAGCTATCGGCAGCCCTTTCTATTTCTTATTTGTCCACATGTAGGGGAAACTATCCACAGATTGAGGACACATGTTGAGATAAGTATTAAATAACTTGCTTTGGATCTTGAAAGTTTTAAAAATAGGAATTTTTACTACTCTTTTTTTTTTTTTTTTTTAAGATTTCATTTATTTATTTGCCAGAGAGAGAGAGCACACAAGCAGGGGGAGAAGCAGGCTCCCCGCCGAGCAGGGAGCCCGATGCGGGGCTCGACCCCAGGACCCTGGGATCATGACCTGAGCCCAAGGCAGATGCTTAACCAACTGAGCCACCCAGGCGCCCCCTAATTTTTACTACTCTCTCTGCTCCCTCATTTATGTTCCTACTTGCCTCAGTAGCTTTGCATTTGCCAATCTCCCTGCTCCAAAGACTCTCATTTTCTCTTTCTTTAAAAAAACTGATTAACTGTTTTGTTTCACTATTATCATTTTCAATTCCAGTAGAGTTACCATACAGTGCTCTGTTAGTTTCAGGTGCACGCTATAAAGTTCCATCAGCTGCACACAGTCCTCAGGGCTCATCACCATGAGCACATGCTTAACCCCTTCTCTGTTTCTCTTTAAGCATTTTACCATGTTGTCCTCTTTTTGGCATGGCTAATTCCTATTCATCTTTTGAGGGTCAGCTTAGCACCACTCCTTCTGGGAGGCCCTCCCGACCTCAAGGGTAGGTTGATCCCCTGGATAGTGTCCCCTAAACGTCTCTGATTATGACACTCATCATGCTTTTAGCCCCATTGACTTGTCTGTCATCTCCTACAAACTTTAAACACCAGGAGAGCCTGCAACTGTCTTGTTCCTCCTTTACCCTCCATGGTCACAAAGTGGCACATAATCGGCGCTCCACAAATATCTGTAGAATGAAGAAATGTGCAAGCTCACATTTGATGTTTTTTATAGGAAAGAAAATCCAAAATCAGCAAAATTTGATATCTAGGGAGTAGGGTCAGAATAAAGAAAGGAAGAAGAGAGGGAAAAAAAGAATGATGTGTTCTTAAAAAAGGCAGAGTAAAATGTGACACGTGTATAGAATTTATAGAATTGTTGCATCCTTTATTGTACTCCCTGGTACTTCCTTAAACACATAATAATATTGATCTTATCAATAGTAGCACTCAATTTTCATATATTCCCAACACATGGACCATTTTCCTGAAAAAAAAAAGTCATAAAAATGTTATTCATCACATTCAGGCCAGTGTTGCTCTTTGCTAGATTTATGGCATCTGAATAACATATAAAGGAAATCCTCAAAGTCAGGGCTATACACTTTCCAGGCCCCACTTATTATATTTTAAACATTTTGAACTGAATTTTACATTTTTAAGCAACTGATTTTTCATTTCAGTCCAAAGGTCCCTGCCTGTTTCTGAAATTTGCAACATCTGCTAGGGAAGTGAAGAGTGAAACAATTTTTTAAAGATCAAGTAATGAAAAAAAAAAAGTCTTTCTCGAAGGGCTGTGGATTTTCAATTTGTTCCACATGAGACTATCTCAGGAAATTACCTTTTAACGGGTACTCATCTTGTTTGTGCAGTCATATTCCCCTGATAGGAGTGGACTAGGATCTGAGGGAGTCTTACAACGTAAAAATTCTACCAGTCTGTCTTCCAAGGACAATATCCAGGTTTCCAGTTGTTTGTCATCTCAGAGGGATTCTTCACCTATGTGGGAGATCATTTTTTCCCCAGTTTCTATAATGAGTCATAATTAAGGCAAAACTATTGTTTCCTGTGAACAAAGCTAGATAACGTAGTTTTCCAATTACTGAACCCAGGTCAAGGATAATCCTAGGGAAAACTCCCCAGAGTGGGCTGGGCGAGTATGTGCCACCCCAGTCTGTCCTCCCACCTTCTCCTCTGACATTGTTCTCTCTGTGGGCTGGAAATTCCCACCATTAGTCACTCGCTGGTGTGCACCTCTCACTTCTATGTTCAGTGACACCTCAGAAGTTTGGTAAATAAACGGTTTCAGGGGCTGAAAGAGGGCTTCAAGGTCACCTTCAGAGACTCCATCCCAGGGCAAGAATTTTTACTCATTTTCTATGTTGGCAGACCACAAGATATTATGTTTGGAAAAGCTGTTCTGCTGCTAACTTTTTTTACAGTTTCACTCTAAAATTCATATGGCAGGATACAAGCTCAAAAATAATTACCCTACTTCTGAAGAAAAAGAAAGATAAGATGGGGGAACGACCCTACCAGGTGTGTGATGACTTACAAGCCATTGTCATTTGAACAATGTGAAATGCCTCTGGAAGAAGTCAAAAGATCAATGGAATAGAAGAGAGGGTCCAGAAATAGACTCACAAATTGAAGGAAAACTGTCACATGACAGTAAGGACATCACAAGTCCATGGGAAAAAAACCAGAATATTTAACAAATGTTTCTGTGACAACTGTCCATCCAAATGGGAAACACAGTTACATCTCTACACCATGGTATACCCACCCACAGAATTACAGCTGAGTTTCCATCTGGCAAAACAGCTCAGAACTCAAGCTCTATAGATGGAGGAGAACATTTGGGTCTTCCCAAGAGCTCCATAGTGGACCAGCTCCAGAGGAAGCCAAGGAGGGCTGACCTGACAGAAAACTGCCAGGACTCCACTTAAAGTCAGCCTAGCAGGCAGGAACACTTCCGAGGGCAATTTCACTGCTTCGAGTGTGCTAACATAAAGCTGGGAACCCAAGGATACAGGAAGACCCCAAAGGTAATGTTGCCAATGATGCTACAGACCTCAGTTTGAGTGACACTGACTCCTATCTTTGACAGAATGGTGAGTCAAGAAAAGTGTATGTATCCTCTCCTTCCCTCTTCTGAGCCCCTAGAACACTCCTAGTCTTGAGAGAGGAAGTATGTAGAAAGGTTAACACTTTGCTTAGGAGTGATCTAGATCTGGGTCTGAATTCTGGATCAGACCCATACTTTTTATACGACCTGGGGACAATAGTTGTGCTTATATTTCCTGAGGTGACTGTGAGGATTAAGCCAGGTAATATATAGAGAGAGCATAGCACAGTGTCTGGTACAAAAAAGTGCTCAACAAACTGGTGTAATTATCATAGGCCTTTTCTCCTCTACTACACTTTACAATGTTTCTTCTCCTTCTCTGAATTTACTTTATATTTTAATGACCTTCTACTGCCTACCAGGCCTTGTAAAAGATACTTTTACATATGTCATCTCACTGAATCCTCATAAGAACCTATCAGGTAGGTATTATGATTCTCATTTAATAGTTGTGTGTGTGTGTGTTCTTTCTCCAATAATACTATATACTAGTGTTTTTCAAACCACTCTAAAGGATTCATGAAATTTAAAAAGTTACTCTGTTGAATAAAAATTCCATGGCTATGTAAGTTGGAAGACTTGACAGTTAAGCAAACTAAACCCTGCAACACATCTCAGAATTGTTGATAGGCTAAGGAAGGAGGATTCATTCACATATTTGATAACCAAGAATTTTTTTTAGAGTTTTCTCTCAGAATACAGCTTCGGGAAATGCAGAATAAAGACTGACTGAATAAAAGGATCCGGTTTTGTACTTTTTGTGCACGCCTGTGGTGCACGGCATATACTGGGTACAGGCAAAGTGTTTAATAAATTCCAATTGCTTGATTGTTAAAAAAGATTTTATTTATTTGAGAGAGAGAGAGAGAGCATGAGCAGTGGGGACAGAGAGAGGGAGAATCACACTCCCACTGAGCAGGGAGCTCTACACCGGGCCCAATCCCAGGACTCTGGGATCATGACCTGAGCTTTCTGAAGGCAGACACTTAACCAACTGAGCCACCCACGGTTCCCCAAGTGCTTGACGTAGGTGTGAAATTACCTAGCTCTTTGCATACCAATGGGCCAAGATGGGGAGATGCGATCTCTCCTTTTCTCTGAAAGGGATTCCATAGTTTTTCTCATTATCTTTATCACTTTCTTTGAAAGCGAGTCAATAGTTTACATGTCTTCAAATTAAGAATGACTGGGATGAAGTCCTGGCTAGGATGTGGACCAGCTAGAATGCCTGAACATTGAAGGTAAGAAAGAAACTGATGCAGCCACTTTAGAAAACAGGTTGGCAGATTCTTATAAAGTTAAATGCAACAATCACACTCCTAGGTACTTACCCAACTGACAGAAAATATTATGTTTCCCCAAAAACCAAATTGGAAACAACCCAAACGTCTCTCATCTGGCGAATGGATAAACATATTGTAGTGCATTCACACAATGTAATACTACTCGGCATTGAAAAGGAATCAAATTAATACAAACAACTAAGTAAGAATCTCAAAAGTGCTGCAAAATGGAAGTGAGATGCAAGAAGCTACAAAAGGTTGGATTTCATTTATACAACATCTTACATGACAAGACCATAGAAATAGAAAAGGGACCAGTGGTTGCCAGGACTGAAGGAGGAGAAAGGAACTGACTACAAAGGAACACAGGGGAATTTCTCACTGTGATGAAAACGTTCTGTTCATAGACTGTGGCTGTACTTAAAAGGGCTATGCTTTTATCAAAACTTAGGAAACCATGACTTAAAAAGGTGAATCTTGTAGTGTGTAGATTATAGCTTAATTTTTTAAATGGGAAAAAGTCACCTCCAAGACTGCTTACAATTTTGTTTTACTTCCAAAGTCAAAAATTACAGCCACTTTGGAAAACAGTGTGGAGGTGCCTCAGAAAATTAAAAATAGAGCTGCCCTATGACCCAGCAATTGTACTCCTGGGTATTTACCCCAAAGACCCAGATGTAGTGAAAAGAAGGGCCATATGCACCCCAATGTTCATAGCAGCAATGTCCGCAATAGCCAAACTGTGGAGAGCCGAGATGCCCCTCAACAGATGAATGGCTGAAGAAGATACGGTCCATATATACAATGGAATATTACTCAGCCACCAGAAAGGATGAATACCCAACTTTTACATCAACATGGATGGGACTGGAGGAGATTATGCTAAGTGAAATTAGTTAAGCAGAGAAAGTCAATTATCACATGGTTTCACTTATTTGTGGAACATAAGGAATAGTATAGAGGACATTAGGAGAAGGAAGAGAAAAACGAAGGGGGGCGGAAATTGGAGGGAGAGATGAACCATGAGAGACTATGGACTCCAAGAAACAAACTGAGGGTTTTAGGGGGGTGGGGGGTGGGGGGATGGGTTAGCCCTGTGATAGTTATTAAGGAGGGCACGTACTGCATGGAGCACTGGGTGTTATGCGAAAACAATGAATCGTGGATCACTACATCAAAAACTAATGATGTTATGTATGGTAACTAACATAACCTAATAAAATAAAATAAAAAAACAAAATAAAATAATATATGTTGTTTACAAACTTAAAAAACGGCGAGGAGTATACCGGTGTAATCTCCCAAGACGGCCGCTGCTCTTAATTCATTCAAATTCTTTTTCCTGGCACTTTTCACCTTCACTTTGTATCCAAGCCGGCTTCCAAACCATTATCTGCCCTGAGGACAATTATACCGACTATCACTTCTACAATATCCGCCACGTACTACCTGTTACTGTAGCTCTTTCTCCATGTCTTGCCTTCCCTAAACTCTAAGTTTGGGGCAATAAAGAGCCATGCCCGACTTGTTTCCACCACAATATCCATTAAAATGCCTGGCAGGAGTGCTATAAAAATGTTTAATAAATAAATTGATCTGTGCTTAGGTAGTAGCGGCAAGTCTACCAGTCCTTCAAAGACTGGGAGCCCTCTGAAGACAAGGATTGTGCATACATAGCCTTGAACTGGTCGTTACTGTAAATGCTCCAGCAACGCTTTTTGAATAAATATTGAATGTAAGGACTCCAGGGGATTATGATTGTGATTTTATAAGATGGTGCATGAGCAGGGAAACGGACCAGGGCCGAGCTGCGGTCCGGTGAGAGAGCTCACTGCAGAGTGGGAGGGTAGACGGGGCTACTTCTTGGAAAACCTGGTAGCCGAGGGGAAATGTGCAGATCTCTCTAGGTTCCATCTCTTATCATGAGCTTTTTTCAGAGAATTCTTGGACGGGAGCATACTCGATTTGGATCCCGTTGGAATGACTAACTGGGGATGGGCTGCAACACGGCAGGTTTCCAACTGTGTTTCTCAGGCTTGAAACTCTTCCCAGAAGCAAAGATGATGAAGGCTTCATTTGTTAAGCATGAAAATAAAAACAGTTTATAAAGGGTTTTAAGGCAAATCTTTTCTTCCCTTTTACTCTTATCTCCCCTACGGTTGGCCACTCCCTGAATTTTAATCTCCTTTGGGAAAGAAGAGAGAGCTCCTTGTAACTCTTTTTCTTAAAACCAGACTAGGGGGAAGCATTGAATCTATTGTATTTGATGGATTTTATAAGATTGTA
Organism: Eumetopias jubatus; assembly: GCF_037043125.1. Taxonomy (NCBI): domain Eukaryota; kingdom Metazoa; phylum Chordata; class Mammalia; order Carnivora; family Otariidae; genus Eumetopias; species Eumetopias jubatus. Next base: position 77,053,576 of record NW_028274819.1, read on the forward strand.
ATTGTTATAATTACAGTTAAATAGTTCAACATCCCAAACATCCTAGTCTTTTAGGTGGCCTAAGGGGAATTGGTTTTATAAGGATATATAATAACATAATGAACACTTGCAAAGTCAGAGTTTTATACTCTTTGTACCTGATGACTAACACCCGCGATCCAGGAAACACAGACTCGGACCTCCATCTCCCTGTGCTTTGCCTGCTTCTAAAACAGCACAGCTGGCCAGCTAGGGCAGTCGGTCAAATACTTTGATATTATGTATGTGTGTGTATGTTTGTGTGCAATTTCTGGTTTAAAACTCTGATAAAAACATTTGTTATATATTAAAGCACTGAATTAAAAATGATTCCATCAGCTTACTATAAACCTTCTCATTTAATGCAAAAAGGCTTTGTAGAAGTCGAAAAGCAATAATAAAAGTTCTGAAACTTTTCAAGTTCTGCCCAGAATTCCTAAAGCCAAAATTATTTTTGATACTTTATTGAGTATCCATAATAGTTTAGGCATGATGAGAAATTTTAAAGACACAGTCTAAGGAAAAAAGAGGTGCTATTCCTCAGCACTGGCCTCAGACCATCCATCATGAATCTGAGGTCAGATGTTTGTCTGGTTGGCATGTTAGGGGACCAAAGTCATTGGTTTGATCATATCGGGCCAGTGACTGGGGGCCAGTCCTGGATCCCAGTCACTCTAACCACAAGACTTTTAATACATACCCTTTATAATATATACCATATATATATATATATATATATATCTCACACCATATATATATATCATATACACACACCATATATGTATATATAGTCACAGGGGAACCATACAGGGGTATCTGGGAGGTTCAGTTTAAAGATTAAAAGGATCCTCTGCTTTTCTGCAGGACTGGAGCCATCCTCACAGGCAAAGGGGCTGGAATTAAGGACAGACTCATATCATCACTGGGTAATATGGGAAGCTACCTAGAAGAAGTGGAATCAGAATTAACTGCCAAAAAAGGAAGAGTCTGCATAGCCACCACAAAGAAAAAAGACTGGAATCTTAGAATTGTGTGTTAGCCTGTAAGGAGGCAATCAAGACAAGAGTGAGACAGGTCAAGAAAAGGGAGGTTTACCATCATCTGTGGGCACTATGTGAAAAATAAACAGAACGAGATTGGAAGAAATCTAGTAGGGGCCAAGTAGAAGTAATTCAGAATGTAAAATTTGAAGTAGAATATCTAAAAAACAGTAGTGTGTGTTTTAGGCATGCCCATTATTTCCTCCCGACAGTCGGGACAGTCTGCTCTACCTAGGTCAGTCAGATTACTGCATTTTTTTTTTTTTTTTTTTTTTGAGAGTGTGGATTCTATGGAAGACAGGGAGGCTGGGTCTGTCGGTCATCGACTCCTGGGCCCGTGAAGTCCTAGGGAGTAAGATCTGGCATCATGGTGACCTGAGGCCCTGGGTAGGCTGAAATCACGGGGCAAGAGGAATGGAGTGAGACACTAAGACATCTCAGAAAGAGAAAGAGACACAGGGAAGATGACTTGCTGCCATTTCCCCATCTCCTTGAATCTCAGGGTCCTTCCAACATCGCTTTCTCTAAGATGCCACTGTATCCCCCCAAGACATCTCCTTTTATTAAAGACAGGTGGAGGAGATTTTTGTTCCCTGACATCAAACACTGCCTCCCACACACAGTGAGGAGAACAAACTCGGAATCAGGAGACCTGGGTTCTAGTCCTGGCTGCAGCCATGAGGCCTAGGCAAGTTACACACCCTCTCTGGTCTGTAGTTTTGGCATCTGGGAACTCAAAATTATAACATATACTGTGAGTTACACGTTAATATAGATCACTATATTTAATCCCTACAGATACAGGGATTAGACATGAAAAAAGGCCTAAAATTGTGCCTAGCACATAACAGAGCCTCAAAAAATGGTATATGTGAAAAAATAATGAATATGTTATTTTTTTACTTTACCACGAGTTTACATCTAACTAAATGGAATTTTTAGGAAAAGACAGCTACTTCTCAGAGATTTACATGTAGTTTTATAGTAAAGTAGGCAGGTGACAAACAGAAAATCCCTCATCTAATGAGTGGCTTAAGGCCACTAGAATGACATCACATACAATTAGACCAACACAGAAAGCTGGTTTTAAGACAATCCTGTTTACAGCATAGGGCCATAGAATCAAGACGGGATGCCTGCGGTTTTCTGTGGGGCCGAACAGCACTTTTGGTGCACTCTGGAGAGCTTCATTGCCTCTCACGACTAGGAGTGATTTGTCATTCATTCGTCTTAAAACTTTTTAGCACTATTCTGTGCCAGAATATGGTGGTCATGACACGGAATAACCATCCCCGACTCACAGCCCCTGGGACTGGCCTGGTGAGCACCAAAGTCACAGTTGCGGCAAAAGGTGAACAAGCACTAGGTACGGAAGACGAGATTTCAGGCGCACACAGCAGGATGGTAAATAGGGGTAAAGTGTGATTCCTAGGTTTGGCACTATCCCTTTCTTATTGGGCCACTGGTTAGGATCATTAGATCTCAAGAGTCAAGAATAGGTTGAATCACCTAACCTAGAGATTTCACCAAGAGGTTGCACTGCAAAAATAGTCTGGAGGCAAGGTGCTGTCAGGCAAAGCCCTGAAAATGGCTAATGCCAAATAATATTTACTCTCCCGAATTCTCTAAAAATAACAGTACATTTCTCACATCCGGGTGTGATGCTACCTATTTAAACAAGGTAAAACACCTGCTGAAGTCCATACACACACCCGAGAGCATTCTCTTCGCAGCCTCCGTTCCCAGCAGAGGACAGTCATCCCAGACCTGAGCACCATCTTAGATAAGTGAAAGCCAAGAAGATCATTTTGAACCTGATCCATCTGGGAAATTCGAGCAGAGTCTAAAAACACCACCTAGGTTGTTCCCCCCACCATAGTTGGGAGCCAACGTGCCTGGGCTCCTCCAGAGCTCACTTTCTGCCCAATCACTAGATGTACTCTGGGATGTTTCTGCCCACAAGCAAAACTTTGGCTTGCTTTTCTTCACAGCAACTAATGCCTCAGAAAAAAACTCTGGCTTTGCAGTTTCCCTGCTGCCTTTAAACCTGAAAGCTAAAAGCCACACCCACCATAAAATAAGAAGAAATGCTCTTTTTCTTCTCTTAAAAATGACCAGTGGCTCCGAGCTCATGGGCGGTTACTGTCCAAAAGTCCAGGTGTTCCCTTTTGCTCTCTTTCTCTCTCATACACCTTTGAATTTTAAGACACACACACTCATACGTAGTTGGAAGACAGCTACAACTTTGTTTGAAAGCTGCTTGCAAATGTAGCCTTGTCACTGGAAGCATGTCTCTGTGGCTGGCTGGTGACCATGGAAAACCAATAAATACTTATGGAGCTCCGCAATCAGGGAGCAAAGGAACATAGACTGATTCCAGAACTTCTGAGTTTTAAGGCTGTCACCGGTCATCTAGTGCAGGCCAATTCACAGAAGGCGGAGAGACCAAAAACACACAGGTCAGAATCGCCAATTCTCTGGATGGCTTTCAAATGCATCTCTGGATGCATTCAAAGGCAGTTCATCCACAGAGACTGGATGGATGTTACCACCCAGTTCTTCTCTCTCATCGGGCATTCGAGAGCCTTGCTTCTATTTCTTGGACTGCTATTTTTTTACTTCAAGGCTTACAAACTTGCCCCTTGGTATTTTAACTCCTAATCCTGATGGCGACCAGATATCCCAAGAGACAGCTTGGTTAACGGTGTAAAGAAGCTCACTAGATATAGATTAAAATTAGGCAGGCTGGGGCTATGGCAATATGTATTATATGAATACAGTAAAGGGAATGTTGAAAATCTGTTTTCTTGTATCATACTTAGAATAATATTGTACCTTGGTATATATACACAATGGAATATTATGCAGCCATCAAAAATGAAATCTTGCCATTTGCAACGACGTGGATGAACTGGAGGGTATTATGGTGAGCGAAATAAGTCAATCAGAAAGACATGTATCATATGATCTCACTGATATGAGGAATTCTCAATCTCAGGAAACAGACTGAAGGTTGCTGGTGTGGTGGGGGGTAGGAGGGATGGGGTGGCTGCGTGATAGACATTGGGGAGGGTATGTGCTATGGTGAGTGCTGTGAATTGTGTAAGCCTGATGAATCACAGACCTGCACCTCTGAAACAAATAATATATTATATGTTTAAAAAAAAAGAAAAAAAAGAAGATAGTAGGAAGGGAAAAATGAAGGGGGGGAAATTGGAGGGGGAGATGAACCATGAGAGACTATGGAGTCTGGGAAACAGACTGAGGGTTCTAGAGGGGAGGGGGTTGGGGGGATGGGTTAGCCTGGTGATGGGTATTAAAGGGGGCACGTTCTGCATGGAGCACTGGGTGTTATGCACAAACAATGAATCATGGAACACTACATCAAAAACTAATGATGTAATGTATGGTGATTAACATAGCATAATGAAATAAAATAAAAAAGAATGCCAGACTCTGAAGTAAAAAAAAAAAAAAAGAATAATATTGCAATATTCTGGTACAAGTATTTTATTTGTGAAATTATGAAACAGATAAATAGTAGGAATAAATATTACAGAAAATCTCAGACAACACATTCCAAACTGAATTCTATGGAATTCTAGTGTTTTGTGCATTATAAATGTGTGTTCCATGGGGAAAACAATGAATTAGAGAGGCTTGGTTTGTTTGTTGTACTTGCAAGACTCAGAAACACTTGTATTATATTGGTGTGCATTATGACTCTTCATTGTTTCTTATACTTATTTGGCCACAGAACTTGTGTGTGTGTGTGTGTGTGTGTGTGTGTGTGTGTGCGCGCGCGCGCTGTCATGGGATTTTGCATACTTCAGCTGGGATGTATTCTACTGAACACAGCTTAGGAGTGCTTATCTAAAGAAAAAATTTGAAATAGATTAAAAAATGACTAAACCTTGAATACTCAGAAGTTTCTCCATCCAAAACAACGTGTTAGGCACATAAGCCCTATCCTAACAAATTCACACACAAGACTCATACAAGCATTTTCACTCGTTCCCTCTGCTTGGAATGCTCTTCCTCACAGCTTACTTCTTTACTTCATCTGGGTCTTTTCCAGTGCTGTTAGCAAAGAGGAGTCTTCCCTCATAACTTATCTAAAGTAGCAGCCCATCGCTAACTCTTTACCTTGCTTAATTTCTTTCAAAGCATCCCAGATAATTGTACATATTTATTTGTTTGTTCACTGTTGATCTATCTACCCTCCTGGACAATAACCCCGTGAGAGACATGTCTGTCTCGTTCAACCTTGTATCTGCAGAACTTAAAACAGTCCCTGGTATTCAGTAGCTGATCAATAAATATTTGTTGAATGAATGAATGAGTGAATGAAAACAATTCCATAAGTGTACCACAGACAGAGTGAAAAGGAGTGGCTGAGGAACTTAGGTTGAGGCTTTCTGGAGAAGATAGCATCTGAACTTGGCTTTGAAGACGAGACGGCTTTGGGCACGAGGCGAACGGGACAAAGAGGATAAGCAAAGGGCGTAATCAAGAGCCCAGATGTAGCCTTGAGACAGGCATGGAAAAGAGACTGTCACAAGATCTGGGCCAGCCGCCCAGACACCACACTTGGGAAGCAGAAACCGCCAAAGCAACACTGGTCCTCAAACCAGGGTTCCACTTGTATCTTGAGCCTGGCCTGTTCTATTCAGGTTTTTCAGATTCAACAGTTCACTCATTCACTGTATTATCTATTACACGCCAGCTACACTTCAAGGTAATACAGACAGAGCAGTGAGCAAAGGATAGAAATCCCTGCATTCACGGAACTGACATTCTAATGGGGAAAGAATGCGATGCACATAGAAAGTAGTATGTATGGTGGAAAAATGGAGTAAGGGAGATGAGTAGTATCGAGGGAAGGGTTGCCTTTTAAAAATTTTTATTGAAGTATAATATACATATACATTTACTGAAGTATAATATACATAATCTACATACTCAGAAACTTCTGAGTATTCGAGGTTTAGTCATTTTTTAAATCTATTTCAAATTTTTCTTTAGGTAAGCATTCCTAAGCTGTGTTCAATTAAAAAAAATTTTTATTGAAGTATAATATACATATGGAAAAGTAGGCATGTCATTAAGGTCTCTGAATTTCCGCACCCTGGGAAACCAGCACGCAGAACAAACCCAGAACATTGCAGGTAGAAGCACTGCTTGGGCTCTTCTAGTAGTAACGAACTCCCCCGCCAAAGGTAACCATTACGTTACCTCCAATGACAGAGCTCAGTGTTGACCTTTTTTGTACTTTTATATAAATGGAATTGGGTCTTACGTATTCTTTTTTTTCTTTAAATCAGGTGCTTTTTCTTCAGCATTATGTTTATGAGATTCATCCATGTTGTTACATGTGATTGTAGACTAATCGTTCATCCTGATTGCTGTCTAGTACATTCCAGTGTGTAACTATACACATTCTCCTTTCAGTTGCTGATGGGCATCTGGACGTTTTCCGATTATTAGCTACTGTAGATATTGCTGCTGTGAGCACTGTGATCCCTGACGTCAGTGAGGGTATGGATTTTTAAATAGGGTGATCAAGGTAGGGTTCATTAAGAAGGGGATATTCGAGCAAAAACTAGAAGGATCTAAGGAAGTGAGCCATGGTAATCTGGGGGAAGAGCAGTCTGGGCAGTGAAAACAGTCATGAGGTAAGAGTGCGCCTGATGTGTGAGAAACAGGGAGGAAGCCAAAGTAGCAGAGTGAGTGAGAGGGAGAAGGAGTAGAAAATTCATACTTTTTTCCCTGAAATGTCTAAGTCTTGTTCTTTGTCCTTTCAGTTCCCAGTGTGTTCCTTGATCTGGGCCTCCTCTTTTCCCCACGACTGCACCGGCTTCCTACACTATCCTGGGACCCCCCGCTGGTCTTCCACGCTCAAGTCAGGGCGGCTTCTCGAACTCATATCTAATCATGTCACTCTCTTGTTAAAATCCCAGCGTGGTTCCTTGCTGGATAAAGTCCAAAACTTCTGCCTAGAAATCAAAATCTTTCTCTGCTGGCTCCCATCCTACCTTTTCATCTTTAAGTCAGGCTTGTGTCTCGTGAAAACTTTTCTCCATCTCATTCAGCCAGTGTTACAGAGCAAAAGCAAAGCCTTGCTAATACGCTGGTTACCAGCCAATTCTTAACATTCTCTAATCCAGGTGCAGCCTTTAATGCAGGACTAGGTGCACTGGAGGACCCACAAAGATCACCATCTTTTTCTTAGTCAGCTAACTTTTACTACTCGACTTAGGTAACGACCTCGGGAGGCAAAGAGCGGCAACTAATCCTGATATCGTTTTACAAGCAGAAACACCAAAGATCAGACAATTAGCAAATGGCCTTGGTTCTAACTAGCAAAACAGGCTTCCTGTCACAGACCAGGGCAATGACTAGAGAGTACGGACAGGGAAGTCCAAGCCGAAGGCCCGATCCCGCTGTCCAGGAACAGAAAAGTACTTGAAAAGAAGGAGTAACATAAAGAAGCCTTATAAAAATCCTCAAGTGGAAATGAGAAGAAAACTTTGCCATCTGGGTTATGGAGAAAGAGCTGTGAGGGCTGCCAAATGTACTTTAATGGTCATTGGTGGGAAACCTGCTTTCCCCATATACAGGGAAGGGATTCCAGAACGTATGCTGCACACAGATGGCAAAGTCATTTGCATTTAATATAAAAATTTTCCCATCAAAGGACGACCAGAATCAGTGAGAAATCCCTGTTAATTTCCTCTGGTTAAAACAATGAAAACTAAACGGACAAGAGAGTATCTGGTCGGATATTTCAACAAAGAAAAACATATTTCAGGGGCAAATATTATGTATCAGGCACTGCACTAAGCAATCGTGGTATTACAGAGGTGACGGAGGCAGAGCATTTTCTTTCTAGGAACTCCCAGTTGAAAGGACTAGAAAGGAATATAATAAATATCTCTAATAGGAAGAAAACCAAGGGAAGACTCCCAACAGAAGCCCTCAACAAAAGAATTCTGTAAGTGGTTTTAGTAACTCTGAGACTCCCTGTTTATAGACTTAATCACATCAGTAGACAGAGAAAAGCAGCTATGTTGGTCAGGTGAGTGGGGGGTCAGGGAACAAAGATGGGTGTGGAGTACCTGGAACTAGAGAGAATTCCCCAAATCACACCTCACCTCGCACCAGCCTTGGCTAAAGCCAAGGTTGAAATCCAAGACTGTTGTTAAGCAAGGGGCTAAATACGAGGCAGAAACCAAGCTGTGGGACCAGAAGAGGATCCACAAAATCCAGGGGCTCAGAAGTGCTGGGGTATCTGGCTGGGCAAGAAGGAGGCAGGTCGGAAAGAATTTTGGAGGCAGAATAGAGGTGCTTGTACCAGTTTTTCATGTGGCTGCACTGATGCCCTAAGCATTCTGAAGAATATGGAACAGAACACAAGGCCTATCTGTCATGACATGTAGGGGGGTTATAAAGGTTCCTTGCCCCCCCCTCCCCCGGCCATTTTTCCCTTCCCCGGGCGCTGCCTGATTTGATTCCCGAATTCCACCATTCTTTGAGTACAAAATGCCTCCCATGCTCTCCCTCCTCCCTTTCTTCCATACTATTTACTCAGTGTATATTATGCACCACGTGTTGTGCTAGGCTTGGGAATTTCTGTTAAAAACATAATTACCCTAGGAAGGGTGAAACCTTCATCCCCACACATAGTGAATTCTCAGTAAATAGTTTCTGAATGAATGCACGAGGTCATTATCAGCTAACACCTTAGAACGGATGGTGATCGCAAGCCAGGAGGGAGTGACAGGGCAGGTGGCTGAGAGGTGAACAAGAGGAAAGGAGGTGTCTTGGCACGTCCGTCTGTACAATTTTGTTCAGAGCTGAATCTGGCTCAGTTGTTTGGAAATGAGAGGTGTTAAGAAAAAAAAAAAAAGAGCCATTACGAGTCCCTGAAGAGGAGATTTTGCCCCTTCATCCCTTGCTCTAGACGAGAACATCAGGATGACTTTCTGTGAATTGGGTATGGCTGCCCCGGTATGATTCTCTTGGTCCACGAACACCCTCTGGTCACGACCACAATGATGCAGTCCCAGAAGTTTTGCCCACGCAAGGGCAGCTGGTTAAAGGAGCAAGGGTGGGTTGAAATAGGTCCAGCTTGCACTTTACTAGAAAGCCTTGCAACCAGGATGGAGGGGGAGCGGAAGGGGGGGTGGATACGCCCTGAAGGCGAGAAACCTTTCTCTACTTTTTTTTTTTTTAAAGATTTTATTTATTTGACAGAGAGAGACACAGCAAGAGAGGGAACACAAGCAGGGGGAGTGGGAGAGGGAGAAGCAGGCTTCCCGCGGAGCAGGAAGCCCAATGCGGGGCTCGATCCCAGGACCCCGGGATCATGACCTGAGCCGAAGGCAGACGCTTAACGACTGAGCCAACTAGGCGCCCCCTTTCTCTACTTTTCTCAGGGTGGTTCTGTCTCTGGAGGTTTTCTCTTGTCATATGGATGTCATGGGTCACCAATATTGAGCAAAGCCATTTTTGTTCTGTTGAATCTAGAACAAAAACAAACCACTCTGGGTCTGCAGATTGCAGAACTCCGTCTCTACGTGCGCACAAAGGGCCTTGTAGGAGAGGGTGGTGCCCGCATATTCCGGCCAAGAGAACAGGGCAGGCGCTGAGGACCCCCGGGTGGATCCCTAACCCACCACTTCCTCCCTGTATGACAGTGGGAGGTCACCTCTTAGCCCCAGCATCTTCATCAGTGTGGTGAGGGGTGTGGATTAGGGAATCTCTGAGGTCCCTTTCAAACTCAAGAGTTCAACGATCCACTTCGAATGCCATCAAAGATGAAGGCTTTACCCTTTCAACACTCCTTTCTTGCCACAAATAACCAGTTTCAAAAAAGTTGCCCACCTGTGGCACGAATAAGTTGGGATCAGAATGGTCCAATTATACTGTGCAGACATAATGAGAGAATTTACCTTCTTGATTCCTCTGGAAAGTAAGCCAAAGATTGAAAAGGGTTCCTCAAAAGCTACCACCCAAGAGGGAAAGCAAGAAAAAGATTTGGTGTGTGTGGGAAGTCTCTTTTGGGCTGACCCAAAAATCTTGATTCAGTCTAAATCTTTATTTATGCACTGGGTCACAGAGGGTACCAGAATTCACCAAGTGGAAGGAGTATTTTGTCACTCAGATAACCGAGTGAAACAGAAAATACCCTCCAAATGGGTAAAACTTCCTTGTAGAGCCCCCAAGATAAATCAAAACAGAAAACTGGTGACCTAAAGAAACATTTGGCTGCCAAAGTGATGTAATGATGGGAATTTTTCCCTCTTAACCTTTTGCTGCCCCCCTCTCTCTTTCTCCCAGTCAGCAGACTTCTGTTTTTTTCCATTTCTGTTATTGTTTTTGGTTTTGCCCTTGGCTTTCTCTTTTCCTCAGTCTCATTTCTGAACGAAAGGCTGTTGAACCGCAGAATTTACTTTCAACAGAACCGAATGATTCCCTTCTCCTTCTCCTTAGCTTGCCCCCCGCCATGCCAGCAGGCAGCGCTGCCTGGTAAGACAAACTGGCGGGAGCCCAGGTCTGGGGGTGGGGAAGGAGGAGGCGAAGCGAAAGGGGCAGGCAGGGGGCAAGATAGAGGAGTCTGACCAGCCCAGGTGAGGCAGAGGCAGAGTTAATGAGAAGCATATGCCGCCAACCATTTTACAGGCTGGCTTGAGCCAAGGGAAGTGATGAATTGCAAGAATGTGTTGTCTTCATAGCCGGGGAGCTGGCAGAAATAGCCTGGCTAGAGGACTAGGATGGAAGCCTTTTTTTTTTTTTTTTTTTAAAGAACTTAGGCTTAAAAATACATTTCTCTTTGTCAGCAAAATGTTCTAGTTTCAAAACTATGAATGGTAGACTACATCTGTCAGACGAGTGCATTCCTTGCACCTCAACATTTCTAAGATGCAACTTACCTTCAAATTAAAACATTCATGCCTCCAAAAAATGGACTTACATGATAGCACAGCTCTGAGCTACTTAGAACATTTTTAGTACACAGGACAATCTCAGCCCCTGGTTTTACGGAGGCAAACTCATTGCTATGCCAGGTCCCTGGGGAGTGCATGTAGACTCTGAGCACAGGTCCGGGAAGAGTTGCTCTTTCCTTTCGATTTCGTTCCCCTTCCCCCCACCCCAATTATTTGCAAAGTATCCTCTAAGTGCCAGGGTCTGTTTAGAGGACGATATGGTGGAGAAATGGAATCCAAATCATTACCTCCAACATGGATGCCCTTCAGACCAGCCAGGATGATTACAGAGGATCTACCTCAGGGGCCTAGATTAAAGCTCTCTTTAAATATTTAGTCCCCAGGGCACCTGGGTGGCTCAGTCCTTAAGCGGCTGCCTTTGGCTCAGGGCACGATCCCAGAGTCTTGGGATCGAGCCCCGCATCGGGCTCCCAGCTCAGCAGGAAGCCTGCTTCTCCCTCTGCCCCTGCTTGTGTTCCCTCTCTCGCTGTGTCTTTCTCTGTCAAATAAATAAATAAATCTTTAAAAAATAAATACATAAAATAAATAAATAAATATTTAGTCCCCAGAATCACAGCCCCCTACTCTCCAACAGTGACTGTGTTGGGTTTTACTCTTGAGAAAGCTCAGCCAAAGCTCAGCCCAAGCCTCACAACAGGAAGAATGAATGTGTAAGTTGCAGCTCTCAGAAGACATTTACCCAAATTTGCCACGGGCACCTTCTACCTGCCTTTCTCCCTCTAATTTCTGGCCCTATTGCTCGTGGCTATTCAGTTCTCAGCAAAGTGACAGGAGTAGGGTGCCCAACATACTTACTGTTCACTCCTGTTTCCCCCGGTGCCTGGTGCGGGGCCGGCACTTAACAACTAATCAAATAGTTGTCAAATGAATAAATGAATACCTTTTCCCCTAATGCCCTATTCGAAATTTCCTTTCAATTTCTAGCTACTCAACCAACTCACCTCTCAACCCAAACGCCAAGCAAATCTTGGATCTGGAATTTTATAATAAGAAACCTTGAGCCAATCACCTCTGAGCTGGTTTCCTCACTTTCAATGGGATTAATTAAGCTCACTCTACAGGTATGCTCTGAGGATTCGATAGATAATCGAGAACTTAAATAAAATACCTAGTCCATCTCTTGGCATGTAGTGAGCATTCAGAAGATATTGATTACCTCTTCCATCCATTCCTTCTGATGGTCTCCATCAAGTATTAGAAAAAAAAAGCTGGTTAAAAGAAGTCATACTAAGGTATGAATGAGGAATGGGTTTTGTTTTTCTAGTCAGTAGGAGAAAACATGGAAGTGGTAGGTAGGATGGTTTTGAGAAGCTGGGACTTTTCGTGGTTTCCCTCCACTCTGTCCTACCTCCATTCTCCGGGTTTTGCTTGAACAGTCAGTCCACTTCCAGTTACCCCAGCATTCCAGACCGGGTATCATAATGGGGTGCCCCACTTCGAAAGGTTGCTAACCTTAATATACACTGCAATTAGTATTATTTAAACTTTACTTAATGGGTGAGCAAGTTAACAGAAAACAAAGAAAGCTGTATTGAGAAATAAGAATGTATAAAAATCAAAATGCATTATCAAATTACATGATTAAAGAAAACAAATAAGTAACTATTCCTTCTCTATTTTCTTTTGATGTCCCCGATAAATAATGCTTAGGAGAATGAAACCATTCTCATAAAATCCTCACTGTAATGAATGGATAAAGAAGATGTGGCATATAGGTACAATGGAATATTACTCAGCCATCAAAAAAAAAGAAATCTTGCCATTGTAACGACGCGGATAGAACTAGAGGGTATTATGCTAAGTGAAATAAGTCAATCAGAGAAAGACAATTATAATATGATCTCACTCATATGTGGAATTTAAGAAACAAAACAGAGCAGCATAGGGGAAGGGGGAAAAATAAAACAAGATGAAATCAGAGAGGGAGAAAAACCGTAAGAGACTCTTAAATCATAGGAAACAAACTGAGGGTTGTTAGAGGGGAGGTGGGTGGGGGGATGGGGTAACCAGGTGATGGGCATTGGGAGGGCATGTGTTGTGGTGAGCGCTGGGTGTTATATAAGACTGATGAATCACTGAGCTCTACCTCTGAAACTAATAACACACTATATGTTAATTAATTGAATTTAAATAAAAAAAAAATCCACCCTGTATTTTCTATAAAACTAATCATTTGTACTCTAATGCAGACAGGATGAAAATGATTTTAAATAAAAAAAATTTTCTTACAAATGTAGGCCATTTTATTTAGGCAACTGTTTTCTTTCTTTTTTTTTTTTAGATTTTTTATTTATTCATTTGCAAGAGAGACAGAGAGAGAACAAGCAGGGGGAGAGGCAGAGGGAGAGGGAGAAGCAGACTCCCTGCTGAGCAAGGAGCCCGATGCAGGACTCTGATCCCAGGACCCCGGGATCGTGACCTGAGCCGAAGGCAGAGGCTTAACCATCTGAGCCACCCAGGCGCCCTAGGCAACTGTTTTCTAGGAGAATATCTTAAGAGGAGTTGAAGGAAAAAAAGTAAATTATACAATTTTACTAAATATACCTTCGCTGAAAAATTGTACGATTGAATGGATTCCTTCAAGTTTCCCAAAGAAAGAGTTATGTTATCTGACAGACCAAAGTTTTTCTTTTTTCTTCTTCTCCTTATCTTAGGTTCACAGAACCTACGAAAAAATACTCACTTATGGCTTCAAAATGCTGAAGTGTCTACATTTCTCCCCACTCCCCATGCGAGTCTAAAAATTTATTTGACAATTAAACTGCCCAATTTAGAATTTTTCTTGCCAATTGCAAATTCTTTCATTGCACGGATCTGTGAATTAATCAGAACAAAGTAGGAACGTGCTAGCCACACTGAAAGAAGTTAGGTTAATTTTTCTCTTGGCAGGAATACATGTTCAAGTACATTATAAGTAGACAAAACATGTAGCTGAAATTTTTTGGAAAAGCTATTAAACTTTCCATTATAATGAACCAGCAAGTTTCTAATATCTCAGATAGGATTGTATGGATTTGGAACCTGTTCTTATGTTATTTAGCACATCTTCAAGGTAGATAATGAGTTGTAATTACCATTTCTTTAAAAGGACTCTGACAGGCCCAGCTGCGGAGTGGTGACTTGGAGTCTGCATGCAATGCTCTAATTTTTTTCTTTCCTCCCTTTGTACTTTGTGCCCTTTTTGGATCATTTGAATTATAAGCTCCATTTTAGAATAGGTAATAATATAAAAAGAGAAAAAAAAATCAAAATAAAATGAGGGTTTCCCTTTGTCTCATATTTTTCATCTAAACTTAACTCTCTTTCCTATTTCAATCTTTTTTTTTTCCCTCCGACAAAAGGAGTAAATGTAAAATCTGTTCCCAACTGCATTTGCAGATTGGCGTAACGGAAATAATGCATAATTGATACACCATCTCCATGAAGGTATCACAGGACACAGAACATGGGATTTGGACAGACACTGAACATGACTTAGCTCCTGGCTCTGCCACGTCCTGTTGAGTGACCTTGGGCAAGTCTTGTGATCTCTCTGGGTTTTGGTTTCTGCTGAGATACAGAGTTAGCAATACTTGATTAAACAAGAGACTACGAGTAAAACACCTTGTGTAGTGCCTGGCATACATATTAATAATTTAATAAATAGAAACCATTATTATCATTCATGGAGTACTTCATCTTTTTCCTAAGGCAAGTTGGTATCAGCCAAACTCTCTACCATCCTGTGGCTGTTTAAAAGGTGAATTATCTGAGAGTTTAGTAGTTCTTATTGGTTAAAAAAAAAAATCTCCCTGACCACTTGGAGTAGGGATGATTATCATCACTAATAATTTAAATCAGGGAAACCAAGACTTCTCTGTGCTTTCCACTTAAGTAGCTCTGACACCATTCAACTGTGATTGGAATTCACTCCCAGTCTCTGAACAGTCAAGCTATCTTAGACATTACTACAGTCCTTTCAACTCTTTACCTCTTTGATCTTGTTTTATCCTCACAACAACTCTGTAAGGAAGGGCAAAACTCAAAAGATTCTTAGTGGTTTGGTTCTTGGGCTGGGATAATCTTTTAGGATGACACAGATCTCTTGTGTATTTATAAAAATGAGTGTGTACATTAAAGAGCTGCCTATGCTTGGGCTTTGAAGGATAAGACAGCTGATTGGGGGTGGTGGGGATGACATGAGAGGCAGGCATGGTGTCAGGGATCATGGGGCTGGAGGGAGGGTGCAGAATGGTGGATGTGGCTGTGCCTTTATTATTCCATTTTGGGAAATACTTGTGGCAGGTATGTGACATACGAGTGAGCGAGTTTGTTCACGGGGACATTGGATAGGTTCCTTAGGCTCTGCTGTTAAGTAACTATTTAGATGGTGTGGGCAAAGAGTTAAGAAAAACTCCTTCCCTTTTTGTATGAGAATCTGACCTTTGGTTAACTTCTTAGCTTGGTTGCCCTGGAAACAGATAAAGATGGTATGTGTCAACTCTGTTACTAGGCAACAGTGCATATGGTAAAAATGACCCCTCATTGGCAGACTGCATCTGGACTGAGGGAACTACCAATGGACTGTAAATACCTGATGGGAATGCCATGCTTTGGACTTCCAAGAGTGCAGCAATTCTTGTAACTAGACTGTTCCTTGCTAGGACTCTGCAAACTCTATCTCTGGAGTTATTACAAGAGTTATTGACTGCTGTGGGACAGAAGGCTTTTAAGAAAAAGCAGTTCCTTCACCTGCCCAATGTGGATTCCATCATCTAGCACCTGAACTGGTAGGGCTCTAATTACAGAAGAATGCCTGATGCTGCTTGCTAGCAAGCTCAGGTTCCTATACTATGTCCTTCTGAGTACTCTGATGTCAAATGTGGTGGATAGCAGTTTTGCAAGTCTAAATGTCTAGGCAAACCTCAGAAACTGCCTGCTGAATGCAGTAAGTTCGTTTAATGCCATGGTGATATCCTCTGGATAGCCCGCAAGCATGACTTCTGGGAAGGGGTTTGGAACATTCGAATGAAGTCTTTTGTAGTACCTCTATCCATAAACTGGGAACTCATTCATCCAGCCAGCCATCTAGCCAATCAGCCAATATTTAATCACACACAATGTGCCAAGCAGTGTGCTAGATGCAGAAAATATTCAAGGTCCTTTCTTTCAATTAGCCCTCATATCTTATGGAAAGAAAAGAGGCATATATTGATTATTAATAATAGAAGTGATAATAGTGGCCAATATTTCTTAAATACCAGGTACTTTACCTGCATCATCTCATTTAATCTTTGACAAGGATTCTGTGAAGTAGGTACTATCCTACATGTTTTATAGACAATGAAATCGAGGCACAGAGAGGTTGCTTCAAAGTTACAGGTTGAGTATGGCATTTGGCAGTCGGCCCCCAGATCCCAATAGCACATTATTTAATGTGATATGCACCTTAATAGTGGTCCTCACCAAGGACTTCATTCAAGAAGTTTCTATGAAGGCTCTCCTGGCTCTCCATCTCCTACAGTGCCGGAAAGGCCACCAACTAAAATGTGTTTGAATTAACAGGGAGTCATCAGGACAACCAAGGAGACGGGTGAAGGGGCAGATCTAGCTGCGCATCAGGCCCGGGGCTCCCCTTCTCCGGAGAAAGCTTACGCTCCTCTCCGAGCCAGCCTCACTAGCTTCCTTTTTCAGTTCTGAAGGCCAGGCTCGCCGCTGGGCCCAAGTGAGCACTGTGACATTTTAGGTCTTTAATAATTCCCCTTTGAACCCAGATTATGAGACCGAATAATGTATGTAAAGCGACAAGTACTGTGCCCATCGTGTTGTAAGCATTCTATAAACCGCAGCTACCGTTACTCTTTCCTCTCATGTTGCCTGCAAAATGCCAAACATTATTGGAGAGGCAGACATCACGGTGACTTTAGCACCTCGTGTCCTCTTTAATCGTGTATATTCCTTGCGTGTCTGTCAAGAACACTGGGGAAGTGGCTCAGCGGGTGGGCTGTGGACTATCAGAGGACATAGGGAGAGCCGGGTCCCTCGGGATGCTTGGGACACATTTAACAACACAGACAAGGACATCTGAAAGTGCCTTCGGAACCTTTACAAAAAGGCACCGACCACATAAAAATTGTCAGCTCTCCAATTTCCTTCCAGGAAAGGGCCTGGTTAGACTGTGGAAGACAGTAGCTATTATTCATCCTTACCAAGCTATTTTCATATAGAAGTAAACAGGCGAATCAGAAGGCAATCTCTTCGCCACATCCTACTGCCTCAGATTTATCTACTCCACCCGGCTTCAGCCCAGTCTTTATTAAACATGGCCTTGACCAGCAGCCAACCTGTGAAAGTTCTAAACACTCATCATGAGGAAAAACCTTAATGCCGGGCTATGATTCCTTTCTGTCCACCATACACTGTCTTGTCTTCTGTCACATTGATGCCTAGTGTCAGAGCCATTTGGATCTTTTCTGGGCCTGGGATCTCAGACCAATTTCCCACTTTGTGAGTTTCTGTCAGCTCCTAAAATAACAGAGACATTCTTCCCACATTTTGCTTCTGGAGATCGCAGGTGTCTCTGAAGATTCAGTACCTATCCTAGATTTTGAAACACTGAGTTCTTGTGCTTCTTTGCCTGTGATGTGGCCTGGAGCCAAAAATAATCCAAGATAAAGATCTCAGGAAAAGGACCCACCTTGGGGATGGGGCTTGCCTGGCCTGGAAGTCTGGAGTGAGATTTAGGTGCTGGTCTGTCAGAATAATTGACACTGAATGCAGAACAAACTAGAACCCCACTGAGTACTCAATTGGGTTCACTCACCAAACATTTACTGGGCAGGTACTGTGCTGCGTTGTGGAAACAGAAAGTTGGTGAAGACAAGGTGCCTTCCCTTGAGAAATTCAAGATCATTTATTGTTCATGTAACCTTAGAACCCATACATCAGTTCGTGAGGAAAAACAACAACAACACCGATTCTCAAACTCTCGCAGAAGAAAATGTTCACCGCTTCCTCTAGCCTGGAGTTCTAAAATGTCTGACTCAATAAAGAAAAACGCCATCAACTGCCACCAGAGCCTCCCCAAATGAGAATTCTGTAGCAGAAGTGATCTTGATTATCTCAGAAATCCCAGACAGAAATGGAAGCAATATAAATAAACATAAAAGAAAACAGAGGTGCTGTAACACAACTATAAATTGCTCTTCTCCCCGACTTTCTTCCAATCATCCAGGGCAATAGAGGGAAGTTGGTCTTTGTGGCAGAGAATAGACCAACAGCTGTTCTATATCCTGCCAAGAGGAGAGAGACTTATTATAAATAATAGCCAACAATATGTCCTTTGGGACTGGAGACTCAGCCCGTCTGTGGGGGAAGTGAGGAGGGGAGAGGGAGGGTTAATGGGAAAGGGGTGACCAATGCAATGGAGGATGAATTAGGAGAAAACCCTATCAAATTTTCCTGTGTACTTATGTTTCTATTACCTCATTAGGGTGATTACATAATGCTACTCCATTTATAAACTCAAAGGGAAATAAGGGGCAATATTCTCATTAGCAGCGGCTGATGCGAGACATTAACATACCAGCAAAGTCATGTGGGTGAACAATTAATATGTTTGGGAACATCTTTTCTTTCTCTCTTCATCTGTTTGGTATTTTGTCCGCTCCTTCCCTTTTAGCCATATATGTGTATCTGGGATTCAGAAACGGAGATGGAGCTGACAGCTGGGGTGCCCTCATTTTGAGAGCTCTTCATGTAAGACATTTCTGGAGTTGGTTTTACTGTTTTATATTCTAAAATTGGGAGAAACAAATGAACGACCTGACAGCAATGTATGGGTCTCTCACAGCTCCCTCGCTGCAGACTCCCCACAGGGCTTCCTAGCCAGATGCAGACTGGAGTTCTGAGATTTCTCACATCTTCAGATATTTTTCTACTTGTGGAGAAACACCATTCTTTCACATCCCGTACTTGCCAGTGTCCTAATTCTAAGTTGTAACTCTAGCTGGGGATATTTTTTCACCCCGTAGCTGGGTGGGTGTGTGTGTGGGGGGAGCCTTCTGTTTATGGAAATACTATTAATTTGCATCTCACTTTAAAAAATAGCTCCCCGGGACAGTAAAATTCATCAAGTGATATTTAACAAAAGAAGAAACTGAGTCCTAAAGCTGAGAAACCACTTGCTCAGATGGTTAGAGTGAGAGCCCAGGCTGGGACCCAACATTGGTGGGAGTTCCACGGCTATGACTGTAATAGATAATTTCTAAGGGAGGTTGGGTAATTTGAGGAGTGTCTGCTCTATCCACGGGCTCTTCTAATGAGGGAGTGTGGGGAGTGTGGGGGTGTTAGGTAGAGATCAATCCTGCTCAAGGGTCCCTCAGAGAAAGAATTAGCTGTTTAGCCTGTATTTATGTCTTACATGTGGTTTTCATTTGATATACTCACCCTTTATTCCTACATAACTTTATTTCATCTCTGTCTCTCTTTCCATTTTCTTATATTACCTCTGGTTTTAATTTGGGGGGCTCCCAAATGCATTATTGCAACGTTATCCTTTCTCTGGAGATGAACACTTACTTTGCATTTGTTCTCACGATTGTGAACTAGATGAAGAGTTCGGGGGATCTAGCATTGCACATGAATAGAAAGGAATATCTTTATTTAGGTTAGAAAAACAAATTAAACATTTAGACCATAGACAGTAAATTAGAGAGACTGCATGCTACTTAGGGCCTGGGAATTCGCATTAACTTAAATTAGCAATCGGTCTGTTCTTTAAGGTATATGGTTCCATAGGTTTTCTATCCATGCCTTTTTTTCCTCTTTTTATTACAGTATCTTAACTATCCAGCAGATGGCATCTGCTTCAAAACTCTCAAAAATTCCATTTATATTTCAGGACAAACAGGATACTGATTTGAAACCTCCCTTAATTGACTTCTACATTTAATACCTAAAAAAAGGCTGCTAGAAACATACTTAAGGGTAGACAACTAATTCCCTTTTTTGAGGTTAAGAGTCATTCTTTTCTCTTGCCAAGCCTGTGGGCTGCATCATGGATACACAGGAAAACCTCGGTCATTTGAAAGGAAACATAATCAGAATTAAATTCAGAAGCTCTCTTTAAAAATCTAGTACTTGAGTTACTTTCAGCATGAAACGAGAGCTGAGTATTAAGGTCAGATTTAGAAAAACAATGCTAATCTCAACCTCCTCTAAGGGAGAGAGAAGCAAAAATGGGAGCCCGCTTCTACAAGAAGTAAGAGGTGACTGAATACACAAAAGCTTTATGGAGAGTTACCAGACAGAGCCTTTTTCCTCCTTACTTTATATGAAGAGATGGGTGTGATTGAATGACTTCTAACATTTAATGACACCTTAGCTTCAGTGCTTTGTAAAGCTCACACATGAATACACTGATCCATTTCCAGATGATCCTGGGGGCCCCATCCTTTTGTGTCAAGCACAAAGAAAAAGGAGAGAGAGGGAGACACAGAAACAAAGAAAGAGCCCATGTAACCAAGCTCTGAACATGATTTAAACAACCAACTTAGTAAACATCAATCTTAAGACGTGTTATGTGAAACGGAGTCATACTCCAAAAGAAATGTTGGCTACATTTAAAAGATCACTTTGTCTACAGAAAATGCCAAGTTGAATTTCCAGGCAGTAAGTCATCTTTCTACAAGAAACTGACAAGACAAAAGCAACAATGTGAAAAGGTGAAAGATGATCATGTGAAAAAAAAGTAATAATGTTATAACCCCGTTGTTTTTTTTAAGGGTCTGGTTCTCCTTTTTTTTTAATTTTTAAAAAAAATTTTCAGGGATCAACGTGGCTGTGAAAAGAGCAATGGGTTAGAAATCAAGAGACTTGTGTGACTTTGCTGTGTCACTTTGTGTGAATAACGTCATGTCCCCAAGACCTCAGTTTCCATCTATGTAATATAAGGAGATTGGACCAAATGACTTTTGGGTTCACTTTCAGCTTATGTTTGTTCTAACGGGGCATCCCTGCAGCCACAGAACAGCGTCTTAGCACTCAAGTGTGAGCGTGAGTCATATGGAAGGACAGTGGGAGCTTGGACAGTGGTAGGGTCTGGAGTGACTTTGCCAAAACTGAGCCATTAGAAAGGTATGTGGTAAGGAAGCATTTTAGAACCCTTTAGTTGCGTTTTCCACCTTTTAGTTCCATGGCTATTTTCTGAGAAAAAAAAATTAAAAAAAGGAGCCCAGGTTTGGAAGCAGTCTTAGAAGTGAATCTGCTCATTCTCACTTTTAGCTCAAAAATAAAGTGCATTTTGACCATTTGATTCTTCTTGTAGAGTGTCACGTATGTCAGCGAATCTCTCTCCGAGTTTAGAATTTAAAAATGCCTTCCATCTCCACAGTTAATATACACAATGGATTCTTCAGAAATGCAGAGTTAGAACATTTGAAGCAGCTGAATACTGATTTACATGAAAGCTGAAAGTGTACAGTACTAATAAAATGTATCTTTGACATCTTGGCTTCCAGAGAAACACACTTCCTTTGTTCATTCACAAGTCTACTCTATTTCCACCTCAGATTTAATTATCTTCCCCATTCTCATTTGCGTATGTGTAGGCTACCATTTACAATACGCCAAGCCCTACATGTGGGAGGCACAAATCCTTTCATTCAAAAAAAAAAAAAATGTGGACAAGCTATTTTGACTGCATAGTATGTGCTTTAGACAAAGCCAACAGGATGCTGACTGTATTCCAAGAATACCAATGTCCTTGAAAAGAAATTTGCTGTTTGGAGTATTGATCTACATCATCACTTAGTCGAGACTTTCAATTATGTGTCACATGCAAAAAAGAACTGATCTTTTTTTTTTTTCCTATAAAATCGTAGGCTGTTGGAATCAGGAGGGACTTTAGAAAATGATCTGGTCCAACTTCCTCATTTACAGATGAGGCCAATGAAGCCCAGAGATGTAAAACGTTTGCCCCAGATCCCCCAGATGGACAGTAGCAAAGTGAGACTAGAACTTGGATTTTTTTTTTAACTTACACATTGGGATGGGTTACACATCCATGTTTCTCATGCTCCCCAGCACCTATGTATCTCCCCATTCAAAAACAAATAACCTCAGATGCCAGGGCCTGATCTGGACTTGGTAAACAAAATAAAATGTCCCTGATCCTCAAGAAGCTCACAATATAGTTCTGTTTGCTTTTCAATAATCTTTTGGGAAAAGAAAATAAAGCCAGCTTTATAGTTCTTAACAAGTATAAAAAAAAAAGATTAACATTATTACAACAAATGTTCCACTTTCCTATTCTCTAAATACAGAGACACTTCATTGATTTGGCTTTGGCAGAGAACAAGGTGTTCCACATAAGTAAACTCTGCAGACCACTGAAATAAAAACTTTTGAACAGAAATGGTTCTTAAAGTGTTATTTCATACTTCTCTGCCTTTGGAAACAAAGGATATTGAATATGACTTAAGCTTTTTTTTTTTTTTTTTTTTACATGACTCAGAGTGATCTCTTAGGAACATCCATTATCATACTGGACAGTGATCCTGTTCTGTGTCTAATTTTCCAGGTCTCTCTTATAAGATCAGGCAGTTAACGATTTTCACTGCAAGTTACGCTTCCTTCTAGCAGTGATTTCATAATCTCTTTGAATTTGCAGGGCCAAGAGTCATTTCAGGAAATTTATCACAAATTATATCTTAAATCTGTGTCAGAGTCTTACAGTAAGCCTTCAAGGAAGGATCTGATGTGTAGTATACATGCCTTTAATGGGTAGATTTGGTGACCAAAATTACATACTTTTTTTTTTTTTTCTGATTACTTCTAAGCTTAGGATGATGTAGAGAGGCCTGGGGATGCCATGCCTCTAGGCAAGCTGGCCAACACTGCAGTCAGCCTCAGACTAGAGCCTTTCATGTTATCCCCAGAGCAGAAAGCCATGATGGGACCATATAAGCCTGAGTAGTTTCAACAAGGGTGAGACTGTGTCTTTGAGGTACTTGGTTTAAGTAGTACCCAATTTTCTCTATTTCTGTCATGGAATTCTGCCCAACCTTGCTAGAACATCTCCTGCCCCACTGATTTATAGTGCAGAAGTTCCAACTACTGGAGTGTGACCTCCCGACAAGTCCCATGTTGAGCCATAACAGGAATTCAGGTAACCCCTACAACTCTGTGCAGTAGACATGACTATCTTATTTCATGGGAGGAAACTGAGTCACAGGGGGCTTAGGTAATTTACCTAGGGTAAGCTAGCAAGTAGGGGGGGGTGGAATTGGGCCTCTGGACTTGACTCTCTTTGCTACAAACATTTGCATGCCCAAAATGATGATTCTGCAAAACTATGACTAATATGGTTGATGAAGTTTCTCAAATCACTTTAAATTTCTACCTGATGATACCACTGGGTTATAAGATGAGGGCTTCATGGCAGTAGAAAGCAACATTAAGAAAAAAATCAATCTGGATTTTAGCTCATTGCTTGTCCCTTTGAGGGCACGGATTCAGATTTTCTCATTACCTACTTGTGTGTTCTCTCTGTATGCTTTATGGTGAATTATAAGGTCAAGGAAAGCACAAAGAAGCCCACATAATGCAATAAACATACAAGTGGATAAGACTACCCTCTTTCATGTATTCCAAAAACATTTATTGGGAGCTGGCCAAGGGGCAGACGTTCTCCTAGTCACTGAGGACTTTAAGATGGATGGAAAGTGGTCCTTGTCTTCGAGCCTCTGACATTCCTTGGGAGAAGGAGGATCATAAGGAAACAACCAGATCATTGTGTTGAGCGCTAGAAGAGAAACAGGCTAAAAGGTGCATTGGGAACCTAACAATGAACTCTGCGGAAGGAGAGGCTCCGTGAGCTGGGACGAGGCGGCTGAGTACAGCCAGGAGGGAAGGGGAAGGGTATTTTGGGCAGAGGGAGCAGCATGGACGGATAGAAGAGCTTCCTGTGTGGTGTGTTACCATGGCTGAAGCCATGAGCGGAAGTGGCCAAGTGAGGCGGAGCCTTTATGTGCTGAGGGTTAAAAGAACTCTGCGCAATGACTCCACCACCCTAATGGCCACTGTAAATACAATGACTACACGTGTGATGAAATTTTCAGGCACAATTAGAAGTAGACGAAACAGGAAGTTGAAAGTTTTGGAGAAAGCCAGTACACTTTCTACTACAATGAACTGATGATACTTCCAATATCCCAAATACAATCCAATCTATTTGGATCCCGTTCTTGTGTTATTTCGCATGTCTTCCTTCAGTTACAAATTCCTGTCCTGTGTCTCTGTGATTATGAACTTTTCAGACCATATAACCTGATTTTTTTCTATTTAGAAAATATTGCTATGTATATTATTACACAGCACAAAATCACCCAAATAACCACTTTAGAACATTACAGCGAGAACATTAATGCATACACAGAGGCCCTGGATCTAAATGAAAAGAACCAATGAGGAGAAAATGGGAATTTAAGTGAAAATTACACGGTATTGCACTTCTTTCAAGAGTATAAATGTGCTGCAATTCATTAAAGGTGAGGTCCCCTTTTTATGAATGAAGTGCCATATTCACTGTTACTACTCCCTGGGAGAAAATTAGAGTTCTTTGGGAATAAAATTACCTCTTTCACAATCACCACTAAGTTTAGTTTGCTGATGGTAGTCTTCTGGCTGGGATCTAAAAGTTATTATTTTCAAAACTATGACAGAGCAGTCAAGCAGAGGATGCATGACCTGAATATCATAATCTGTCTGTCGTGAGACCAGTCTCTAGTTGCGTTCTTCGGCAGCGTGGTGGGGCAAACTGAGAACCCAAGAGGTAGGGTGACTTCTGGGTCTCCTGAGAAGTTGGACCTAAGATCGGCTCTTTTGATTCTCAAGTTATCATGGATCTGAAATATATTGAGAGCCTTGATGAGAGAAACCAAAAAGAAGAGGGCAACTGTGATGGTGTTAGGAGAACTGGACAGTCCCATGCAGAAGAATGAAACTAGACCACTTTCTTATACCACACACAAAAATACATTCAAAATGGATGCAAGATCTAAATGTGAGACACGAAACCATCAAAATCCTGGAGGAGAACACAGGCAGTAACTTCTTTGACATCAGCCACAACAACTTCTTACTAGACATGTCTCCTGAGGCAAGAGAAATAAAAGCAAAAGTAAACTATTGGGACTTCATCAAGACAACAAGCTTCTGCAGAGCGAAGGAAACAATCAGCAAAACTAAAAGGCAACCTATGGAATAGGAGAAGATATCTGCAAATGACGTATCTGATGGAGGGTTAGTATCCAAAATTTATAAAGAACTTACCAGACTCAACAACCAAAAACCAAATAATCCAGTTAAGAAATGGGCAGAAGACATGGACAGACACTTTTTCAACAAAGATGCCCAGATGGCTAACAGACATATGAAAAGATCCTCAACATCACTCAGCATCAGGGAAATACAAGTCAAAGGTACAATGAGATACCACCTCACACCTGTCAGAATGGTTAAAATCAAAAACAGCAAACAACAGGTGTTGGCGAGGATGCAGAGAAAGGGGAACCCTCTTTTACTGTTGGTGGGAATGCAAGCTGGTGCAGCCACTCTGAAAAACAGTATGGAGGTTCCTCAGAAAGATAAAAATAGAACTACCCTATGGATCCAGCAATTGCACTACTAGGTATTTACCCAA
This sequence comes from Eumetopias jubatus, assembly GCF_037043125.1. NCBI lineage: Eukaryota > Metazoa > Chordata > Mammalia > Carnivora > Otariidae > Eumetopias > Eumetopias jubatus. Next base: position 77,079,327 of record NW_028274819.1, read on the forward strand.
AGAATATAAAAATACTGATTCGAAGGGACACATGCACCCCGATGTTTATAGCAGCATTACTGACAATAGCCAAATTATGGAAAGAGCCCAAATGTCCATCAACTGATGAATGGATAAAGAAGATGTGGTACGTGTACACACACACACACACACACAAACACATGCACACAATGGAATATTACTCAGCCATAAAAAGAATGAAATTTTGCCATTTGCAAGGGCACGGATGGAGCTAGAGAGTATTATGCTAAGTGAAATAAGGAGTCAGGGAAAAACAAATACCATATGATTTCACTCATATATAGAATTTAAGAAACAAAACAACTGAACATGGGGGCAAAAAGAGACAAACCATATAACAGACTCTTAACTCTAGAGAACAAACTGAGGGTCACCAGAGGGGAGGTGTGTGGGGGGATGGGGGAAATAGGTGATGGGGATGAAGGAGGGCACTTGTCGTGATGAGCACTGGGTGATGTGTGGAAGTGATGAATCACTAAATTCTACACCTGTAACTAATATCGCACTGTCTGTTAACTAGCTGGAATTTAAATAAAAACCTGGGGGGCGGGTAGGAGAGGCAACTGCGTCCTGTGTATCTGGCGATTCTGGATCAATGCTTTTTTTTGCTCTCTAATTTCTCCTTAAGGAACTCCGCGAGGTTGTTGAATTCCCAAGAAAATGCTCACATCAGGGATTCATTTAGAAATCCTCTGGATTTGTTTTTAGCGATTGACAGCTATTCTTTCGATTACAAGAAACTGCTTCGACTGTTCTTCCCCTCTGCTTTTTCTGGATGAAGAGATGGTGGGGTCTCCACAGCTGGGGGAAGGACAAAAGTTCACAGGACAGACAGACTGCATGTCTGAAGGGCGACGGGGCCATTTTAGACGACCCGGAGGCAGGAAAGCCTGGCCATGAGTCTGCTTTTCTGAGCAAGGTCACTGGAGGAGGAAATAGAAAAGTGGGAAGCAAGTTTGAAACGATGACTACAGTTCCCTGCTAAGTGCATTGGTTGTAGAAAAACCGAAACGGCTTTGTTTTCCTGGATATAGGTGGCTACCACCAGGCCAACTGTGACATCTGCGTGTCACCCACTGCAGGAGGGCAGAGTGAAGGATCCACAAATCCTCCAAGTCAAGCCACTTTCTTTCCAGACGAAAGGGATAAAAACCTGTAATTTCGAATTTCAAGAGAAATATTTTCAAGTAAATAATACCCATTTCAAACAAAACTTCCCTGCTCTCCTTCCTTTCTGTTTTTCCTTCTTCCCTCTTGCTCTTCCTTTCCCCCACTCCCTGTCTTAATGTTTCTAGGTGTTAGGAGGAAGTGTCTCCCATTAATCCTACTTACTATAAATATAACCCCAAAATAGAAATGAAATAAAATAAAGGAAAACCCTTTTTCCTCTCAATGAGCAAAAACCTCTGCATGTCATGTCATGCGGTGATCCCGCTGCTTGGGGAACTACAAGCTACACAGCCACATACAAGGAACACTTTCTAATTGACTGGTAAACCGATTGCCTGAGTCACAGTAACTCTAACTGAAAACAAATCCAAAGTGTGACCTGACCAGTATTTAACCTCGGGGAACAGAGGGCTCTTCAAAGCAGTGTGAGACATATTTACTGAAAACCCACCATGTTCCAAGTACGGTGAATCAGATGCTCAATGCGAAAGCTCTGTCCGGGCCCTTCACTGGATGCAAGTCTCATAACAAGACAAGAAGCCATCACCCCACACGCACGAGAAGTTCCACTTGGGCCGTTATTTAAAGGAAAAAGTTCATTTAAAAGAAAAATGGCTATTGAATAATCAAATTAAAAAGAAATCCTACAGCATTGATATTCTTTTCATGTATTTACTCCATTAAGATAAAGCAAGTTAAAAGTTTGGGAGGGCTGGAACGGGGTACTTTTTTTTTTTGCCTTGGTTTCTCATAGAATGACTCAAAGGAAACAAAAAGTTGCTACAACTGTGATGTGGCATTGGTAATAAATGGCTCAACCTCATAAGGCCCAGACACTCGGCGATTTCACTGGTAATGCCAGGGGGATGATGTAGTATTTCCTGCGCCGTTTTAACTTCTCAATAAGCATGTAGACACCGTGGTGGAGCACAGGTAAAAAGTTCACAGCTGGGGGGGGGGCCATAGGAAGTGCTCTGCAAATCTGTAAGCTTACACAGGCCTCCAGCTGAAAATAACCTTGGAAGAATGGAGGAGGGGTAACACATGGTAATGATTTGAAATTTACAGGACCGTGGGTCTTAGGTCTACAATAAGGGTGGCAGAGTCTTCTCTCAAAGCGGTTCTGAAATCTAGACGGGGCGGGGGGGTGGGGAGAGGAAGGGCAGTGGGGACCCAGTTAATATCAGCGAGGAGGACTTTTAGAGTATGGCTGCTAATTTTACTTCTTAGGGTATCCGGGAGGGCAAGCACCGCTCACCCCCGCCAGCTCTCCTTATCCAAAAAGTGCTCATTTTTAAGATCCGTCTCAAATGCCATCTCCATAAGATGGGGTCACCCTCAGTTTTAAAAATGTCACCTGGGGCGCCTGGGTGGCTCAGTCAGTTCAGAGTCTGCCTTCAGCTCATGTCATGATCTCAGGGTCCTAGGATCGAGCCCCGTATCGGGGGGGGGGGTGGTCCCTGCTCAGTGGGCAGTCTGCTTCTCCCTCTGCCTCTTTCCCTGCTTGTGCTCTTGCTCTTGCTCTCAAATAAATAAATAAAATCTTTAGAAAAAAAAAATCTCACCTAGAACTTTGTATCTAAGAGTGCTTTTTCTTCCTGGGCCTTCTTCAACTGTGTACTTAACTTAGTGTCCCCTTTCCTCCCCATCAGCCTCTCTCGCCTTGAGATTCTAAATGTCTCCATGATCAAGAATTGCTCATCTCTATTACCCTGAAGCCAACCCCCATCCCCATAAAAGCTTTTCAATGGCTTTACATGGATTTTCGGATAAAACCCAAACAAACTCTGTAACTTGACTTATACAAGCTCCTTCACAATTTGGTCCCAGTCTGAGCCAAACTTCTGTCAATCTCTCTGGCATCTCATGATCTTTCCTTCCCAGCATTTTCTGATCTCTTACCTGTTGGCTTTGCGCACACTCTTCCCTTGCCTGGGACAGGCTGTCCTCCCACCTCCACCCCCCGTGTGCCTGCGGTTGACTCTTCCCCCAGGGCTCATAATTTGCTCCAGGCACTCCTTTCCTAACCCTCATACACCCCCATACTTTCCTATGCTTCCACCTCTCATAACCCGTTCATTTTTTTTTTTAAAAGATTTTATTTATTCATGAGAGACAGAGAGAGAGAGGCAGAGGGAGAAGCAGGCTCCCAAGGAGCAGGGAGCCCGATGCGGGACTCGATCCCAGGACCCTGAGGTCATGACCTGAGCTGAAGGCAGACGCTTAACCATCTGAGCCATCCAGGCGCCCTTTTTTATTACTTGTTTAGTATTTGTTTTTTTTTTTTTAAAGATTTTAGTTATTTATTTCAGAGAGAGAGAGAATGAGAGACAGAAAGCACGAGGGGGAAGGGGGTCAGAGGGAGAAGCAGACTCCCCGCCGAGCAGGGAGCCCAATGCGGGACTTGATCCCGGGACTCCAGGATCATGACCCAAACCGAAGGCAGTCGCTTAACCAACTGAGCCTTGTTTAGTATTTGTTTCTCAGCTAGACTGCCGGGTTTGGGAAGTCAGGGGCTGTCTCTCCCTTTTTAGCACCGTACCTACAGTGCCTAGGGCATGAAGCTCGGATGTATGGTCCTACTGTATGAGAACTTGATACATTTTACTTTTTAAGTAAGTGAATAAACAGCTACTATAATAATAACCACCATGGACTGAATGTGCCTAAGTACATATGCTCCATATTTTATACTTTACATATACATTATGCCACTTAATCATCGCAGCGGCCCCATTATTACCTATAATACATATTATTACTTCTATTTATAGATGAGGAAACCAAGTCTTAGAGAGGTTATGAACTAGCCAGGTTACCTAGCTCAAAAAATGTCAGAACTGGGATCTGAGCCTAAGGCTATCTCACTCCAAAACCTTTGGTAAATACCTACCCAGTAAGTGCTCATTAACACACATGCGCACGCGCGCGCGCGCACACACACACACACACACACACACACAAATACCTGTGAATATATTAGTTTCTTCCAATTTAAGAATCTCTTCATAATTGTATTTGATTTGAGTTCATGTGATTAGAATTGTTTCTAATTCCAGTAAGGGTCTCTAAATTCCACACCCAAGTCCAGTCCTAAAGTTCTTCCCCCACCCCCCACCCCCCCCACCCCCCCACCCCCCGCCAAATACAGTGTCTGCAGAACTAGAGAGAGTTCCACCAAGCGCTTTGGTTGTGCTCAGATGCTGCCTGTCTACTTAGAAGTGAGATCAGTTCATGTCTGTACAATCAGCCAAGAGTGTCCAGGACATTTTTACCTAAGGGCTCCAAGGCTCATTATTGGGACACCACTGTAAGGCACCTGGTAACATTATTTTCCTAAAGATACGTGGTTCATGTAATGCCAGGTTAGTACCAGGGTATCACACCAGGTGGAAACATGAAATTAGGTCAAGCACAGCAGCTCACTATGTAAGAAAACTCCCACCCAGCAGGGCCATCTGTGTTCCTGGAGAATGGATGATGGAAGCGGAAGCTGGATTACCACTGGTCACGTCTACCCTAGAAAATGATGTGTACTTGGGTGATTGTTTAGACAAGAGAACTTCTAATGTCCTTTCAAATTCTATGAGAAGGGATGTTTGAGGAAATGTTTATGTAAAGGATTGTGGTTTTTTTTTTTAAGATTTTATTTGAGAGAGAGACGGAGAGAGAGAGAGCTCACACACAAGCAGGGGGAGGGGCCAGGAGAGAAGTGGGGCTAGATCCCAAGACCCTGAGGTCATGACCTGAGCTGAAGTTAGGTGGTCAACCGACTGAGCCACCCAGGTGCCCCTATGTAAAGGATTTTGATGGTTTGTCTGAATGTTGAAAAATAGTTGTAAACTGTATTTATGAAGTATTCAAGCTTTGGACTTAGACTTTCCTCAGTTCAAGTCCTTTCTCTGCCCTTATGAGCTACTACCTTGCCCTTCCGAGCTACTACCTCTAGACCTCTCGAAGCCTCACTTTCCTTTTCCATGAATAATATTTGCTATATTTGTAGAAGGCAGTATATTCAGAGTGTGGAATAAGCTTTCTAACCGCATGATCTTGTGCAAGTTAACTGACCGTCATGAGCCTCAGTGTGTGGTAAAACGTGGAGGATAACAGTATCTTTCCAGAAAAATTGTGAGGATTAAATGAATGAACAATGCAGAGGGCTTGGAACAGTGCCTGGCTCTGATAAAATCTTTAATTGGTTTTAATTATTATTGTTACTATAATCTTGGAAACAATTCACAGTTTTCCACTTTTCATCTAGGAGTTTCTCATTTTATAAATTCCATCACTGTTTGTCATTTTGCTTGAATTCTCAGAGTAGAATAAAAGTTGAAAATTTAGAAATGATTAGAATTCATGCCCTAAACCAGGCAGCCACCCTCTCAACAAGGCACCATATACTTAAAAAGCTAGAAGGAATGTTTTTGTGTCGAAGTGGACAGGAAATAGCTTATTTCCAGAACCTAAAGTATCTGCACAAAACTGATTTTTTTTTAATTTTGAAAATGTTCCGAATATGTGTAGGACAGATTTAAAAATGCTTCTCCATATGTTTTTTAAAAGAAGACCTAGGAAAAGTTACTAAGAAAATTGCCCTAGTTTTATTAAGTATTTATTCCAAAGTCAAGATAAAGAAACAGAGTTTCTTCTAACACGCCCAAGTTAATAACTGATATTAGCTCTTGTGAGCGACTCAGGTTTGGTCTTACTAGTCCTCTCTTGTGTCACGCTGGTATACAGCACTGTCTCTCTCTGTCCCTTTGTCTCTTTCTCTGTCTCTGTTTCTCTCTCTCTCTCTCCCTCTCTCTCACACACACACACACAGACACACACACACGAAAGAAGATAAAGAACCTTAACTAAGCTGTTTGTTTCCCAAAGTTCTCTGGGATGACAATATAGACATTCTAGCAAGAAGAATTATGATTCATTCCATAAATCTAATATCCTTAAAGGATGATCCGGGTCCTGTCTGGTTATGGAGAGTGGTCTTTTCTTGTGAACCTTTATGTGCCAGGAACTGTGGTAATTGCTTAACATAAATGATTTCACTTAATCCTTAGAGTCATCCTGTGTGGTAGGTATTACTTTCATTTTAGATAACGAGTTTAGGCACAGTACTTTGATGACATACACACAGCTAGGGATTGGGGTGAGAAAAGCCAGGATGTGAACCATGGGCTGTGTGACTGCAAAGCTGGTACAGTTGGTCACTCTCTGTGCTGCCTTGCATTGGGAGGCGCCTGGGACACAGCCGGTGCTGTTGGGATATGGTGGTCTCCCAGCACTCTACCTGCTTTGGTGCTTGGCCCCGGGCACAACACAAGTTGGTTCGACTGGTCTTGACCCTCCTAGGCTTCCTCCCCTCTCCCTCCTCAACCTTTTCCAAAAGAAAATTAAGAACCCCCTCAAAGGCAAATGCAACTAGTAATCACTTTGTCCCTCCCTCCCAGGGAGCTGTGCAATTTAACTAACAAAACCAGCAGTTCTTCATCAGGAATCAACCCCAAAGGGAGCAGGGGATATCTTACTCTGCTCTTCTAGCACTGCCTGGACCTTGCAGATAGGACGCCCAGGCTGCAGGATTGTCTCACTAATGGTGACAAATGTGTAAACAGTGTCGTCATGTGAATGACTCACTGGGACCAGCACAAACTGCCCTTCCGAGGGCACAACGCAGAGTCCCGTCTTCATCAAGGGAAGGACAGCATGTCCTGAAGGAGGAGAGGATCAATTCTTCAGTCCCAAAGGGTCCCCTGCCCCTGCTTTGCAGTCACTGAGTAACATAGTTATGCTATGGCTCCTGGTGAAGGGAAGGGTGGGGAAGGAGAAGGGGAAGGCGGGAGAAGACGATGTGGTAGATGGACTGGACAAAACATGCAATACTTAGCCCCGAACCACCTGACTTTAGACACTTTCCACATTCTCTTTATTGGCGATGGATCTAATGATGTTTCCTTGAGTCAAAGTTGACCTAAAGTGAGACCACATTCCATTGAATCGCTGGGACCAGACCTCTAGGAATGGATTCTATGAGATAAAAGGTAGGATGAAAAGCCCTTCATTTGTTCCAAAAACATTGACTGAGCATTTACTAAGTGCCAGACACTATCTGAGGTGCTGAGACCTCAACCAGTGAACAAAACTGAAAAAGCCTCTATTTTTGTGGTGCTTAAATTCTTGTGAGGGTGGACAGATGTAATCAAACAATGTGTCCAAAGACGACAAAAAATGTAGAGACAAATAAACCTGGTAAGGAAGATAGAGAAGTGTAGAAGGGATCAAAAGCACAGACTCTGAACTGGGCAGGAACGTGGTGTGTTCTGGGAAGGCAGGTGGGGCTGGAGGATGGAGAAACCAAGATAGGCATGGAAGCTAGGGCGAGCGGAAGCGGGCGGTATGCGCGCATGTGTGTGCTCTCCTGCACTCCTAGTTGGATCCTGGAGCACCTTGGGTGGATGTTGGCTTTTACCCCTAGTGAGATGGGAAACCAGTGGAGGGCTCTGAGTGGGGAAGAGACATGACAGAACACATGGCCAGACTTCCCAGAGTTCCTTGCAGCATACCGCAAACTAACCTGCCTTTCTAAACAGGTGTACTGGCCTTGCTCTTCAGAACTCTTTCTTCTGCTGCTAAATTGCCATTTGTGTATATTTTTTTTCCCTTGGCCATAGCATCTTCGGTATCAATGCTCATCTGTCCAGTATAGCCTGACACCATTTTAAATACAACCCTTCAAGACACGGACTATCTTACAAAATGCCTTTATCCACACAACAGAACACGCATTTAAATAAATGACAAGGGGCCATTTCTATCCAAGCAAATGTGTTTCTTTGCAGCCAACAGCTCAGTCCTATAACAGTAATGTTTCTATTTCAGAAAGCAAGTCTATTATGTCAACAACAACCCTTTAAGAATCCAAAGTTGTCACATGATCCCCTCACTCTATGCAGGACAAGTCAGGATCCAACAAATGAAACACCTCTCTCTCGCAAATTATATCCCATTTGGATTTTGTTTTTAAACCATCTTTTTGGGCGCCTGGGTGCCTCAGTTGGTTAAGCAACTGCCTTCGGCTCAGGTCATGATCCTGGAGTCGCGGGATCAAGTCCCACATCGGGCTCCCTGCTCAGCAGGGAGTCTGCTTCTCCCTCTGACCCTCTTCCCTCTCGTGCTATCTCTCATTCTCTCCCTCTCAAATAAATAAATAAAATTTTTTAAATAAATAAATAAATAAATAAATAAGTTAAAAAAAATAAACCATCTTTTTAAACCTGTCATTGGTAAATAGGTTTAGAATCTAAAATTGCCTCAAAGATATTTTATGAGAATCCAAGAAAGGAAAGGAAATGATTATTTATTGGGGTCTACTGAATTCTTTGAATATGGTGTTTCATGTTAGTACGAATGTTGGAACAGAGACACGAAAAAGCATATCCATGACTACCTGTCTTTAGTTTTCATTTCAAACCCATATTACTTATACATTCCCAAAGAACAACTTCAAATGTCATATTTTGCAAGCTTGTGGTTTCAAGTTGCTGATTTAAGGTCTTACTGACCTCTGTACAGAATTCTAACAATTTTTTTCCTGCTTTGTTGGCCTGAGGGTGATGATGGAATCAAACATGCTTATAAATAGGGCCAAATAAATGGAAAACTCTCTCACAGAAAAGATACCGTTTTATGAAAAAAAAAAATACCTGCCAGAGTCGGTTTTTTTTTTAAACCTCTCACCCACTGACATTTCTGGTCCAACAAGTTTTCTTCTCGATGTAGTTAAATGTCAACAAAAGTGTAACTTCTTAATTATCTAAGTAGCCTGAGTCACAATGATAATGCATATATCACTTCACTTAGGAAACATTTTATTCTCAAGTTCATTAGCTGTTTTTACGAGAATATTTACACAGCCATTCGAAAGAAGATAATGCTTTCCCAGTCACTTTCTCTACTGCAATAACTGGCCTGGGTTGATGCTCTTCAATATTACATAAGAAACCCTGACTTTGCAAAGATGGAGGTAAAGCAAGTGAAGGAACTTCCCCTCTCCTGGTACTTGGTTGGTACCTCCCCTAGAACAGCAAGTCCCAACTCTGATGCAAAACAGAAACTCCTGGGGTAGGTTTTAAAAATACACAGACACACACAGACACACATATATGTACGCATACATGTATATATGTATGTATGTATATACAGAGAGAGAGAGAGGAGATGCCCAGGCCTAACCTGAACAGATTCTGACTTAACTGGTCCAGGATGGGCCTGGGCATTTTTATCTTATTTTATATTTTTGGAGAGAGAGAAAGAGCGTGGGGTGGGGGGGCAGAGGGCGAGAGAGAATCTCAACCAGACTCCCCACTGAGAGCAGAGCCTGATGAGGGGCTGGATCTCATGACCCTGAGATCATGACCTGAGCTGAAATCAAGAGTCCGACACTTAACTGACCGAGCCACCCAGGTGCCCCAGGCCTGGACATTTATAAAAATGTGCACCTCAGCTTGAGAACTATAAATCTAAAAGGAGATTTAACTTACTTTTTCTCTCTTTCCTTCCTTCCTTCCTCCTTTCCTTTCCTTCTCTTTCTCTCCACTCTCCTCTGTCTTTTTTCCTTCTTTCTCTTCTTCTCGTTTTCCTTCCTTCCCCTTTCTTTCTTTCTAAAGTGACTACCTATTCAAAATAATTCTATTTTTAATTGAAACAAGCAAAGAAAATTCCAGATAAATAATGCTGTAACGATAGAAGATATAAGCACACTACAAAGAGAGGGAAATCATATTGCTTAGATCAGTGGTTCTTGATTAATTCAGATTTTCAAATTTATTTTGCAAGCACAGGATACTACACAGCCATATATTCAGTGCAGACAACAGATAAATCTCATTCAGCCTCAGGGACACTGACTGCAATAGTCTTTGACTGCTGTCTGTTGTTCACTTCTGTCTTCAGTGATTAATTTGTTGTTACTTCAGCATCTCTTATGTGGCTGAGACTTTAATACACCTGCCAGGAAGAAACAGGTGAGCATGAAGCTTTCACAGGGAGATTAAGGGGCCTCCTCGGTGACTAAGGTGGGTAGAAGTTTGAACTCTCTCCCTAACTTATGTTCAGTTACTCAGAATGGTAGAACAGTCTGATGGAAACCAAGCTGTCGAGACACACTGGAAGTTCCTGAGGAAAAACATATGCTTCATGAAGAAATGTAGAGTCTGGTATAAACACAGTGATTCGGCAATAGAACTGGAGGACAAGGGGTATTGCCAAGATGACCACCAGTTTCTGGAAGTGTCCTGAGCCAGCTCTCCTGCTGGGTGTGACCCAGGGAAGGAAGGAGCCGTGTGGGAAGAGAAGAGATGCTGCAGCAGACTTGGAATTGCTTTGGGAGCCACAGCCATGGACATGTGTCGCTCCAGGCAGTGGAGGCTGGGGAGGAGGGGTCTAAAGTGTCGCTTCGAGTGGCAGCAGCTGGTATAGTGCAGTCGCTCCTACTGATTCAAGAGAAGCATATAAAACACTCCGTTTGGACTCAGAAACAACTGGGGTGTAGGTGAGGACTAGAAGTAACTTTCTACAAGATTAGATGTCTCAGGTGAGAAGGTACGGTGGGAAGGTTGTAGCCTATGAGATTCTAGTTTCGATCTTATGTAACCTCATTTGTACGGATGGGGTGAGAAAAACAGGGACATTTGGGTACCTTCTTCAATTTCCCAGTTACCAAACCTCATCTGTATTACCCTGAAGGGCCCATTTTCTCTTTCCACCCCAGTCTGTCCTGCACGTGGCTAATATACAGAGAGATTAAAAGAGGTCAACATGACATATCACCACTGGCCATTTTGAAGACTGGTTGTCTTCATGGGCAGACAACTGGACCAGTCACAGCGTAGAAACTCTCCCCTCCAGGCAGCTTTCTCTAATTGCATCAGCAGACCCTTAGGGAGGAATCCTCCTCTCATTTACCTAGGCTGTTGAACCAAATACACCACAAATCCTCAAAATGTATATTGCATTTAAAGTAAAGAAAACCACATTAGGTGAAGTGTAAGATTTGGGGGAGACACAGGGATGCATTTATTACTGATATATATTTATGAAATATAGAGGATATAGTTTTAATTCTGACATATGTTTATATATATTCAGAATACATATATATATATATATATATATATATATATATAATATTAAAATTTCAAGTAGCTACAGAATTCCTCTGATTCCTCTCCGGCATTCACCATTTCCAATTTGCAGTGATCTTGCCTAGCCCACCTGCTGATAAAAGATCTTGTTATGAGTTAGGCCACATTTCTGTATAGTTAAAACCTTGCTTCAGGGTATATCTTGAGGGCATATAGGTCGATGGACCTTTGCATGCTTCTTACATAGAATTATCCATGTAAGCTTGCTCATATTTCAATTCCATATATTCATGGGGAGATGCAATTGATTATTGGGGTCCAGCATTGATCTGGATGAACCTGGAAAAGCCATTGAATTTCTCTCACATATGTAAAAAGGGAGTAATGTTTTTATTAGAAACATCTCAAAGATTCATACCACCTCTGAAATACTGAACCTAAATCTGAACATTTACATAGTTGAAATAAAGCTATCTTTGCTCTTTGCCTCCTCCTCAGTCAGGGTGGTATACAGCCAGGAAAAAAAGGAAGGGCGTGGGGAGAGTCTCCTTAATTGGAAAGAGATATCTCTTAAAGAAAGGACCATTTTCTAAAGGACCCATCTCATTCTAAAAACAGGACCATGAACCAGCCATCTCATGCCAATATGACTGTGCATTTAAAGCAATGAATGCCCAAGCTGGCCTCTTCCCTTGCACTGCCAAAGGAAACAAGAAGGCAAATCCACAATCCTCCCAACATGATAAACTCCATTTGTCACCTCCTCACACGTGCCTCCAAGACTAAACTTGTTTCTTGGTGGCTCTGTTTCAGTTAAGTGCTCTTAGACCTCAATCCAAACACTTTTCTCTTAGGGCTGGCTCAAAATATTGACCACTATGAGTTTCCATATTTATATTTCCAATTTTGGAGGACTTTAAAAACTATTATGGAACCAAGTACTATCTTAGGGAATAGACTGTATATCTAATTTATACAATGAAACCTGGCTGCAGCATTAATACTGTAATAAGACTGAATAATTTAACTGAATTGTATTACATTCTTTGTGCTATAAATCCTTTCCTTTATGTTTGTGTTTTGGGCAAAATCCTCAATTTAGCCTTGCAAAAAAAGCTTTTGTCTTGCTTTTATATTCTCTTGCACCTTTGGCATCTTCTCCATTTCTTTTTATTTGATTTCCTTATTGCTAGATTCATTCCTAATTAGTAGAGTCACTGCAGCTGAAAACAATGACAATTTAATGGAGTGAAGCAGATCTACTATCTTGGGTGGAAGTGGGATGATGTGGTTGGCAGTGCCTCGCACATTCTCATTAGCTGGGTGCTGGAAAACATTAACACCTTCACCCTAGCAAAGGAGAAGGGGCTATGTCTCTAGTTGGCATTTTACTTATTTGTATGTTTCAGTATTACACTTGAAATGGCGCAGATGGAAGGAGCCATGCAGATCATCTGGTCTGGTGGTGTTCCAGGGACACATATCCACTACCAAGGAATTTTTTATTTGCCAATGGGACCAAAAAATAAGGATCATGCACTGAGTTCATCAAACAGCTAAAATTTATTCACTTACTTTAAAGGATGATCACTTACTCTGCAATTATATTCTCAGTTTTTTTAATGCTAAAATGTTTTTTTTCCATGAAATGATGGTGATTTTTCATTTTTAACATCCTTACACAGGAAAATGAAATATAGCAGATCCGTGTCAGCAACCCTATTATAAATATGGTCTTGAAAGTTGAAAGTCTGGGGGCCACACATCTGGTCTGATCATCTATTTCATTGTGATTTGGGGGAAATGAGGCACAGTAGTTACCTGGCTTGCAGGCAGCCACCCCGCATACTCAATGGCATCAAAGCCCCGTGGCCTTGGATAAACTCATATTCTCATACTATACCCCTGTGTGAAGGAAAGTACGTGCTGTCTGCATCAAAGTCACAAGAAACAGCTGAAATGTTGTGTTCTGTTTACCATGCTCTTGTTTGCAGTTTGGTCACGTGAGAGTTAGAGCCGACATTTTAAAAAATATAATTTCTCTCTAAAAACAAACCAAATCAGAAAAACAACCAAGGCAAATGGTCCCCAAAGATTGACCTCTTCAACAGACTCTACCCTTGGAGAGGTCAGTGTGGAGTCTGTTCACTTTTTGTGCAGATGATGATGGTGGTTTCAAGGCCTTCTGCAGTCATTCAACTTTGCAACAGCACTGGGGTTCTAACTTTTGTTGTTGCTGTTGTTGTTAAGCACAGAGGGCCCACTGGACATTCCACTGGACACTGGGACAGGGACAGGAGGAGTCCTCGCAAACATCCCAATATGAAAAAGATTTCAAGTCATTTTTGACACTGGAATAAACGTTAGGTTTCTCTGCCTGAGACTGCAAGTGTTCTTCGTCAAGGGTGTTCTGATCGAACCAGCAAACCCTCGGGGAAGAGCCTTCCCTTCCTTTCTGTTGTCGGTTTTGCCAGGCACACCAACACTGCTGGGTAAACAGTGTTGCACGGAGCACCGGAGGCTGGCGAGCAGGCGGAACCTATTTTGATTGTTCCTCTGCAAAAAGGGAGTTAAATGGCAGGAGAACAGAAGTGAGCAAGCAGAAACTTAAGCATGATTCTTTATTCACTCTTTAAACCCTTCCTACAAAGCCAATTATGTTTTAGCTTTCGGTTCTGCAGTTTAGAAATATAATGTTAGATACCATAAAGCTGATCGATTTCCCAGGGAAGGTATTGATAATATTCCATGTTTTCTAATAGAATATTCCCCAAATGAAATCCATTGCCTAATATTATTGATATCATGCTCTCCCTACAGCAAACTTGAAATGTAAGGAAAGAGGATTCGACTCACTATTTCTTGTTAGTAAAGTTAATGAGTCCCAGAAGTAGCTAATAGAGTTGTCCTGTTTTATCACTAGGGTGCTCAAAAGTTCAACCTTCCCTTTGTTCTCCTTGAGAGAAACTCTTCTTACAGGTGTTACCAAGTTTGCCAAATTGTGTGGTATCTTATTACCTGTCTTCCTTCCAGACAGGGCGGAGATTCTATCTTCATTTTTGTGTCCTCCAAGACCTAACTCAGACTCCTCAGTACTCCATCAATCATCGAGCACATATTTAGGTGCCTACAAAGGGCTGGGGAGTGTGCTGGCTATTGGGGGTTGAGAGGTGAAGACTGTCTAGTAAGAAGACAGATAATTCTGGAAGGCACAACATAAAGAGCAAGAAGACCTGAGCGATGGGAAGTCAGGTGGGGGTGGATCTGTCTGACCGGCTTTCTAAAGGAAGTGACGTTTAAGGGGAAACCTGACTGATGAGTAGGAGTTTCCCCAAGTTCTCTTTTTCTTTGTCTTTTCAGGTTACTGGAAAACCTGGTGAGGTTTGTGGCTAGGAAGATACAGTTCAGTGTGTCATCTGCTGCAATGGTCGATGTGAAAAATGTTTTTACTCTTAATGCTCAGTTCCGATAGTACCTTTCATGTTGATTACATGCCAGTATGTCTGAGCGGTTGGGCCTTGCGGTGCAATATTCTTATGCTCCCCTAAACTTGGCTACTGAAGTGAACCTCATCAGCCCTGCTTTGTGGGGGGGTCCCTTATCTCCCCTGTTAGGGCCAATCTGTGAATAAATTCTCCTCTTTCCTACCCCAAGGCAAGGAGGAGGTGAAGAAATTCTTCATTTTAAAGGAATTAGCAGGCGCCTGGGTGGCTCAGTTGGTTGGGCGACTGCCTTCGGCTCAGGTCATGATCCTGGAGTCCCGGGATCGAGTCTCACATCGGACTCCCTGCTCGGCGGGGAGTCTGCTTCTCCCTCTGACCCTGCTCTCTCTCTCTCTCAAGTAAATAAATAAAATCTTAAAAAAAAAAAAAAGGAATTAGCACTGAAAGTTGTTCTGACTCGACTGCTGAGAGGTGTGACCCTCACAGTCATCTGAATTACCATCCAAGCGGAGTCTCAGAGACATTTAGGAGAGAAAGACAAATGTGTCAAACCTGGAGGTATGAATGGTATGCATCTTGTAACGTATATACGTGAGTAGGAATGTTAGCTTTGGAGAGATAAACAAGCCCCCTCTCCTTTTCTGTTTACTATTTTCTCTCCCTGAAATTTTAAACTCCGTGAGTATATAATGCAAACAGTGACGGAGGGCTTACCTCTTTTCACTGACACACGCACACACAAGGGTGGGGGGGAACATAGCCCTCCAGAACTTCCTGCTTAACTTCTCACAGCAACTTCCTCCATTTAAGATGGGCTGTGGTCCCTGAGGGAAGCCTCCGGCATCTGAATTTGGCAGAGAATCCCATTCCCATGGAAGTTAGGGCTGCCCTCAGACTCCCAAGGAACAGCCTGGCGAGGTTCTCACCCATGTGCTTCTGGCTTCTTTGGGGAATGTGTGCACCCGAAGTGGACCGATGAGGGGTCTCCAATATTCCCCAAATCACTCAGACCCACAGGTTACTAGAAACTTCTTGCCTCTGAGGATGGGGAAAATGAGGTCTATGTCAATCTTCACCAGCACACGGCTCGGTTCTCTTGCTGCTCTACAAAAATGAATGTTGGCAGCACTTTACACATCAAAACCGTCCAAGTGGAGCCTGACCTTTGGGCCTTGGGATCCATGCTGAATTCACATTCATTTAGATTTGACCCCATTTCAAGTGTTCAGAGAAATGTGAAAGAATTTTACAATAGCCATCCCTCCCAAAAAATTGAATGAAACATGAGCAGGAAAAACAAATGGACAAGTTTGTGAGAATGGTTGGCTTCATCTGTAGTTGCAAACAGAAATAGGCAATTTGTCAGAGTTTAAATTGCCTTATAAAGTATCTTTACACAGCAGAGATGGTCAGAAATGCATTTTTTTGGGGCCCAAATTTCCTTCCATTTCTCCCTTGAGACCACTCTTTCCTACTTTTTATCCCATCTTTCTGACCCTCTGGCTTTCTCTCTCTGGCTTTGACTATGTAGACAGTTTCAATTTCATCACACACATGGGTCAAATCTTATTTTAGGAATCATCATGGCTGTAATAGTAGTAAAAGGAGCAAATTGTTTTGTGGACTCTATTCACATATGCAAAACACAGCCTCGGCTACCAAGTCCTGCCTCCCAAGGCTGGTGCGGTATCCAGAGCACAGCCTGGTAAGGCCCCTGGGCCTGGCTGCCTTGGTGTCAAGGTCTTTACTGCCTGGCGCTCTGTATAGATTTTGGAAATAGAACTGATGGCTCAAACCTTTTTATCTTGATAAATCAGGTCAACAAACTTCAGTCAAGAAAACTGGTGTGGGTAGGCACAGACACTGATAGGCATTCAGGTAGCCCCCGATCTATAAATATCTATAAACAACCACTAGAAAGGAAGAGCTCTGTGGCCCTTCGCTGGTGATGTTCTGCTAATCTCACTTTCCCTCTTCCGTTGGTCTGAAGGCCAGCTTCCCTCTGCCTTGAAGGTCCAGCCAGAAATGCTCCTCATCTTCCCATTCAGAACCCGGAGCCAGGCCAAGGTGGAAGTCTGTTCCTTCTCTGTGGTTTTCAGAGCAAAGTGCCCTGTGCACACATGGGACTCCCATTTGTCTCTTGCACAGGGATTCTCTTGTTTCACTAAATAGACTGTATTCCTGATTCTACCCCATGCCTAGTTCAATTCAATCAGTGTACGTTGAACAACTTTTCTTTCTGAAATGCAGTGTTTGAGAAATTGTGGTCAGTACTCTAACAGCTCGATGACCAGAGGAGTCAAATAGACTTTGAATAGGCCAGCCTGGGACATGATAAACTTTCTGTAATTTGTTCCTATGGACAAAGTGCACCAAGAGTGCCAAACAACCAAACTAAAAACGAACTTTTAGAACCCAGGACTCAAAAGTAGAGCCTGCTCAGAGGACGGTTAGCTGCTTCTGATCTCTAACTGGAGGAAAAGGTTCTGTGTTTCTGCTTCTGGGAGCAGTGGTGGTGCCAGAGAAGGCAGTGGGGACGGTCCCCGTGCTGGGGTCTGGCCGCTGACCCTGCCGTCGGTGCCCCTCGCTTACAGAGAGCTGTATCAAGTGTCAAGGCCCCTCGGTGAGAAAAACCGTCAAGGGGCTTCAACTGCGCTGACGTGAATGAAATACGTCGATCTTATTTGTTTGTTTGCACATTGGTAACTGATCTATAAAAAAAACAATGATTCTATTCTCTTTCATTCATTTTTAAATCCCTTCCTATGTTTTTACCCCTTGTACTTACTGTTCTGTTTCGGAGAGAGATACCAATACAGATTTCCAGGGGGAAGAGAGCTTGGACAAGCCTGCTACTGCAGGCCACAGCCAGGAGTCATTCCCCACCAATAATCCTGGATGTTGCTGAGGCAGGAGCTAAATGTGATAAATGTCAGCAAATGAACCGACTGGCATAGAACCCAAAATCCACCAGGGAAAAGGGCAAAACCATGAACACATTTTCAGCGGTAACCAGATCAGACTGTACCTGCCAATCCCTAATAAATAGAATGGGATCAAGAACTGAAATCTTGAGTTCTCTTTCCCATCTTGCAAGATGGCGGGCGAAAAGGCTGAGAAGCCAGATACTAAGGAGAAGAAACCTGAAGCTAAGAAGGCTGATGCCGGTGGCAAGGCTAAGAAGGGTAACCCCAAGACTAACACGCCAAAGAAGGGGAAGCCCCACTGCAGCCGAAACCCTGTCCTTGTCAGAGGAATTGGCAGATATTCCCGATCGGCCACGTACTCTGGAAAGGTCATGTACAAGAGGAAGTATTCGGCTAAGCTAGGGGCACTGACGGCAGCAAGTCCAGGGTTGAAAAGAAAAAGAAGGAGAAAGTTCTCGCTACTGTCACAAAACCAGCTGGTGGTGACAAGAACAGTGGTACCCGAGTGGTTAAACTTCGCAAAATGCCTAGGTATTACCCTACTGAAGATGTGCCTCGAAAGCTGTTGAGCCACAGCAACAAACCTCTCAGTCAGCACGTGGGAAAGCTGCGAGCTAGTATCACCCCCGGGACCATTTTGATAATCCTCACCGGGCGCCACAGAGGCAAGAGGGTCGTTTTCCTGAAGCAACTGAGCAGTGGCTTGCTAATCGAGTTCCTCTGCATAGAACACACCAGAATTTCATCATTGCTACTTCTACCAAGATTGATAATCAGCAGTGTGAAAATCCCCAAACATCTCACTGATGCTTACTTCAAGAAGAAGAAGCTGCGGAAGCCCAGACACCAGGATGGTGAGATCTTCGACACCGAGAAAGAGAAATACGAGATAACAAAGCAGCGCAAGGTTGATCAGGAAGCTGTGGACTCGCAAATTCGGCCAAAAATCAAAGCTGTTCCTCAGCCTCAGGGCTACCTCCGCTCTGTGTTTTCTCTCACAAATGGAGTCTACCCTCACGAATTGGTGTTCTAAATTTCTTACAAAGAACTTAATTAAATAATAAAAAAAAGAACTGAAATCTTTGGAAATAGCTCTGTTCCAGAATTTCACAGAAAAATATTATAATAAAACTTCATGTACATGAAACTAGGAAAATAGATATTGCATTAACCAGGATTAAATTACACACACACACACCGTAAGAGGGTAGCATAGGGGGCGAGAAAGCAGCAAATGTCTGATTTGGATTAAAGACGGGTGAACAAACTCCTTGAGGGCAAGGATTGTACATTTATGCTTTTTGGCTGAGAGACACAGTGTGCGGAGCATGGCTAGAAGCAGACAAACATGATCTGAATTCCAGTTCTGCTGCCTGATAGCTGTGTGATTTAGGCCAATTACTAGAAAATTATGACTATTTCTTAGGAATGTCATGGAAAAACCAATTAGCCATAGTAGGTGCTCAATAAATGAAGCTTCATTTCTCATCCCTTCTCTGCACACTCTGTAGCCCCAAATGTACCCAGGAAGACATTATCAATGTTCAACAATGTTCTTTCTTGATGCTCTGAGCTTTTTCTTATTGTCTCAAATGAGTTATGATGTCTCTGAGGGATTCAACATTTTACCTTTCATATATCCTTTGTCGGGAAGCTATCAGCAGACACAATCCACCAAAATGAGAGATTAAATAAGCAAACAGAGCCACACATGGGACCCAGAAACAGGGAGTCTGATAAAGGAAAGAAATGAAGGCATTCCCAGTGTGGAGGCAGGAAGTCCTAGGGTCACAGCAGTATCCATGGGCCTAGAGAACTCTGTCAGGACAGTAGCTGGAGAGAGAGGGCTCCTGCGGAGATGCATCCAGGAAAAGAAACAACAAACAGATTATCTGACAGGAATTACAGGTGGAAAATTGACAGATGTTTCACAGAGCTGTTGGACGGTATGAGAAGACATATCCAGAGATTCAAGGAAACTTCACAAGTGAAAAGAAAGTTAGACACGGAGCTTCTTCAGAGGAATTACACTTACAGTACTCTGGCTTGTCTTAGCTGTAAACATTACTTATGTCTTCATAGTTCTGAAGACACTGATATGGACTTAGGCAAATTTTTGACATAACCTTGTGGTGGCAAAGGGGAAGACAAAGAAAGACTAAAATCTTCACCTACTGTATAAGATGTAATAGATACTGCTTAAAAGGACGAATAAAGAGATCCGAGGCATGCGTGAATTTAGCGATCCGACAGTAACTACCAGAAGAAACTCAAAATGGTGAAAGTGAATTCCTCCGGGGTGAGGGCTGAGGGAAGGGGGTGCCAAGGAATAGCTTTTGCCTTTTAGCATGACTTGTCTTTTTAAATTATTTGCCTGTTACTGTGATAAAAAGAACAAATTTAAAGATGAGGACAGTAATTGCATTTTAGAGTCATAAAATTCAAGGACTATAGAATAAAGTTGTAACAAAGGGGGTAAACAAAGTCTCATTACTAAAGGTAAAATACTTGGCAACGAGTCTGGGTCCAGAATCCTTGCCTTCTATTTCTCATTCCCCTGCAGCCCCCACCACATGGCACACCCCTTTCGGTACCTTTCTTAGAGCAGTTGGCATGGTTTTCTGTGTACGGGAAGTGCTTAAATATTTGTTGATTGAAAAATAACTATACCAACTGCTGAAAGTTTTCACGGTGATTTTTAATGAGCTTGGTCTGGTGAGCAGAGGGGTCACATCTGAAGTTTACAGCTTTGTTCTATATGGAGGGATAAGATTATAGCTTAAAAGAATTTTCAAAATGCTCTCCTTGAAAGCTGACTCGGAGGTAGACATTCCATAGGTCTCATCTACTTAACACAATGCTTGGGTTTGCCAGAGCCTCATCTGAGACATTGAGATTTGAGTGAGGCAGTCTAACGGGAATTTTAATTATGCATTCCCATAGAGTCTCTAAACTCTACCTTGGGATAAGCCAGAACCCAGGTCTGAAGCCCGGCCTGAAGGAATCTAAGTTCCAGGGAGGTGTCACAGAGAAACCTTGAAAGGGGGAGGGCAAGAGAGATGTATTCTTACTCAAAGTGCAAAAACCATTGATACAGAGCTTCAGAAAACATGACATCTGTACCCCATTATCTCAGCTTCCCAGGGAAAAGTATTCACTGAATTAAAATCCAGTATTTTGGCCTTGGATTTTACAACGCAGCTTAATAACAAAAACTTCAAAGTAAACAGTGTCATGGTGTCTTTGCAAAATGTTCAGTGGAAGATGTCCATCGTGTTACCTAATTCCCCCAGTGATAAATGTACCTTTGAATTCATTTCCAGGAAAATAGTTTGCCTCCACTGATGAACTGGCATGCTCTCTTTTATACTGAAGAAAAAGAACCTCTATATCCCCCATATAATTTCTTTTTGCCTTAGTTGCCTGGAAACTCAAAGTTAAATGGAAGCTCAGTTTTGGAATTCAACCATTGCAAGTGTCTACTAACATTTAATTCGGATTGTTTTGGTGGGTTTGTTTCTGGTGGTCCTTGGTTTGCAAAGGAAAGCAAGCTAACACTTATGAATTGCCTACAAGGTGCAGGCCCTACATTTGTCCTAAGTCTGATGGGTTATTTCATGGAATTTTTTCAACAATCCTGAAAAATAGTGTCGTAATTCTCACTGTACAGATAATGCAGCTCAGTTTCAGAGAATCCAAATAATTTGACCAAGGCTATCTGATCATTAAGGTAAACAATGCATAAATTCTCAATAATGTATATTTTCTATTCAGATTGATGTCAGAAGTTATTCAACCGTATTTCTTTTCCTTTGATTTCAAGACCATACAACCTGTAACACACACTCACTGAAGCTTCTTTCCCTTCCTTCCTTTGTTCTCCCTTCCTCTCCTTCTGTTTCTGTGTCCTTATGTTGGAACTTTCTCTCAGGTACTCTGTTAGCCCTTGGAGGTACAAAGATAAATTATACGCAGACTCTGGTCTTAAGGAGCTTGCAATTTAGTGGAGGGTTTGACGTATAGACTTAATTATAATTCAAGGTAGAAAGCAATGAATGCAATGAGAGATACAAAATGCTTTGTGAGTTCAGAGAAGAAAAAGAAATTCCACAGTCCCAACTCTAGGAATTCCTGGTTCACTGGACAAAAACAGATACCTAAACAAAATTATCATACAATATCAGAATGGTACCTAAAGAACTGGCACTCTGTTGTATGCACTAGAGGAGGAAGAAATAAACTTTACTTGTTACAGAGTGCGAGAAGGGGTGATGACAGCAACATGGGCAGTTAGGGCAGAGGCTGGGGTTCTAAGACACCTTGGAATTGTCCAAGCAGGTGGGCAGGATGCCACGGCCAGGAGGGAAAAGGGAGTTGTTGGGCAAAAGACATTCAAAGGGAAGAGAGCCAGTCCAGTGAAGGAGAGCCTCGGGGAGTGACTGAATCTGGGGTGGTAGTGCATTTCCAGGGAGAAGGCCTGGCCAAAACAACAGAGATAAATGGAAACCCAGCCACTGGGCTTGGCCCTATGGAGCATGGAACAAGACAGAATTTCTTAGACACGTGGTCCAGCCCATTACTGGGAGGGACAAGGGAGTCTCAAGGAGGGAGGCTTGCAATAATGCAAGCACACAGGGAGCAGCAGAGACAGGGGCAGAGGCGAGAAGGAGGTGTGGGTGGCCATCAGAGGATGCCTCACCCAGGAAGCCTTTTCTAGTTCCCAAAGCTATTACAGGCGCTTTATCTTTGCATTCTCCGAATATCCTATGGTCACTTCTATCAGAAACCTTATAACACTACATAATCACTTGTTTCTGTCCATTACCTATGGGTAGGGGTTGTGTTTTGGTCACTGCTGGTACCATATATGTTTCATAAAAGCAAAGAATCATTTGGAATATTGTTGATAAAATGATCTTAGTTGACTCTTACCCGTATGATTCCCCATGATATAGGTCAGTCCAGGCTCCAAGAAGAGTGCCTCTGCACACTCCCCTTCCACGGGTTTAATCCATGGGGCAGCTGAGAGTGAATTCTCTAGTTTCTATTCCTGAAAACTGTAACTGTTGGTGCAGGTCCATGGGCAAATGGTGTTTTAAGAGCAGATTTGTTATGGAGGAAGGTGGAAATGGTAGCTTCTGTGCCTTCCTTCTTGGGAGGAGAGGGTGATGTGTTGGCGTCCTTAACTGCCCAGAACAGAAGAATGGATGATGGGTCAATGTTGTAATTCATTTGTTCATTGTTCAATAAATATGTTTTGGGTACCTCCCACATAGTAGCCATGTCAGAGGTTGAAATACAATGGTGAACAAGATGGACACAATCCTTGCCTTCAAGTAGCCTGCAGTCTAGGTGAGGAAGACACACAAGAACAAAGATAGATGAGGGCTGATATCAGCTAATAGAGAGGAAGCAGAGGTAGCTGCCAGAGAGTATAGGATGGGAGCGAATCCAGATTGGGAAGCCAGGGAAACCTTGTGGATCAAATGTCTCAGCTGAGACTGAGAAACATAGAGTTAGGTTAGCTGTGCAGAGTAGAGTGGCACAATGTTCTAGACAGAAGGAACAACATATTTGAAGACCTGAGGGCGAGGGAAAGCATGGTACTTCTCAAGAATCGGAGTACACTTTTTATGGCAGGAGCCAGAATGCAGAGTGTGTGTGAACTTGGCAGGTAAAGATGAGTTAATGAGTGGGTGGGAGTCAAGGAATAAAAAAGCTGGGAAACCAATAAATCTTGGCAGGAGCCGGGTCATGTAGGGCTTTATAAGCTACATAAGGATTTGGATTTTATTCTGAGAAAATGAAGATCATTTATGGGCCTCAGGCAGGTGACAGACATGACCACATTCCTATTTTAGCATGCTCACTCCAGTGGCAGGTTGGCAAGACTGGAAGGAGGCAGGCCAGGTTAGCCAGCACTTGACATGAGAAGGGACAATGGTTAGAAGCTCTTCAGGATATGTTCTGCCCATAGGTATGTCCATTCAGAATTCACTCCTTTGTGCCAGAGGCCTGTGGGATAGAGAGATGGGCCTGCCAGCTCATTTAGCCTCATGGCTCTCCCCAACACGGATCCTTTTCCAGGAAAAGTCTCTTTATCCTTGTGGCCAATAACAACATCAGTGGCGAAATGTCCTCTCCTCCCCCAACTCCCACTTAAGGCTTGCCATAGAACAGGTCTCCAGGAGGTCAGGGGAAAGAGGCAAGTTCAAAACTGATCTGTAGGGAAAGGGTGAAAGAGGAGAGGGTACAGCCAAGGGGAGGGGGAACGGGACAAAGACACCGAGACACAGAATAGGAATGGGAGCCCAAGACCGGAGCATGAAGCCCACATGCTCACGTGCACACCTACACAGACCTGTGGACTACCAAGAAGAAAGGCCAAAAAAGCTCCCTGTTTATGAAGTTCATGTTTCCTAAAGGTGGAGCTGAACTTAAGCTCCTGTGAAAAGCAAACTGTGGAAAATGCCAGTGATTCAGCGTGGAGGGAATTAGCAGCAGAAAGAAAGGGAAACAGGTCAACCACCCCCATTCTTTCTTCCTCGGGGACCTTGAAACTTGATTTTGCAGGATGCACAGGAAAGTAGTCATTGGCTTCCCTCTATTATGCTCTACTCAATTTATTGCTTCGAGAATAAAGTGCCACTTTATTGTTCAGATTCACTGCATGAAATGCAAATATCCAGCCGGAGTTCTCTAATTAGTATCCAGAGAGCTGCCTAGGCTCAGTGTGTATAAGTTTGGTCTTCCCTGCTTAAAACACATCGTAAAAGAGTAAGATGATTCACTCCCAATACATCTCTCTGATCCTGGTAGTCTAAACATTTGCGCAGTTTTTTGTTTCGGATCGAGAACTCTTTGTAATAAACACCTTCTGAATCTCCAGTTTCTGTGCCTGACTGTAATTAACCATTAACGTGAAAATTTACTGATTAGTGTACCTGAGAAATGGGTTGTTGCTTCCTTTCGATTTCACAAAAAGAAATCACCACCCCTCTCTACCAAACTGATAACAACTGACATCTGATTAGAAAAGGCAGAACTAATTAGAACGGGTGCAAAGGGGATTGTTTGAGTCACCTACATTAATGCACATTATAGTTAAATATCTGTCAGATTTTCCATTAACCCTCTTGCATTTCCATCCCTGGGATCAAATCTATTTCTTAACCTCATACCCCTTTGTTTCCCTAGTTGGAAACTTCGTATTCAACAGGCTGAATTTTGCATTAATGCTTTAAATGCACAGCTCTTGTTGATGGATGCAACATACTGACAAAGACCTTGGAATGAGAATAATAGAAGTCATTCCCCTAAGTGTGGATTTAAACCCTACACATTATGATTCCAAGGCTAACATGTTCTTCTTGTTATTGTGTTGATTTCTTTATTGAGGGATACAGGAGTTAATTGTTGCTTTATGCCAATTCATTCTATTGTGTTCTGAGCTATTACATACTAGGATGACAAAATAAAACAGACACAAAAGTGGGATATCCAGCAAAATAGAGCTCTACTCTGTAAAAGGTTAAAATAACATTCAAAGTTGAACTTGTAGACTTATGGGAGAAGCCCATGTGATTTGGGTTCAGTTATTACACAGAGCAGATGGTAGTATATGCACCCAATAAGAATCCAGTTAGAAATAACGCAACATATTTTAAGAAAAAAGAAAAAGAAGAAGATAGCAGGAGAGGAAGAATGAAGGGGAGTAAGTCAGAGGGGGAGACGAACCAGGAGAGATGATGGACTCTGAAAAACAAACTGAGGTTTCTGGAGGGGAGGAGGGTGGGGGGATGGGTTAGCCTGGTGATGGGTATTGAGGAGGGCACATTCTGCATGGAGCACTGGGTGTTATGAACAAACAATGAATCATGGAACAGTACACCAAAACAAATGATGTAATATATGGTGGTTAACATAACAATAAAAAAATTAAAAAAAAAAGAATCCAGTTAGTATCAGGGACAGACATGTCCTTCAGATCAAAAGCTCATCGAGGAGTTGGGACCATACCTTCCCGATCTTTTAGATGGGTACAAAGAGGGATCTTTGCATCACATGATCTTTTAATCTCTAATTCCTAGCACATTGTAGGTGCTCATGAAACTCTCATCATAGGAATGTATGCACGAATTATGGTTTTATCCCACTGGGAAACTCTTAACAGTGACCCTGGACAGTTCTTAAATCTTGATGGATCATGTTAAAGAACAAGAAATGGAATGAATTTTCTTTATCATTTAAAAAAGCTAACAAACTCTTGAATTTTTTCCTCAAAAAACAAAGTCACATATCACTCCCCTGGGTATTCTCCATTTTTATCTGGGATCAGAGGTACCAAGAAGCCCGGAAGCAAATCAGCCTAGCAACAGAAGCAAGAATAAACCAAGCCTGCAGTACGATGAAAACAGCTCAATTTGAAAATACTCTCTGATTATTTAATTTTTAAAAAACATGTTTTAATTTTATTTTTTTCCCTTACCATATCGTCTTTGTTCTGAGTAGAAGTGGTATCAGTGTCCAGGACTGTGCCTGATATATAGCAAGCCCTCAACAAACATTTTTTGAATGAATGAATAAAAACTATTGGTAGAGTTCAGAACGGGGCAGTACTCAATTTAGCCTAAGATCTTTAGTTCATGGCTCTTGGTTGGGCAGATGGGGAAACATAAAGATCTGTGGATTCAGACAGGGCAACTTCAGTGAATTTGCTTGAAGATCCCTCCCTGCATCAGAATTGGCTTACATTTTCTATGAGGTAGAAATAAACTGGGCACGTAGACAATCATGAAATTTCGAACAGATACCCTAGAGAAGGCCCTGTTAACACAACCCAAACCACTTCTACCTAGTTCCTTAACTTAGGCAGCACAGTGGTTATTAACACTGGGTTTAAATTCAGACCAGTTACTAATTGTAGTTCTGAGCAAGTTATTTAACCTCTCTGAGCCTCAGTGCCCTTAAAGTGGGGTTTGCATGTTGGCACAGAGTTGCTACTAAGGTGAAAGCCAACAAATCAACTAACGGAAACTAACAAGACACATGCAAAATCCCCCTCCTGCTAATTTTGCCAAAAAAGATTCTTCAGTACAGGTCATATTAACATCTATGTCTGGAAATTTATTTGGGCTCTTAGCCCTAGCACTGGTCTTAGGGAATATTAAAAACAAATTTTTATTTTCTTTTAAACCAAAAAGATAAATGATGAAATATCAAGGATAAAATGAAAATGCAAACATAATGTTCCTGGTTTGCTACGGACAATCCTCAGTATGTATCAGACCTCATCCTTCTTGCCAGCATAGGCCAGCCAAAGTGAGTCATAATGGCAATCACCAAATTGTTAAGGGTCATTTGCAGTGATCACCTAGCATCTCTTGGGTCTCTATCCTAACTTCACTTTAGATTTTATGTCATTTATATCTGACGCATGACCATAAGTTTATTACCATCTTTTGGCTTTACTCCTGGATTCGAGTATACCGATTTTGTGTCCCAGCTTGTCTAGGACATTGGCTTGGCCTTGTCTTTGGCCCTTCATGCTCCTGACTTCTTTTGACCCAGTTCTAGCCCCTAAACCTGAACCCCGGCACTAGTCTAACTGGCTGACCATTTAGCCAGTCTGTGGCCCCTGGCAAAGGGGGTGATTTGGGTGTTATATTGTTGCAGAACATTGAATTCATGATTATTTTCCCACTAGAAAAGGCATTCCCAGCTGATTCAAGGTTCTATCTCTTCTCTGGCACTTTCACTGGGCAATTATAAGGATTTGTCAGTCTAGGAGAAGTCCAGTGATTCCTTCACCCTCAACTGGGTGTTCATCTTTAAGATCAGATATATCCAAAATTACCTTAAAGAAGAAGGGGGGAGAACATGAGACTTGCCTGATTTACGCCAAGGGTTGATATATAAAGTAGTGAAGGATAAACTTGGCTAGGCAGAGAGAGTGGGGTGAGGTTCTTAATATATATTGAGGAGCTTGGCTTTAAACTAAGGAGGAAATGTACAAATTTATGTTTCGGTCATAACAAACCATCCATTCCCTGGCTGTGTTCCCTCTCAGAATTTTTAGAGATGGGATAATTCTAAACCAAATATAGAATCCACTTGAGTTTCATGGATCTAATGTTAGAAAAAAAATTCACACTTTTAAGTTTCTGATTATACAGCTCTGACAAAGATCACTTCTTGGTTCAAGAGGTTAGAGCTTTTGGATTGAACTCTCACAAGCCCTAGTGAACCAATAACTCTTTCACACCTTAAACAAGTATCCAGTGACGTGAAGATAAATCAGAACTGCATGCATTATATCCCTCTCTTGCCCTCTCCCATAACCTTTAAATCAGAAAGGAAAGGAAATTATACCCAGGAGGTATTTCCATTTGCCAAGCCCCAAACCTTAACAAGACAGAGTCCCTGAAGACATTTTGTGAAATACCAAATACCATTTGTTCTCTCAGTATCTGGAGAAGGGCTTACTTGAAACCAGCCCAGGCATGAAACGATAAAGAGGTCTCTAACAATTCAATTATGCTGCATCCATCTCTCAGGCACCATTCACATTTGGAGAATGGAGATGGGTACCCAATTAAGACAGAGGGGCACAGACTCCCCCCAGTATATTCTTTGAGCATGCAGATCTGTCTGGGTGCAGAGTTCTGAAGGGTGACGAGAAGGCCATCTTTGCACACTTTGCTGGGTAAATTACAAGCAACTGATCGACAAATTCAGTCTACCATCTTGTAGCAGAAAACCAAGGTTTCCACCATTTCCAAGGTGAAAGAATTCCAACTAGAAAAATCCCGTAATAAGTCTTCCTATGTTTGACACAAAGTGAGTATGTCAAGCAAAAGAAAATTTATGACCAGTGCTTTCATTTAGGACACTCTAGTTGATAAACTTAAGAATTGCTTAATTCCCCATCTTTCCCCTCCTGTGGCTTCGGTCATGAGTAACACAGATTTTGCTAATT
The DNA here is from genome assembly GCF_037043125.1 of Eumetopias jubatus. Lineage (NCBI taxonomy): Eukaryota > Metazoa > Chordata > Mammalia > Carnivora > Otariidae > Eumetopias > Eumetopias jubatus. Next base: position 77,108,011 of record NW_028274819.1, read on the forward strand.
GGAAATAAGAATGCACTTTTGTTCTGTCTACTATAAACGGTGGGGTTAAAACTACCCTCTCTGAGCTGAGAATACTTAGCAATATACTAGATGAGACAATAAGAATTAGAAAAACCTCATCAAAAACTAATGATGTAATGTATGGTGATTAACATAACAATAAAAAAATTTAAAAAAATAATTAGAAAAACCTTAAAAATATGCACATCCAGGGGTGCCTGGGTGGCTCAGTCGGTTAAGTGGCTGCCTTCGGCTCAGGTCATGATCCCAGGGTCCTGGGATCAAGCCCCACGTCAGGCTCCCTGCTCAGTGGAGAGTCTGTTTCTCCCTCTCCCTCTGTCTGCCTCTCTGCCTACTTGTGCTCTCTCTCTATCTCTCTGTCAAATAAATAAATAAAATCTTAAAAAAAAATATGCACATCCAAATGGAAGTTGCTTCTCAAAATTACTGTCTTGGAAAGCAACTCATTTATTTACTTTATTGCCTTCAGAGAAAGTTCACAAGCCATATTTGAAATCCAGTCCTATCCTATCACTTATTCCTTGTTTTTGACCCAAAGCAGCATTACCCATCTTGACTGTTTTCAAAGATCACCCTGCCAGGATGAATATTACTGCATTGGTAATAATCCACTCAATGTGCTAAAAGCTCTGAAGACAATCCCCAGAGCAAAATTCTGTAACCGTGCTGAACAACAGCACCCTTATTAGCATAAGTTCAGCCCCACAAAGGTGAATGCTTTTAAGAGGGCACCACTTATTTGACCATAGAGCTCTGGTATGCTTGCTTACAACTCAGACACAGGACTTCCGAATCCTCCCTCTTGGAACTGTTGAACAGGAAGGGACAATTTGATTCAATCTACAAAGTTAGGATAAAGCCGTAAATGGGTCGCCATGTCTGGCATGTACAGAAGGGGCCTTTGGCTTGAAACACTGCTACTGCTTCCACCACTTTTTAAGAGCTTTCTTGAAAAGAGGAAAAATATCTTGGCATCATGTGTCATAGGCACTGGAAACAGTTAAATATTATCTAAGACGTTGAAAGATGTATGTTGATTTGGCCATCAGCACCCACTGGTGTGCTTGGGTTCTGGAAGCTTCGATGAGGACGAAGAGGTCGTGAGTGTGGTGTACAGTTGTAGATAGGAGAAATGGAGCTGGAAACAGGACCGAGGATGGCAGGAAGGCTCCCAAAGAAGGGCTGACGGGGTGACCAAAGAGACATATTTCCTGTTGTAAATGGCTTACTTTGGTTAGCTCCATAATGTTCACCCTCAGGAAGGTCAACAGTCACACAGATATTGATTCTCTTCTATAACAACTCTGAAGGTTAGAGTTTAAGACTTTCTTTATCCCCGGGCGCCTGGGTGGCTCAGATGGTTAAGCGTCTGCCTTCGGCTCAGGTCATGATCCCAGGGTCCTGGGATCGAGTCCTGCATCGGGCTCCCTGCTCCTTGGGAGCCTGCTTCTCCCTCTGCCTCTCTATCTCTCTCTCTCTCTGTGTCTCTCATGAATAAATAAATAAAATCTTTAAAAGAAAAAAAAAAGACTTTCTTTATCCCCAAAGGACTTCATCTACCCTGTAGATTATGTAAATATGGCTCAGTATTAAAGAAAATATTCTTTTTGAGAATTTCACAATCGTCTCTAAGTGGTCATTCATTTCCCAACAAATTCTACCTATGAGCTGTATAGCCAGTAGCTAAAAGCACAACAGACCATCAGAATCCCAGCTCTGCTACTTCTTATCTGTGTGACTCTGGAAAAGTTACTTAGCCTCTCTGTGCCTCACTTGCATCCCCTGTAAGATGAGAACAATGGGATTTCCTTCATATGGGTGAAATGAGATACCATAAGGAAGAGAGACAGAAGTCATGCCAGTTACAGGGTAAATAATAAACACTACCTTTTATTAATATCCCATTATTTATTATTGCCATTTTTATGATCAGAAGTCTGGGCTTAGGGAGGGTAAATCACTACCCACTCACTATACTGCTGGATAATAAAATAATGAAGGATAGTTTTCTTTTATTCCTCAAAACTCTTTGTTAGAACTTGAGACTTACTCCATCTCCTACATAAGAGTAATACTTGTTAAAAACATTCTGAGATCATATATGGCTCTTTCCATGATAATCATAACAACTGTCAACTTTATTCTAAACTCTGGGTGCAAAATTATCTCATTTTTAAGATATTTATTGATTTCTTTTAGCGGGGAGAGAGTGTGTGAGCACGCATGTTACGGGGAAGGCAGAGGCACAGGAAGACAGAGAATCTCAAGCAGTCTCCCTGATGAGCACAGAGCCTGACCGAGGCTCGATCCCACCACCCTGAGATCATGACTTGAGCTGAAATCAAGAGTGGAACGCTTAACAAACTGAGCTACCCAGGTGCCCCTTAATTTTATTCTAAAAAAAAAAATCCTAGGCTATATTATTATCACCCCCATTTACAGGAGAGAAAACACAGGCTTCATGAGGTCCAGTGACTTGCTGGAGGTCACACAGCTAGTGAATGTCAGAGTAAGAATTTGAACCTAGATTCATCCAAACCAAAATGACAAACCACGCCATTAGGAAGTAGTTCCACAATACCGTTTATCAACGATCCCCAAATTACCTGTTTAAAAGGAACTTTGTAAAATATACACATGACTCTACTCAAGTCCATTCTTCATCAACTACAATTAAAAAAAAAAACCCACACTTTTTTTTTTAACCCCCCACACTTCTTAAGTGGACAAGAGTTCAAAGCTTTCCTTGGTGCAGAGCTCTCGAATGCTGGCTGAGCAGTTTTCTCCTGGCATACATCTAGGGCAAAGGTTAGCTTGGCCACGGTCTGTGGTGCTTGTGGCATTCTTTTCTGGGCAGTAGCCACAAAAACTACTCTAGGAATGTGATTGGAATTAGGCTCAGTGCCGTCATAATATCCTGACATATTGTTTTGACGTGTAACGTGTTGTCTTTGTGCTTGGCCACTAACGGAGACCCATCAAATTACACGCACAAAGCAACATTCAGACTTTCTTCCTTCCAGGAAGAGTTTCCGCTCTCAAATTCCCTGGGGATCTGAAATTCCTCACTAGTGTGTGCTCTGGAGGCACCGAGCTATCTCTTCATACTATTCATGTCTGGGGCAGAATAAAACCTCTGCTTTATGTTAATCACAGGATATAAGGTAACCACAGATATTTTTTTCCTGTTTCTAGTGATGACCATTTCATCATTTGACACTTAATGCAGGCATTACTTTCTCTAAAAGACTTCCCTGATTTCCCCTTGCATGGTAAGACACCAACCTCTGTGCTCTCATGTCATTAGCCTTTCTACTTAGTATTCAAATGAGAGTTTTAAAGCCTGTCTCTCTCTCCAGACTGTGCCTGAAAATGGGGACCATGTCTTATTTAATGCACCAGCATGGAGTCACAGCAGGATCTATTACAATGCGTTCTGCATTCGGGCATTTCAATTGGTTGGTATGGATGTAGACGGCTCATTAAATACTCTTAATATCATGTCTGGACTTACTTCAGTTTTCAGCATAATCACAACATCTTGCACATGGTAGGTATTCAGGACGCTCATGTGGACTTAATGACCGACTTACTGACTGGAGGAATAAACATCAGGTGTATCCAAATCTTACTGCCAAAGGGACATGTCATGAAAGGTCATGAATTACAAGGCAACATTCTGAATAAGCAAGAGCCTTTGACTGCTGCAGATCCCAACGAGAGGAATGATCTACAAGGAAATACTAGCTCTTGCCTCCAGATGCCCCGTGCGAGCTGGGCTTCAGGAGGCCTTCGCGGGAATCCGACAGGACCACTACTATCTTCGCGGTCTTGATTCTGCCCCAACACAGAAGTTGCAACCGGAGCCTAAGAACCAGGCTAAATGGTCTCCGAGTCCTCTGCGTTTGGGGTAGCAAACTTACGGTCTTACCTGTCGGTGCTGTTGGGAGACTTGATACCCCAGGCCTGTGATGGGCTGGTTCTGCATTTTCTGAAGCAGGATCTTTTGCTGCAGCGGCAAGGGGGACCTTAGCAAAGGCTGACTGGACAGGGGCTGGGTGGGCTGGGACTGCGGCGGCGGCGGCGGTGGGGGCTGCTGAGCTGAAATGGAGCTCTGCGGCTGCGGGGGTTGCGGGGGCGGCTGCGGGGGCTGCTGGGGCGGCTGTGGGGGCGGCTGCGGCGGCTGCGGGGTGTAGTGCAGGAGAGAAGGCTTAGCCTGGGAAGGCAAAACAGAAGGCATCTGCGGGCTTGCTTGATCTGAGTTAAAATGGAACAAAGGCTTAGTGTTGCCATGCCGGGGCTCCATGGTTGTGTGCGGGGCGTTCATGAAACTCCGACTGAGATCCTGAGGCTTCTGCTGCATGAGCACGTCCAGGTGCCCTCCCTGGGCCGACGGGCTGGCCTTGTACATGTAGTTAGCCATCACCTTCGACTGGCTGCCGCCGCCCGCCACCCCAGGCATTGTGGAGCTCTGCGGGCTGAATGGCTGCTGACCGAAAGAAGGGCTGGGGATTTTCTCCTGCCCAAACGGACCTGGCGATGGCCCAGCGGAGGAGGGCAAGGCCGACCAGGTGGTAGGCTGGTGCTGCTGCATCCGGGCATGCTGCTGACGGTTGGCCGCGATCTGCTTGAGCTGCTGGGCATGGGATACTTCCTGCCAGCTCGGCAGGGCCCGGCTTGCTCCCGAGGCTGTCTGAGGCTGAGCCTGGCTCTGAGGGACAGAAGGGACCGGGGAGGAAGCGGAGAGCGCCGAGTTGGCCATGGAGAATGCAGGGCCAGCTGATGGGGGCCTCAGCTGAGGGGAGCCCGAGGGGCCCTGGGTTAGGCCCGGGGAGTATTCACTCTTGATCACTGTCTTCTCCATGGGCAAGGAGGGCCTGGGAGTGCTCCTCTGGCTTTGCTGACCCAAGTCAATGTTAAATGGGTCATCCTGCTTGATGGTGGCATTGATCATGTTCTCCAGCTCCAGGTCACTCATGGGAGGCACAGATATGTTGGTCAGTTCGTTGAACAGTTCCTGCAGCTCTGGGTCCATCAGCTGCTCTACAGGGTCCTCTCCGTACCTATTGGAAAACATGCTCTCCTGGGTCATCTGGCCATCCATGTGCTTACTGCAAGATAGAGTCTCTCCTGGTTCCTTCTTCACTTCCTTTAAGCCCATGTTAAAGATACCATTTCCAGGAGGATGTGTATGGGGTGGCAGAGTGTTAGTCTTCCGCAGGGGGGCTTGGCTCATGGGCAAGCTCCCTGACATAATCTGATTTTGTCCATTATTTACTTGCAGGCCCCCTTGTCCTGCAGAGAGGTTCTCCCCCACACGGATTCTCTTGATATCAAGGAATGAGTTGTCAACGAAGCCATTGGGCCTCTTGCTGTTGACAGGAGACAGGTTAACCACCTGTTTTCTTTTCAAGGAACCCTGGAGCTGAAAACAGAGAATGAAAAATAAAAATATGAGATATTAATCCAGATATGCTTTTAGTCAAAAGAGACATGATATTTACATGTTTTTTTTTTTTTCCATTTACACACAGGATGAATTCAAAAAGAAAAAGGTACAAATGAAGCACAGTCTGTAATATAATGAAACTCACCAAACAGAATAAATGGTTTCTGGAAGAGCAGGTCAATTAGTGATTAGAGATCCCGTTGGTTCCCGTTATCGGTACATAGGTCAATGGATGGAAAATACTTCACATATCATCAGGAGTCATTGATAATACTTACAACTGGTCACCAAATGTGGTTTTCTGGAGCAGGCCAAAATATTCCACACGCATGCACACACAACCCCACACAGCAACAGACAACTGGAATGAGCACAATTTTGACCAAGATGGGAAATGCTGAACAGTCTAAAGGTGGGACATAATTTCCAGTTTCTCTTTTTCATCTGCGAAACCCTTCATCACTATTATCCTCTAAGTGAGTAATCAGAAGAGTTGTTGTACCCAAGGAGATAGTGTATCTGTTGTTCTACTACTTTTCTTCGTGTAATTCCGAGGCTTTGCATCCAAGCCCGTGCAGCAACGTCGTGTGGGGGCACGAATGCCGTGAGATTATCCTTTATCAAATGAGACATTCTAAGCACAGATTTTCCTGGGGATTCATTTCTTACGTTGCCCGTCTCGAGAACTGATAACCAAAATGAAGGTGCAGAGAACCAGTACTGCGCATTGTTAAGAACTCAGGCTCTGGAGCCGGCTAAGCTGAGCTCAAATTCCTGTTCTATCACTGAGTGCTCAGTGACCTTGCCACTCTACATACCCGAGCCTCAATTTCATTATCTGGAAAATGGGGGCGATAGCACTGAATTCATAGGAAGAAATGAGACAATGCATGTAGAAGTTTAGTACGGTGCTTACTATCATCAGAACTCAATAAATTCTAGTTTATATAAAAAAAAAATGACTTACTACATTCTCAAAGAGGACAGCCTCTCCAAACCGCAATAGTCACAATCAAATGTTAAAGCACTTCATTCACTAACTCAGTGATTAGATTGCATTACGTGGACTTTAGATATTATATGGAAAGAAATTAAGGACCATACAGTCACACCAGTAAATTAATGAGAAACAAATATTCACCATTGATCTTGAGATCCTTGTTGGTTTACCTCTCAAGTGAGAGACTATATCTATTCAAGTATGGCTCTCCCAGTGCAGCTGACCCACCTAAATTATTTAATGTTTGCTCAGGATAATTGTAAAATACCTGAGGCAGGATACTTCCCAGATACAAAATGCTACCACTTTTCTTTTTCTCTCTTTTCACTTGCTACCACTCCTCCACCCTCCTGAAGAGTTCTAGGTAACCTAATCAGAAAATGAAATTAACATAACTGAGCATCTATTATATGCCAAGTATTTTAAATATGGTTACTTTATTTTCTTAGTCTTTACAACAACCCGATTCGATATGTATTATTTTAGAGCTATTATTTTATAGATAAGGAGACTAAGGCTCAGATAGGCTAAGTAACTTGCCCAGTGTCACACAGCTAGTCAGCGGCAGACCTGGGCTTTAACTCCAGGTCTGTGCAATTCTACAGCCTATGGCATTACCAATATATTATACCACCATCAGCTTGTTTAGGGCTAGGGTCTGCCCAGCGTGAAGGGACCAAGGGCAGCGAGCAGATGACATCCCAAATCTCCGGTGAAATGAGAGGATTCTGGGAATGGCCAGGATGCAGTTATAGGGCCAAATGTGAACAGCATGTTTCTTGTCATGTAGCTCATCAATCCCTATTTCAATAATTCCTTATTGTGCTTTTGCTCACTCACAAGCAGTATATAGTTGGAGTGGGTGGATGTCCCATGCTCTTCTAACCAGTTTTTACCTTTTCCCATTGCCAAATGGTAATCAGAGAAAGGAACCTGACCTCAACTGGGCCAATCAGTTCCTGCCACAGAAATTCTGGAATTGGAGAAAGTGAGACCAGGCTTTCTTTGGATGACTGCATCGTCATTTACAAAACTTGTGAGCTGTTGTTCCAATATGTCAACCAAAGCCTCAGAGGAAGTGAGTCTGTAGAAAGAGAGAAGACTAACACAGAGAAGGGAGACACAAGTTTTGGCAAAATTTGAGGGTTGGGTTTCAATCTCATATCAGTCTGCCTCTTGCCTTGTTTTCCTTGATACAGTGTGGAATCTTTAGAATAAATGCCCCCTTTTGCTTGAGCTAGTATGAGTTGGGCTTCTGTTATTTTCAGCCAAGAGGCCTAACCAAGTCCCATGAAATTTCACATTGGGTGATGAGCAATCTGTAGCAAGGCAGAGGTATACTTTGCCCCTGGGTGTGGAGCTCCCCACTCCACCATCTCTGCTGTCTCTGCATGTTTGCTGACGGCTAAGCTCGCTACTCCTTAATGTACGCAACATCATCACAGAACACCGTCAGCCATCACCACGCTCAGCCGAAACTCAAAGTGTCCCCCGTCTGTCCTCGGGGGTCAGGAAGAACACACACTGGAGAGGCTCAGTCATGTTACCTCAAGAGCGGCCACAACTTTTATTCCAGCATAAGTTACATTTTGAAAGTTTTTTCACAACTAGTACAGAACAAACAAAGGAATACATTCTTTTTCCAGGTTTGGGTGATTGCCTTTGATCTACTTTCCACTGCTTTGAAAGAACCTGTTCTGCTGGATTCTCCCATTGCTCAGGCCACTCCCTGGGCAGTGCCTTGCAGAGTCTGGGAAGGAGCACCAGCACTTTCTCTAAGCTATCAGGATTGGAGGGGCTGTAACGGATTTAGTGGTGGTGGCAATAATAATAATAATAATAATAATAATAATAATAGCAGTCATTCATTGAGGGTTTGCATGCTAGGCATCATGATAAGGCCTTTGCATGGACAGTCTCATTTAATTCTCACAATAACTAAGAATTCTCACAACACCTTTATGAGTATGATATTACTTCTACCCAACCACCTCCCCTCCCCAATTTACAGAAGAGAAAATAAAATTTGGAGACTGAGACTTCAAGGTCATACAAATAATAAGCAATAAAGCCAGGGGCGTCCTCTTGGTTTCAGCTTAGATAATGATCTCAGGGTCCTGGGATCGAGCCCTGTGTCAGGCTGTGTGCTCGGCAGGGTGTCTGCTTGAGCTTCTGTCTCTCCCTCCCCCACCACTTGTGTGCTCTCTCTCTCTCTCTAAAAAAAAAAAAAAAAAAAGGCAATAAAGCCAGAAATCAAGCCAAAATTTGCCCTGCAGAGCTTGTGCTGTACTGTAAATGGTACCCTTTATAAACAGTGTCATCTCAGAACACTTTCCTGCCCAAACCTAGGAAATAACAGGCACAGAGGGAATAAGACTTGTTTCTTAGGTATATGTGTGGGGTCACCACCAGCACAGCTGGAGGGATGACTTCAGATGGGGAGCAGAAGTCCTCCTTAAGTGATGTTGGATAAAAGGAATTCCATTAGGGCTCCATCAGGTAGGACACTTTACCAGGAGAATTCTGGGGGCAGTCTGTGTTCTGCCTCATAGAACTTTCTAATCAAAGTTATGTCACCAAGACCAGTCAAATGCACGGCCTCAGTAGATATCAAGCGACTGGCACAAGACAATCAACGATTCTCAAAGTTCAACCTTTGAAGTGTATCTTTTGCTGGACTAAAGTTTCTCCATCAGATATATGGCTGTGTATTATGGTGGAGAGTCTCTAAAGGTTCTGTTAACAAAATGGAAATATCCTAGAAGGAGTAGAGGAGGAACACCTCAGTGAGAAATAGTTCATCAGATAATTCAATGCCATTTCACAGGCCAAGAATAGTCCCAGGAAATGAGACTGAGTCAGAGGAATGAAGACCCGGGTTTAAACTGAGGAGAGGGGCAGGACTAGGGGAGTGAGCGGCTCCACACTCGGACCTTTCCAGTGGCTGGGGTAGCCGGGCTGGGGTAAGCTAGAAGTGTATATCCTGAGTGCCAGAGGGGCCAGCAACTTCCAGAAAGCAGTTATAACATTGAAACAGGAGAGGGAAGAATCTCCACAAATAAGCCTCTCACCCACGGCTGACTTATGCATTAGGCACTATTAGGCACAGTACCCAGGGCCCACAGTAGACTTAGGGGCCCATAAAAATGCTTGAATTTCTTTTAAAACAGAAGAGAAATGGAGCTTTTCAGTTGAAGAAATGTTTCCATACAGAACAGTAATATATTTATCTTTATGTCAACATGGTCATAATAATTTTTTATTTATTTTCTATTTTTTAAAAGATTTTATTTATTGATTTGTCAGAGAGAGAGAGAGCACGAGCAGGGGGAGTGGGAGAGGGAGAAGCAGGCTCCCTGCCGAGCAAGGAGCCCGATGTGGGGGCTCGATCCCAGTACCCTGAGATCATGACCTGAGCCCAAGGCAGACGCTCAACAGACTGAGCCACCCAGGCACCCCAAAATATAATTTTTCAAATTGCACAAGGAAGAAGGGACCCCCTCAGAAGAGCACCTGAGGCCCCCCTAAGTCTGTCACCTAATAACCACTGTGTACTGATACTTATTTTAAGACAGGTACTCTTTTTTTAAAAATTTTTTATTGTTATGTTAATCACCATACATTACACCATTGGTTTTTGATGTAGTGTTCCATGATTCACTGTGCATAACACCCAGTGCTCCATGCAGAACGTGCCCTCTTTAATACCCATCACCAGGCTAACCCATCCCCCCACCCCCCTCCCCTCTAGAACCCTCAGTTTGTTTTTCAGAGTCCATCGTCTCTCATGGTTCGTCTCCCCCTCCGAGTTCCCCCCCTTCATTCTTCCCCTCCTGCTATCTTCTTCTTTTTTTTTTTTTCCTTAACATATATCGCATTATTTGTTTCAGAGGTAGAGATCTGTGATTCAACAGTCTTGCACAATTCACAGCGCTCGCCATAGCACATACCCTCCCCCATAAGACAAGGTACACTTAAAATAAGAGTTGTGTGGAGTCTCGTTTAATCTTTCCACGGCTCTCTGAACGTGTATTCTGATCCTCATTTTATAAGTGAAGAAATCGTGGCTCCTGACATGAAGATTACATAGTGAATGATACGGGAGCAGGATGCCGCCCCCCGCCCCACGTCTGTCTGGCCCCAAAGTCCTCGTTCTTCATCACTAACCACACTGCTTGCCTTCCCTTCAGCCTTCAGCTCACCACAGGCTGACACTGTTCTGGACATGGTAGACTCAGAGAACCAAGACCAAAGGATCACAGAATGTGATGTATCGCACACACAGGGCAGGGGTAAGGACATTCGGGACGCACAGGGACGGAGAGCAGGGAGCGCCTGGTGAACTGACTGGTTAGAGGTTGCCGGTGAAAGCTCGGGACATCACCCTCGAGGCTCCAACAGAAGAAAGGGAAGAGACAAAGGGTCACTTGGTCAGTCAGAAAGCTTTAGTAAGCATCCAAGAGAGTTCTGAACCAGACTCTATCACATCATCCCTGGCCGTAGGGAAACAGGCAGATGATGAAGCCAGGGGCAGGACGGAAAGGCTTCACATGAGTACCACATGTTAATATTTACACTTTTCCTGTCACCTAGACGGGCTGAGAAGCAGTCTTCATTGTGTACAATAAATCTGCACCCAAAGTTTTATGTGTAATTTGTGAGATTATACACATAATATCACCCTTTCCCTGGCTACCCAAGGAAAGGGCTTCTTTCGGGAATGATTTCAAGACAGCAAGTCGGGTCTGGTTTGCATGCTACACGGAAATCACTGGACTTTGCTGCGATCCAGCAGACTGTTTCTTTTCACTCTCGTCTTTGTTCGGTTTCTCCTACGTGAACACCTCAGTGCTAGTTGAGGCCTGTGGTCTGTGCTGGGGTAAGGCTGAGGCCTGCTCAGGGCCAGGTCCAGACAGAATGACCTACCTACCCCAAGGGCTGGGGATGGAGGTGCTGGGACAATGCCTATGGCCAAGAAAAATCCAGCACACAGCCGCGTTGGGGCCGGGGTCCCTCAGTAAACTCTCCTTTTGAACAGCTGTACTTTGCTCTTCCAAAGGACTCAAACATAAACTTCCTGGAGGGATTTAAAAAGGCCATTATTGTGCAATCCCCTGGTTTCTGTTTCTTGCCCAGCTCCCTATCCCTTTCCACAAAATAAATGAATTCTTTGTCTCCTGGGCTGCCCTAGAAACAGGGAATATGCCACACAAAGGTAACAATTCAGTCCATAGGTCACATTCCCCCCCACCCCAAGTAGATTTCTGTCTTTCTCTCATGCATAAGCACAAGCACCAGATTTACGACCGCTGAGATACTCCAGGGAATGAATATCTTGGGCTCATCATCTGTAAGCTTTCCTCAGGCCATTTTACTCACGGCTGATTAGTGATAGGGTGGGATCCTGGCACAGTAGATTCCAGAGCTCAGCACAGTACCAGGAGGTGAGTTGATTCCTCCCTGAATCTCTTGCCCCCAACAAACTAGATGGGATTTTAAGTCCTTTTGCTAAAGGTGCCTGAACGCTCCCCCTTCTTACTTGGCCCTTGCAGAGTCCTGAGCTACCTGGTATTGTGAGGTATTGTTTTCTGTCCCTATAGTATTTAGGTTTGCCCAACTAGAGTTTAAGATCTTTGAGGGTGGGCGCTGTGCCTTATGCTTGACTGGGTTCCTCTCAGCACCCACCACAATGCTGGGCATATTATAGGTGTTCGAACAGTAGTTTGTGGGTTGATCTGAGAACTTGGGAAGCTGGATCCTTCTAACGATTGAGCAGTCAAACACTGGTGCTTAAGAAGAAGGCTGTGGCTGTGGGAACATTTTCATTTCCAATTCCCAAGCAATTTAATGGTTCTACTAGAGTTTGGCTTGAGTGCTCAAGTTCTTCTGAATCCTGAAGTCAGAGGAATGTCAAGCCCCGAGGACTGGAACGACCTTGTCATCCGTGTGAATGAAAAGGGAAGGGGCGCGTGAGGCTTTGTGACAGACTCTACTCTGTGTTGAGCCTCTGGGAGGGATTCCAAAGTTGGGGTGCAATGCTTAGCCCCATCTCGACTCTATGCCCTATATGAGTGAATGCACGGGAGCTAAACGTTGGGGCACATATCCTGTACGCTTTTCAGTAACTTCCACTTCGACTTTTTAAAGAAAAAGCAGGAACTTTTTTCTTTTTGGTAAAAGGTGTCAGGGAAGGCCTGTTAGATCAATTTGGGAAATTGGTTCCGTTACTTTGTTCCAAGAGGTTTGAACTCTGAGATATGTGACTATTGGAGTGAAGTAAATAGCTATTCTTCGTGAAATCCAAGATAAAATGTTATATGGAAGCAAGAACACTGCCAATTCAGGATCTTTGTAGGAAAAACAAGTCAACACACTGTCTTTCTAAAGACACTAAATGCCAAGTGCCCCATATTCAAAATGTCTTTAATGCCTCCCCGCCCCTTTCCCATCTTTCCTGGCTGGCTTGTGGAAGAGTAAGTAGAAGAGCTGGAATTTGCCTCAGCTTTTCTTCATCTGTAAAATGGAATTTGCTTACTCATCCATTCAACAGGCATTTATTTGGCACCAAGTATATAATACTCTGTGAGACCGTCTACGTCATAAGATCGCTGTGAGGGCCAAGTGGTTAAAGCATATAAAGAGCCTGGAAAATTGGTCTTAGAACATGATGCTCGATAGATGTTAGAACCAATTAAAAAAAGAGAGAGAGAGAGAGATTGACCAGTCTTTCTGGAAATAAAGCCAGAAGTGACAACGCAGTGTGATGGTTGCTCTGTAAGGTGTGCAGGGGATTACAGGCACGGAGGGGAGGAAAGGAATCCCTCTCCCTTCCCTTCCAATGATGTGCCCTCTGATATGTAAATAAATATGATGTTTTGTGATATTCTGATATTCTGCTAGCAAGTGTAAACAAAACCTGTTGTTTAACAACAGGGGCATGTTTAAATTAAATCAAGAAGTTCAAAGTAGGATGATTTTCCCACATCGTCTACCATTTTAATGTCATTCCAGATCTACTCAGTGATAACCAGTGTGATTATCCTGCCGACGATATCCTTAGTCATCCTGACGAGTCGCTGCAATTGTCGGAAGGCAGGGCCCTGTAGGGACCATCTTTCAGAGATCGACTCTCTGGGTTTAGCAGAAAAATGAACAGAATATTCTGTAAAAGCCTGACAAACCCAACTGCTTGTGCATGAAATACTTTACCCGTGACTCACTTTTTGCCCAAAACATACATCCAAAGTAAATGCTATGTATAAAATGTTGGCAATTCTCTTGAAATCTCGAAATGCCCTCCTCAGCAGAATGTACAGAGTAGCAAGCATCATTAATCACGTGGTTTCTCTCTCCGCCTTAGCTGGAGGGCCCAGTCTGGAAGCTTTTGTTCGAAGGGGCCTCGCTCAAGGTCCATCTCCTTGGTGAGGCCTTGCCCTCCTACTTTTCCACCCGTTCTTTCTCCCTGCTTTCAGGATTTTAGTGCTCTCGGTCTGATTTGTTTTTTGCAACTGATTCAGGTCCATGAGTTTTTTCATTACAACATCATGCCAAGAAGTCAGTGGAAGATAGACTCCTTGTACGTCACTCATCTATTCCCACTAGCCCAAGCCAGCAGCAGCCCAGGGAAGCACACTTACCGACTGGCTGGTGATCTGACTTACTGGCACTCAGTGGTCTGGGAACGCGAGATGAGTCCGTTTATGGGGCACATGTGATTCTCTGCCATTGCCGTGGACCACACCCCCTTTATACAGCCCACGGCTGATTCTCAGCGACTCTGTCCACTGTCGAGCTGAGAGATACTGGAGAGGGAGGGAGAGCATGGATGCTTTAAGAGATGGCTTTTCTTTTCTTACGATGGTGGGACTTGGACTCATTCCAAAGCGTTGGTCAGTTTGAATATCAGGGGCACCCAGACGGCAGAGAGAGTGCCCTCATACCATTCCAGGGCTGTCCATTAATTATTTTGGGGTTTGAACACGACTACTAAAGAACTCTCACTTTTTGGTAAAATAATATAAAACACAGGCACCCCTAACTCCATAGCAGAGTGTCCCCTTCATCTTCAGTGGCTTCTCTGACTTAAACAGGTAGTAAAAGTCCCTAACCTTCCTGGCCTCTTTCTCTCTGATTCCATTTTTCGTTCTTCTTCGGGCCTCCGCTGCTTCGAGTAGCGCAGGCTCCCCAGTGGCCTTCAACCACATTCCGAGAAGTTGCCCTTGCATTTTGCCTCTCCCCACCCCAATCTGTTTTCCACATAGCAACCAAAGGGATCTCCTTTTCATGCCCAAGCTTCAGCTATATTACTTATTATGTTTTAAATTTCTAAAACACAAAAGGTGCTTTCAGCTTCAGGTCTTTGCATATACTGTTCCCTTTCACTGGAATACTGCACCTCATCTGACTCGGTCCCCTTATCAGAGTCGGCTTCTTCTTTTCCTCTGCATCTTACCTTAATGTGACCCTGGCTATGATTTCCCCTGGCCATCCAGCTGAACTGTGTTCCCACTGTTGCTCTCCACGCCAACCTCTTCATTGTTTCAGTCTTCATTACAATTTCCAAATATTTTTATGAATTGGCTTCCAAGTTTTAAGTCCATCTTCCATGTTATAAAATAAGCCCTAGAGAGGGAGGCTTGAGCCATGTCTGTCTTCCTGACCACTGTAACTCATCCTTAGTGTAACCCAAACAAATACGAGGTCAGAAAAGGTGTTAAACAACAGCAAACATCTAGAAGGAAACACTTCAAGATGCTGAAGTACCTTCTGATGGTGGGATGGTGAAGGGTTTTTTTCCCATTTTATTCACATGTCTCTGTTCTCTAATTTTTTTTTTTTACATAGAACATACACTGTCTATATAATTAAGATCGAAGTGAACACGTGATCCAGTACGTCTGTCCTTGCTCACCACCTTCCTCTGAGAATCTGACCCCACATCTGGTTGAGGGTTTCTGATCCTAGGGCATCCTATTTCCTCCAGCTTCAGCAGACTGGATCAAAGTAGGCATTTGACTCAAGCTGAACAATTCACTGCTTTTCTAGTAATTGGGAATTGAAACAAGACCCTGTCGGCAGTTTCCATGCACTTGCAATGAGAGATACACAGGGCCGCCTATAATGGGGTCATTCTCAGCTGTGGACTGCGAGAGACAGAGAAGGCAAGTGCACAGAGAGGCGAAGCCAGGAGGAGAAGCCACATTGTGAGACAGAGACAGAGAGGGATTCCTGAAACTTCCCAATTCTTGGTTCCAGTACTCTGGGAGACTCAGTTCTATTTCCTATAATTGAGACACCCTGTACCTTCCAAGAAATCTCCTCCCACCTCTTCTTCTTTCTTTCTTTCTTTCTTTCTTTCTTTCTTTTTTCTTTTTTTCTTTTTTCTTTCTTTCTTTCTTTTTCTTTCTTTCTTTCTTTCTTTCTTTTCTTTCTTTCTTTCTTTCTTTCTTTCTTTCTTTCTTTCTTTCTTTCTTTCTTTCTTTCTTTTTCTGTCTTCTTTCTTTTTCTCTTTGCTTGAGATACAACAGCGTCTGTTACTTGGAATGAGTAATTTCTCAACTGAAGCAAAGATGTAAGAAAACCAGTCTAAAGCTTTCATAAAGTAAATGCGCAGTTTTCTTGCTTGATTGAAATCGAAAAGCTGAGTAGAGGCTAAAAGCACACATTTCTTTTGGTTTCTCTTTCAACTTTCCACATGTGGTCATTCACCCAGATCCTCCACAGCCTGACTGAAAGAGGACCCTCATGAATGATGAGCAAGGCCACTGTCCTGTGGATTTCCACTGTCTGCACATACCTCTACCCCGCACACCCAGGGGAGGTCCAGAGATTACATTGCCCCAGGTTCTCCCCTCAAAGCATCAAAACATCCTGAAATGAAATTTCCATGCGAATCGTGTTTGGACCCCTCCCCCCCCTCCCCCCCCCCCCCCCCCCCGGGGCCAGCAGCGTGCGAACCAGTTGGGGAGCAGTCACCTGGAGACAGAAGCAGGATGGGCAGACCTTTTAAGAGGTCCCTGCAATTTCGGGCCCATCTTGAACTCCATTACAAAGGAATGTTAAGCAGCATTTACAGGGAGTTTGGCAAAGTACCTGAAAGCGCCAAACAGCTCCTTTGATGTTCTTGGCATTGATGTCATCATTCTTTTGAAAGTTTTGAAGAAATATTTTTCTTATAGCAACTGTATCTAGGTTCAGTATAGAGTATTGAGGTGTGTTTTCTCTGGTCTAAGGTCAGCCTGAGTGACTACGAACCATATAGACAGATATTCTTTTAGAGAGGACCTCAGCTTTCACTTCAGCCTGTTTATTTTCACATCAAAGACACATCTAAGGGGAAATTGCTTAACTAGCTCTATGAAACATGAAGAGGTTTACAGAGATATTTGGTTATAATTGAAAAAACCAAAACCAAAACCTACACTCCCGGCAATTTAAGCCTTTCATGCCCGGAAATGAGAATTTATAATGGCAGATAGAACAGTTCCTTTGCTCTCCATGAAGGTCTGAATGCAAACTTTTTCAAGCATTCAAGCAAAAGAGTGGGAATTAACATCCCACTATTTGCCATGCATTTGTGGGAAATGATTCTTGATGATTTAAATGACATGAATGGGGGACAATAAAGCCCTTATATTGTTTGCAGTTTAACTACTCTTTGAAGCAATGTCCTATAGCTACCCCTCACTTTGATCTAACTTGCTCAGCCCAGTAATTATATGACTGAGATGAATTCTCCACCTGACAGGTTCCAATTCTTCATGTGTGGCCATATTCTTTGAAGAGGGGGAAAAAAAAAACCCTACCTATACCGGGAAATAAAACTTTAAGCAAGTCAAAATGGTGCATCACAGGTAATTCTCTGTGTCAAAACAGTAGGCTGGATAGGAGGCCTTCTCCCGTATGATGAGAATCACTGTTTGTCCAGGACATGCCTCCGTTCTTGAAATCTTTAGCTGAGAATACGTTACAGTTCCTTTCCGTGAATGCGTTTCATGATAAATCAACATTCATCATCTTAAAAAAAAAGGAGAGCAGAATCACTAACCTGGGCCTCGGGTATCTATCTGCTAACTGACTGCTACCGATGGGACAGAACCGTCCACCCCATTATGAATGGCCGCGGGATAATCAGGCCAGTGAAAGAGCTCATTTCGCACCGTTCTGCAAAGAAAACTGCTCACTGTGTTAAGTCTGCTGAAAATATAAAAGCACAGTCTTAACTCAGGAAGCTCCTAATCCTCAGGAATATTGCTGCTGTTTATTCCATTTGCCGTTTAGACACAATACAGGACAGATTCAAACTAAGAAAGCTCACCAACGGCAACCATGGAAATTGCTTTTAATCCAGGACGTCAGCAGGAGTGATACCCCTGGGACTTTAGCCCCCACCCTCAAACATACATTTCTTCCCTGTACCCGGCTCACAATGAATATCTTGTATCCACTTGTTAGATTTCGATGATAAAATACTTCCTTGGCCACAACGGGTTCTCTCCAGCTGTCATGTCTCCCCATACACCACTCCAATCTCAAAATGGGTTTTTCTCTTCCACTGGTGTATTTTCTTCACTATCCTCAAATCCCAACTCAAAACTCACTCCCTCTCAGAGCCTCATTGTGATCACTGCTCTATTGTTTCGAGCCCCGGTAGGCCACTCTATGGTTTGCTTTCCTTATGTATTTAATGCTTTTGGCTTGTAACTGTTATGATACCTTTGCAGTTCCCCCAGCAAGGCTGTGAACAGTGTTATGTGTCTCCTAATGCCTTTGGAGGCAACATGTTGTGGTCAAGAGTGTGAGCTTTGGTGTCAGAGACTCAGATGTAAGTCCTGGCTCTGTCCTCCATGAGGCAGGAGGCTCTGGGTAGTTCACCTCATGCTCCCAGCCTGTTTCCTTCTCTGTATAATGGAGATAATAGTTCCAGTTCAATTGTAGTAAGTCTCAAATGAGACAGTGTCTATAAAGCCTAGACTCAAATGCAGCAAATAATGGCTTCATAAATACTAGCCTTTTTTTTCTTTCTTTCTTTCTTTTTCTTTTTCTTTTTTTTTTTAGTTTCTGCGGTCCTTTCACAAGACTTAGATGAGAGTTTAGCATACAACAGGCAAGGAAAAGATCAAACAGCATTCCCTGAGTGACTGCTCCATAGGAGGCACTTTACATACATTATCCCTTGGAATCCTGGCTCCCCTACTTGACCATACCTAACTTCTGTGCTTCCATTTTCTCATCTGTAAAATAGATACTACAATTGCACTGATATAAAGTGGATGCACAGATTCGACGAATACATGTAGAGTGCTTAAAACAGTCCCAACACATAGGAAGTGCCCCATAATACCACTTTTATTATTATTACTATTAAATTCTTAAAACAACCTTAAGAGAAGATACAAAGGGCCTCATTTTATAGATGAGAAAAATGAGACCACGAAAGGTTGCCCGGCTACTAATCGAACCATATTTGCCTGGCTGTGAAAACCCATGCCCTTAATGAAATGTATTCTCTGGAGGAAACTCCCATTTCATGCTAGGGAAAGCACTATAGTGACACCTAGGTCCTCGGGGACCTGTCCATCACAAGCGAGGCTACAGGGAAGCAGGCAGAGCAGGTAGGAGATGAGGCTCAGTAAGACGCGGAACACGGCTTCTCTGGCTCGGTCACCATGCAGAGAGCAATGTGGTCCTAATTTTGAAGACCATGAGTAGACATCAAAGCATTTTAAGCAAGGAAGTGACACGATCTGTAATGTATTCTAGAAAAAAGACTCTAACAACCAAATAGTTGTGGGTGGACTGGAGATAGGACAGTGTAAGCCCACAGACTAATGAGGATGTCTCAGCATCAGTAAGAGACAGTGAGAACTGGATGTGGGCTAAGGTGGTGGCAGTAGAAATGGACATAATGGGAAAGAACTTAGGAAGCATAAATCAAATGAACGTTGTGATTAATTCCATGTGGGAAAGGAGTGAGGGCCAAATACAGATTTCTAGATTCGTGACTGAGTGGATGATGGAATCGTTTGCTGAGAAAAAGAACGTAGGGGGAGGAACATGTTTCCTAACGGGATGGTGGGGAAGCAAATGATGGGACTGAGCTTGAATCTGTTGACTTTGAGATGCTGTGGGGCATGTAAGTGGAGACACCCCCTTGCTAGCAAGAGGGTCAGCGTTGCAGACCCGTCTCTATAGATGGGGGAGAATTACACCAAGCATTAGTCGAATGGATGGAGTTGTGAGTGTCCAAATAAAGAATGAGGAGTGAGAAGGGGAGGGATGGGAATGGAACTCTTGGGAATGTCAAGAGGAGAGAAGAAGAGAGGGATAAAGTCAGGAGATGAGCAGCTCAAGGGCAGAAGAAGAAAGCTTCAGGGAGGGAGAGAGCAACCCCACAGATGAGCAGAGGCTACCTGGAACAAAGGCAGAGCTGCATCTCTCACATCTGGCATTTGCTGGTGGTTGGAGGCAGATGGCCAACTACAGTGTGTGCTGAGGATGGGAGGTCATGAAAGGGGAACAAGGCGGGTAGATCATTTTTCCTAAATGCTAGGGAGAGAACGGATAGCAGCCCTAGGAAGTCATAGGGTTGAAGTTTGCCTTATCATTTTTTGTATCCTTTATCACAGCAAGTACAAGACTTTGTATTTTGTTGGTGCACAAACATTTCTGAATGGATGATTCTGTCACCTGGCCTTATTCTTCCACTGTATCTCATCCATTTCTTCCATATTTTCTTCTCTTCCCTATCCCAGCAAGGGGTGCAGTGAGGCTGCAATTCCTTCCTCAAATACTAGATGGAAGGCTGGAGTTTGCCTGTTTCTCCTGAATTGGGTAAATAAATTATGTGTAATAGGAACTCTGGTGCACATTCAAAGCCAGCCGAGACGTGAGGGAAGCCAGGCCATAAGAAACATAGGTGTCAATGAGAAAGAGAGGTGTTGCAATCCAGGTGTTCTGGTTGGGTTTCATGTCCAAATGAATATGGGTAAGTGGGAAAATCCCATTTGGGGAACAGAAAAACTACCCCAAGAAAGAGGGAAAAAAGAGATAGATAGCACTGGGTGGCTTCAAAGAAAATTCCAGTAGCGTAGATTTTCAGGAAGTCTAAGGATAGTAAAAGCCTATTTAAAATGTTATCCTGCTTGATCTTGATAACCAAAGATATTTCAAAGCATCAGGATTGGGTCTAATCACTTGTTAAATTAAGGTCACATATGGGATTGCTTTTGACCAGACAGTTTCATGCTACTGAATAGGAAGGATCTAATGAAGTTTGATCTTTGGATGCCTATCATTATGTATTATCAAGCCTATCATTTTCTCCATCAAAGAAAATATAGTCAGAAAATAGGAGGAGGAGGAGGGCGAGAACAATCCAACAACCCTTGATCCATCTATGCATCAATGGAGGCCATTCTCCATTCTCTGTGTTCACCTAGCAAGCGCACACCATTTCATTTCTTGCTTTTGCTTCTCATCATATTTTTACACTTTCAATATCATTTAGTAACATTCTTTTTTCTTCCATGATATGGAGTGTCACAGGTGCCTTTTTCTTTCTCTTTATTACTTTTGGCAGCAGAAAGAGATTTTTTTTTTTCTCTCTTCCATTGACCTCTACCTATCCGTAGCAAATTCATTGCTTTATGACAAGAGCTAACACGGTCATACGCAGATGCAATTTATCTTTGCACACAGTTGGTCTGCGTGCATGTGTCTGTGCGGGTAAGCTTCTCTTCTATTGTTTGACTCCTTTTAACTCCACTCAGATCTCTCTAATCACAGTTTGGAATTCACCTGAATTTCCCTGCTGGGAGAGCTGAAAAAGCTGACATCAAGTTGCAAAGACCACATCTCTGAAAAGGAAATAGCACATCTTTATTGGTGGGATACATTAAAAGATATGAATGTGAGGTTTTTAAGTAAGATGCTGCATACGCATAACCTCTAGGTGCTTGACAGTGACATTGTCCCACATGTTGGCCATCTCCTCCATAATTAAAGAAATGCTTTGTAAGAGAATAGAACTGTTTGATTTTCACACTGAAACATTATTCGGGGAATTCAGAGCCCACAGCTTGCTATGTCCAATCCGAAGCATGGAATCGTTCATACAAATCTTTTCATGAGGCTGAGAGAGGTTTTTGGCATTCTAGCTCCATTCTTTTCTGAGGGAGAAAATTTAATTTCTTATAATTTCTTATATGCCCATTTGCAAGGTTAGGGTTTTGTTTTGTTTTTCCTTAAAAAAAGTTGCTATAGCAACAACCACCTATCACAGGGTTCTTCCTTGAGTACTTACAAATGCTGCTTGTTAACAAGCAGATCCCTGTGCCACATGGAAGTCCAGAGAAAAACATCAGCATATCAGTAGGAAAAGATTAACTAAATGGTGTAAAGAAACAATTTTTTGAAATGGAAACAAAAGCATGGACGCTTCCATCAGATGGGGCCCTGCATACATATCATGGCTGTTTCTCTACAAAAACACCAAGCAAATGATTCCCCAATGACCAGGCTCAGCAGGGCCTTGAGGAGAGCGACGAAGAAGTAAAGGGACTCACTCAGGACATTCCCCAAGACAGCCTGAAGCTCTGGTTTCTGATCAGAACTCAGACGCCATGTTGTGTGGCATGCAGCATGACCCGAAGCAATGTCCATCTCAAGAGGGTGGTCTTGGGCCTGCTGCTCTATATTCCTGGAGTGCTAGTAGGGTTCTGCCCAAAGACCTGTGTCCATCTCTTCCCCTTTCCTGGGGGGCAGCTGAACCAAAAAGCTGAGCCACTGGCTGTACTCTTTGACCTACCTCAAATGTCAGCAGTAGTATTTGTGCTGACCTCATTACAGTCTATGAAGTGTTACCGGGGTAGAGAAGCCATCTGCTGAACCAAAAGAGGACTGCTCTTACACAGTTCTCTCCCCTCAGTGATTCTACTTCCTAGGCAGTAGAGGAGGTCTTCCCCTCGTGCCCAAACTTCCCTCTCCCCGATCATGTGTTTGATATCTATGGACCAGCTATCCCTTCCTTCCATAATTTTCTTGGCTTGAAGGAACAACTGGCAATACATTCCCAAGGCTTAACTCATTGTTCTCTGTGGAAGAAGACACATACCTGGCCTCATGAAAAGTGTCCTCTGAAAAATCCAGAGGAGGGGAAGCCAAGAGAGAGAGTGTGTAAAAGCCACCAGGTCAATTGCCGAGAAGAAATGTTCAGCATTTCCCTCTGATTTCCCTCTGTGAGTTTGTCAGCAAAGGATCTGCCCTCTGCACTGGGGGCCCACTCTATGTTTGAGTCATGGAAAATCATAAAGCAATAGGCAAGAATGCAGAAATATGTTTGGCTTCATCTTTTATGAACAATCTGAATTCAGTTTGCATTTTGCAGGGCAAAAACAAACAGTTTTTCTAGAAGATAAATGAGAAGGAGGAAGAAAAAGAGGAAAATAAAACACACTAGAAAAGTCCTTAAAAGAAAAAAAAAACCACTTTGTAGTTTTTTCCTTCTCATTGACAAGTAAGGGATACTCATATTTAATCATGCTGCTCAGAAGAAAATATATTGTGCCAAAATTTATATGAGGAGAATTTCACTGTTCTGCATTGTTTTATTTCAGACCACTAGTTACTTCGAGTCTGTATTTTCAAATTCTTTCTTCAAGTATCTGCCCTTAGGCAGACAAATTAACTCATTTTATATTGAGAATCTCATTACATCAAGTAAAAATCCTAAGCCTGATAAAATGATTTACCCCCTCAATTTAACTTTTATTTTAGTCTCCTACCAGCTTCCCTGAAGTGGGTTTGCTGCCAAGCTATAATACTATTTTAGACTGAGTCATCCAGGCACACTGAACAGCTTTTACTCTGCCTCTAATGTTTCCCCAGCCCCGGCGTTTGAATAAAGAGAATGCGTTCTATGGGTTTGCACTTGAAATGGTTACAAATGATAGAAGAAAAGAAAAAGTGGAGACTAAAATCCAGGTGTTTGGCCCTGAGGGAACACAGGCTCCCCTTGCCCGCCCCTCCCTGGCCCCCTAAAGGGGGGTGTAGTGCCACTCTATTTATGCCTTAGAATCACTGAAAGTATAGGAAGGCAGTACACAATGTTTCATTTACTCATGGGGAGAAAATATTTGGAGTCACTGGTAGAAGGTATGGTTAGAGACACCTCCCGGAAAAACTGAAAATAAAAATAAAAGATTGGGTGAAGTCTTGCTCTAGGAAGTTGCCATACCATCATCAGAGGGGCAGGATCTTGAAAAAAATAAGTTAAAAAATCCTATCTTCTGAGGGAAATGCGGCCCGTTTCTTGATTACACACACTTTGTGACAGGGCAAAAGCCAGTCCAGACTGAGACATGTACCACAATTCTTGGTGAGGCATCAGCGTAGACAAACCAGATTTTAACTTCTGTCAGGTGGAGTCACCCTTTTATCTTAATCTTCTCAACTCCTGTTCCTTCTTACGCCTTCCTCCCTCCCCCACCTCAGAACCTCAGTATCAAATGAATGCATGCAAACCAGCCCCAAGTATCTCTGGTTTTGCAAATCCCTTCTCTGTGTTTGGCTTCTGCAGCTTGTGATCTCATATACTCACACCCTCCCTAGACTCCTATTGATTTCTACTGTGGGCTGTGTGCATGGGAAAGCCCAAAATATTTTTGGAAATAAAGAAGTAGCATCTAAAGTTTCAGAGAGACCCCTGCCATGGAAGGGAAATGTGAATACTGCGAAGTTTGACTGTCTCTCTACTGACTGGACTCCCCAGAGAGCTAGTTCAATGGCAGATTGGAGGGCCCTTCTTAGGTATCCTTGTCAGCAGAAGGGTTCAGGCCCCATCTGCTGAGCCCCCATGGCTAGGATTCAGTATGAGTGGAATGTGGAATATGCCAATAACTCCAATCCCAACAGGGAAAGAAGTAAACAGGAGTGGGGAGGGTGGAGGCAGGAAGAGGTAAGCACCCAGGCTTAAAAAGACAGTGACCAGGTTCTCCAGTGAAGCAGAGACAGGGAATGTGGAGGAGCATCATTAGAAACCCAGGTTGTCAGAGCTATGTTTCTGCTGAGGTTCTGGATCAGGAAAGCCAGGGACAGGAGAGGACATTCAGGTTCACATGTGGCATCAGCCACGACTGGGAATTTCATACAGAGAGAAGAGGTGGTGAGGCAGGCAGGGTTATATGAGAAGTTTTCTTTCTTTCTTGTTTTTTGTTTGTTTGTTTTACTTACTTCAGCCTTCAAGTAATCTTGGCTGAGAAATTAAATTAATTAAGCTAATTAAATTGGCCAATATATGCCTCATCTGTTACCTCCTGCAGGGTCTGGTCAATACAATCATTCAACAAACACTGAGTACCTATGTGTCAGGCTCTGTCCCACAGTGAGATTTGGTTGTGAGCAAACAGATTCAGCAAGCCATGCAAGTCAGATCCTGGGCCTGAGGGGTCTCCTGAAGGCTGATAAACTTTCTTTCCCTCCCTGAGGGGTCTCCTGAAGGCTGATAAACTTTCTTTCCCTCCCTGACAAGTCTGAGCCCAGGAAGCCAGGTACCCATTGGGATTCTGATATAGCAACAGAGGATGCAAAGAGACCCCAAGCTCTTGTAAATAACATGTGCTTTCTCGGTTGGTGGAGGGGCAGTGCCTTTTCATCTCCCTTTTCACTGCTGTGTAAAGATTGAATAATGCTTTTTATTCCTAGTCAGACTCTCACTGAGTTACATGGCCCCCTGGATGGGTTCATAAAAGGGACTCCAGGAACTAGTTCACCCTCTGGGATGACAGGCCAGAGATAAGAAAGACGCTGCTCAGATATTCCAACTCGAACTGCAGAAGGGACATATTGTGACGCCGAGGATTCTCTGATTCAGTTGGCCTCCCTGTATGGCAGTGGGACCCAACCAGAGTCAGCCTGTAGCACAATGTACCTTCTCTGTGTTCATGTTCTACCCTGGTCTGACATCATGGCAAGTGGGAGGTCCTGGCTTGTGTATGTAATTTAGAGACAGGTTTTGTGCTCAACTGCTAAGCTTTCTGGTGTTCAGCCACCGGGACATATGAAGCCAAGCTCTCAGAATCTTTGAGGGATTGGGAGCAAGAAGGTGGGACAAATGAAACAGGTTTCCAAAGTGCTTTTACCAAACAAGTGATTCTTCTAGCTTGAATGTGTTCCGCTGAGTGGAAAACAGTGCTGATTCATATGTGTGGCAAAAAGAATGAGGATTTCAACTTTCAGTTTTTCAAGGGATGATAAATAAGGGATACAGTGAGTACCTACTAAATACAAGGTATTATAGTCGCCATAAGAAAGATACAGAGAAATAAAACACAGAGCACATTAAAATAACAATAACAAAACCAGGGCTAAGTTGCATTTTCTTTTTAATGAAAAAAGGCAAAGATGTCAGCAAGCAGTTAATAGGCAGTAATAACAAATGGTGAATTGAATTGATGGTCATCCAGAAGAAAGAGAAATTAAGGAGTCGATCCCATTTACAACTGCACCCAAAACCGTAAGATACCTAGGAATAAATCTAACCAAAGAGGCAAAGGATCTGTACTCAGAAAACTATAAAATACTCATGAAAGAAATTGAGGAAAACACAAAGAAATGGAAAAATGTTCCACGTTCGTGGATTGGAAGAACAAATATTGTGAAGATGTCAATGCTACCTAGAGCAATCTACACATTCAATGCAATCCCTATCAAAATACCATCCACTTTTTTCAAAGAAATGGAACAAATAATCCTAAAATTTGTATGGAACCAGAAAAGACCCCGAATAGCAAGAGAAATGTTGAAAAAGAAATGCAAAGCTGGTGGCATCACAATTCCAGACTTCAAGCTCTATTACAAAGCTGTCATCCTCAAGACAGTATGGTACTGGCACAAAAACAGACACATAGATCAATGGAACAGAATAGAGACCCCAGAAATGGACCCTTAACTCTATGGTCAACTAATCTTCCACAAAGCAGGAAAGAATGTCCAATGGCAAAAAGACAGTCTCTTCAACAAATGGTGTTGGGAAAATTGGACAGCCACAGGCAGAAGAATGAAACTGGACCATTTCCTTACACCACACAGAAAAACAGACTCAAAATGGTTGAAAGACCTAAACGTGAGACAGGAGTCCATCAAAATCCTAAAGAAGAACACAGGCAGCAACCTCTTCGACCTCAGCCACAGCAACTTCTTCCTAGAAACATCGCCAAAGGCAAGGGAAGTGAGGGCAAAAATGAACTATTGGGACTTCATCAAGATAAAAAGCTTTTGCACAGCAAAAGAAACAGTCCACAAAACCGAAAGACAACCGACAGAATGGGAGAAGATATTTGCAAATGACAGATCAGATAAAGGGCTAGTATCCAAAATCTATAAAGAACTTCTTAAACTCAACACCCAAAGAACAAATGATCCAATCAAGAAATGGGCAGAAGACATGCACAGATATTTTTCCAAAGAAGACATCCAAATGGCCAAGAGACACATGAGAAAGTGCTCAACATCACTCGGCCTCAGGGAATTCCAATCAAAACCTCAATGAGATACTACCTCACACCAGTCAGAATGGCTAAAATTAACAAGTCAGGAAACGACAGATGTTGGCGGGGATGCGGAGAAAGGGGAACCCTCCTACACTGTTGGTGGGAATGCAAGCTGGTGCAACCCCTCTGGAAAACAGTATGGAGGTTCCTCAAACAGTTGAAAATAGAGCTACCATACAACCCAGCAATTGCACTACTGGGTATTTACCCCAAAGATACAAATGTAGGGATCCGAAGGGGTATGTGCACCCCAATGTTTATAGCAGCAATGTCCACAACAGCCAAACTGTGGAAAGAGCCAAGATGTCCATCGACAGATGAATGGATAAAGAAAAGGTGGTATATATACACAACGGAATATTATGCAGCCATCAAAAGGAATGAGATCTTGCCATTTGCAACGACGTGGATAGAACTGGAAGGTGTTATGCTGAGTGAAATAAGTCAATCAGAGAAAGACATGTGTCATATGACCTCACTGATATGAGGAGTTCTTAATCTCAGGAAACAAACTGAGGGTTGCTGGAGTGGTGGGGGGTGGGAGGGATGGGGTGGCTGGGTGATAGACATTGGGGAGGGTATGTGCTATGGTGAGTGCTGTGAATTGTACAAGACTGTTGAATCACAGATCTGTACTTCTGAAACAAATAATGCAACATATGTTAAGAAAAAAAAGAAGAAGAAGATAGCAGGAAGGGAAGAATGAAGGGGGGGAAATCGGAGGGGGAGTCGAACCATGAGAGACAATGGACTCTGAAAAACAAACTAAGCATTCTAGAGGGGAGGGGTGTGGGGGGATGGGTTAGCCTGGTGATGGGTATTAAAGAGGGCACGTTCTGTGTGGAGCACTGGGTGTTATGCCCAAACAATGAAACATGGAACACTACATCCAAAACTAATGATGTAATGTATGGTGATTAACGTAACAATAAAAAAATTTTAAAAAATAAAATGGTTAAAAAAAAAGATGTGGTCTATATATACAACGGAATATTATGCAGCCATCAAAAGGAATGAAATATTGCCATTTGCAACGACGTGGATGGAACTGGAGGGTATTATGTTGAGTGAAATAAGTCAATCAGAGAAAGACATGTATCATATGACCTCACTGATACGAGGAATTCTGAATCTCAGGAAACCAACTGAGTATTGCCGGAGTGGTGGGGGGTGGGAGGGATGGGGTGGCTGGGTGATAGACATTGGGGAGGGTATGCGCTATGGAGAGCACTGTGAATTGTGCAAGACTGTTGAATCACAGACCTGTACCTCTGAAACAAACAATACATTATATGTTAAAAAAGAAGAAGATAGCAGGAAAGGAAAAATGAAGGGGGGGAAATCGAAGGGGGAGACAAACTATGAGAGACTATGGACTGTGAGAAACAAACTGAGGGTTCTAGAGGGGAGGGGGTGAGGGGATGGGTTAGCCTGGTGATGGGTATTAAGGAGGGCACGTACTACATGGAGCACTGGGTGTTATACACAAACAATGAATCATGGAACACTACATCAAAAACTAATGATGTAATGTATGGTGATTAACATAACAGAATAAAAAAAAAAGAGTGCATTGACGGTCATCGCTTGAGGTGTCTGAATGAACTGGATTGGCCCAGAAGGTTGAAGCCCAACCTCTTTTTATGGGACTAAACAGAGACCATTTAAGATGAATGGAATTTTGCTAAATGGAGATGTGAGAGGAAGACATTCCAAGGGAAGTGAATCTGATGAGCAAATGTGGAGAGAAGGTCAACAAAATATGCAAAAGTTGATAAGGCTCGGCGCCGGACTAGCCTTGCTATTCCGTAATTGGATTGCCTTCAGAGAGTGACATGGCCTTGGACTCCTTGATGTTCTCAGTACCTTTCATGCTACAGAAACATTCTGGAGTACTGTCCTGAGAATGAAATGGGCAAATAAGCAATCCTAAACTTCTCCTCCATCACCACTTTGACAACACATCATCTTCGGCTTCGATCAGACTAGAAGAGTCTCGGCACAAAGATATTCTGTAATCTGCCAAAAAGCCCACCCCACCCCAATGAGTAAATACTTACAAATCATATTTAACCAAGAATGAATAAACTTGTGGAACCAAGGAACAACAGGAGGTATAACAATAAGTCTGGAAAGGACCTGAAAAATCATTTGATCCAAGGCCCTGCCTTTTAACAGGGAACTCCAAACCATCCCAGCGAGACTTCTCTTCTTAAATAGATACAGATCAAAGGCTTCCACAACCTCCCGCATTCTGGCAAGAAATAACATTTATTTGACGGCTAAGAAAACATCCTCGATCTAATTCGACCCACATCTGTTAAAACCACAATTACAAGTCACTGGCCTGAGCCACAGCAGATGCAAAGTTGAGTTGTGTAGGATTCCTGTGTTCAGGGGGTTCACGTTCTGACAGAGGAGGTGAGCGTGCACACAACTGAATGTCAAACAGGATTTTGACATACTCTCCTGAGTATGCTAAGCTGGAAGCTCTGTGAGGACAAAGTCCTTTTCACCTTGCAGCGACTAGAGCCAAGGACAGTGCCTGGCATATAGTAATTCCTCAAAAAATGTTTGTTAAACTGTGAAGGGCATACAGAAGACGAAAAGGA
Organism: Eumetopias jubatus; assembly: GCF_037043125.1. NCBI lineage: Eukaryota > Metazoa > Chordata > Mammalia > Carnivora > Otariidae > Eumetopias > Eumetopias jubatus. The sequence goes on from NW_028274819.1 coordinate 77,137,642, forward strand.
AACCACATGGAAAGATGGATTTACAATCATGGTGTTGGAGCCAGCTTCCAGGTCTGACTGAAATCTTGCAGGGTCGGGAGGAACAACATGAGTCAAGAAGATGTCTCTTGGGTGCCTGGGTGGCTTAGTTGGTTAAGCAACTGCCTTCGGCTCGGGTCATGATCCTGGAGTCCCGGGATCGAGTCCCGCATCAGGCTCCCTGCTCGGGGAGGGGCCTACTTCTCCCTCTAACCCTCCCCGCTCTCATGTACTTTCTCACTCTCTCAAAATAAATAAATAAATCTTTAAAAAAAAAAAAAAAGAAGATGTCTCTTACTTGCTCTTTAGTGGAATGAGTATTTCTGAGGAGCATCCTCATCATAAAATTTCTGCATAATCAAAAACAACCAAGAAGTTCCCTTTTTGATTTGTTTCCTCGGAGGTAAACAACATCCTCCTCCTTAAATTTCTCCTCGTTGAGTTTCATTCCGTGTTTCTGCTTTTTCTCTGACCCCTCCCACGGTTGCTCCATAGATTAAAATAATTAGAAAACTTCTTATAACTCTGTTGACTCTTACAACTTGTAAAAATACTTCCAGTGGCCCTTAGGATATTTGATTTTTACAAAAACCCTATGAGGTGGGTCAAGGAAGGAAGGTGGGGCATTGTGGCAGACAGACCACAGCCCCCCAAAAATGTCTATGTCCTCATCATTAGGACCTTTGAGTATAATACCTTGCACAGTGAAGGGGACTTTGCAGGTGTGATTCACTAAGGATCTTGGGATGGGGAGAGGATCCTGGATTATCCAGGTGGACTTGATATAATCACAGTGGTCCATATAAGGGACAATGGGAGAATCAGAGTGACATGTGAGGACGCTACACTGTGGGCTCTGAAGATGGAAGGGAGCCACGAGCCGAGAGGTGCCCGCAGCCTGTCGAAGCTGGACAGACCAGGGAACGGATGCTACCCTAGAACCTCCAGAAAGAACGCAGCCCTGCCAACACACCCCTTGCTTTTAGCCCAGTGAGACCCATTTTGGACTTCCGACCTCCAGAACTGCAGTGGAATCAGTTTGTGTTTTAAATTGTAAGTCATCCACTTTGTGGCAATTTGTCATGGCAGCGACAGGAAAAGAATACAGACATGGTTTGATAACTCCCGGAAGTTCTCCCAGAGTCCACAGTTGGCCGAGCTGCATTTAGAACCCAGGCTCTGTCTGCACCTAGCTCTGTCTTTTTTGGAACCACCGTATTTCCTCTAATTACTCCTTGCTTCCCCCCACACTCTCTCCTCCAGCCCAGCACTTTGTTTCCTTTAAACTACTCATTACCCAGTGCCTGCGTGGCTGAGATGGTTAAGCATCTGCCTTCGGCTCAGGTCATGATCCCAGAGTCCTGGGATGGAGTCCCGCATCGGGCTCCCTGCTCAGCAGGGAGCCTGCTTCTCCCTCTGCCTCTCTCTCTCATGAATAAATAAATAAATTCTTAAAAAAATAAAAATAAACTACTCATTACCATTTGTAAGGATCTTATTTACTTGAGAAGTTGTTTCTGTATCTCCCCTCCCACCAGAATGCAAATTCCCCCGAGAGGACAGAGGCCCTAAATCTGTTCACCACTGAGTGCCTCATGCCTTCAGTGGCCCCTGGAAAAGTAAGTGCTCAATACACGTGTCAGGAAAGTCATGCCCTCAAGATATGGGCGCCCAGCAACTGAATAGATGCACAGAGGCTGAGGTGGTGGCTCCAGAGGGAAGCCAGGAGCCCTCATTCAGGGAGATCACTGGCCAGCCATACTTTACTCCTTCAGCCTCCTCTTCAGTAAGCCTGTCTCCCGGTCCCTTACCCATTGCATCTAATTGCTTTGGGGGTAATTATATCATTAACTCTTTGAAATGAAAAATGAAAAAAGAAATCACGTCCATGTGGGGCTGCAGGGCAAGATGCCCAGGTGAGCAATTTTCAACTCCTTACATCTCCTCCTTCTTCTTGTCTTTGTCTTCATTCTTTCCCTGTCTCTGACCTTCTGCATTAGAATCTCAGCCAAGTGTGGCCTAAGAATCCGTATTTTTAAAAGGGTCCCTGGGTGATTATGATGATCAGTGATGTTTGGAAACCACTGACCTAGAGGATCAGGATTCTCAGAGACTAAAAGAGGAACCGAAGAACGAAGTTAAACAAATTACAAAGATCCCCATGTTTCTGAGCTCTTTCTTGCAAATTGCTCAAGGGATAGAGTCTTGCTTTCCTCAGTGATTCTAGGGCAAGTGCTGTGATTTTGACTCTACGAAATGGGGAAATGGTGCAAACAGAAGCCCCCCAGGCAGGTAGCCAGATTCACCACTAATGAATCCATGCTCCTCTGAAGAAGGCCTGAGTCAGAAGGGGGTGAAGGACAATTTGGATGTGAATCCAGGTCTCAGGCCCATTTCTGTAAGGAGGGAGAGCAAGAAATGTTCCTGAAGCTATCTGTTTTGCTCTGGACCCTACAGAGCCCCCATTCCTGGACACCAGCCAGCCTGCAGAGAATGCAAATCCTCTCCTTCACCCCAGGGCAGCCTGGCTTCCTAGGAGGCTCCCAGATCATGAGAGAATTGCCTCTGTGGCAAACGGAAGCCAGGGTTCTCAGATCCCAGTTAGAAATCAGCAGACTTCCAGCAATATCAGGAATATTCATTACAGCGTGTTTCCATTGATACGGAGAAGACAGTCAATGCTTGTTCAATTATGAATTGAACTGCCTGCTCTGGGGGAGGCCATTAACACATGTGGGCATGATTCCCTGTTGCCAGGAAGGAAAGGCTTGTATTTCTGTAGTGTGTTATTAGCTGGTGGCCAAAAGCAGTCAGCAAACATGTACTTCGGTGCAGTGTGCATAAACCCACCATAAACATGTTCCAAAGAAGCATCCTCGTATTTTTCACTTTACTTCAAATCTAAATTTCAGCTTCCCAAATTGTTTCTTGTTAATCATAATGAACTCATCCGGCATGAACACAGACTTGCGATTCATGGGTTTGGCGCCCTGGTGGCCTTCACATCCCCCCACGAGGCATTCTTTCTGGCCAAGTTAAGAACAGAGGAGAGAAGACTGCAAAGGAAGAGACTTGGGAAACCAAGCCAGTCTTCATTCTGTGCCCATTCCGTAGTCCTGTCGGCAGTGATTTTAATTGCTCTGATCGCTGACCTGACAGAGGTGCCCTGGGGCGACAGCCCGGATAGCCAGACATTTCTCCAGACGGGCAGATACAGCCATCCTTGGCCTCCTGACTCGCAGATAATCTCTCTGGATTTCTAAGGCAAATCTCTACTGAAGGCGAGAAAATCTGTGGGTCTTCCCCTCCCTAACCGGGGCTGCTCAACACTCTTCAGCCTTCTCCCCAAGTTGCAGAGAGTCCTCAGGTCCACTTACGAGCCCCCCTGTGTGTGGGTCTGCGGGAGCAGCATCCATGAAGGGAGGGAAAGAAAATCAGACACAGGGGGCTATTACGTAAGTAACAAAGGTAGGAGGCCGGCAAGTCTCTTTCAGGCAGGTGTGTGTGTGTGTGTGTGTGTGTGTGTGTGTGTGTGTGTTGTTTTTCCAGAGAAAACATAAGTCATTCAGTCATAAGAAATTCTATCTCCGCGGCTGCCGTAAACCATCACACCTGTAGGCTTTTATTTCTCACAGAGGACCCTGTAAAGCCCAAGGCAGCAAATTGGAATTCTGTGTGGTTTAGAGGGAATGCAACCACAGATTCCAGCCAGGAGGGAAAAGATCAATTATCCCATTCTTTACATGCCCGGTCTCGTACTCAGAAAGCCCCGTGTAAGCGAAACGTGAGCCACGATCATGGCCAGGCCTGAGGAAACATAAGCGCAAACCTGCATTATGCATAGCGAATGCCCTTTATGGTGTCGGTGCTGGAACAGCAGGTCTAATATCCACTTGCCTGATGGCATGATGAGCAAGAATTTCTGACGGATGCCATTCCATGCCAGGGACCTGAGCTGACCCATACGCGGGCTGAACCCATCTATTCAAGCCCACTCATTGCTGGGGGTCCAGGCTGCCACTTGGATACATTTGTGCACGGGACAATCAAGGAGGAATTGAAGTCCAAGGTGGTGAGATGCCCATCTCTGTCTCCCGCATGATCGATTACTGCCCTAACTGTTCTGAGTACATTTTCTTTCAACGCCGACCCCTCTGTGTCAGTGACTACGGTTGTTAGCAGCTCATCAGTGACCTCCTGAAGACAGGAACCTCCAGATTTCCAGAAAGGATCACCAGCATTCACCTGGGCGAGCTGTGCCCGAGACACATTTACAGTCTTTTTTCCTGGTAGTCACACATCAGCCCATCACTACACTTGGCTGAGTCCCTCCAGGTCAGGGAGCCTGTCTGGTGGGTCACAGTGTCCCAGCATTTCATGTCAGGTCTGGAACCTGCCAGGAACTCAGGAATGTTTGCTGACTAAAGAGGCCGGCAATTTACCATTTGCCCTGGACATGTCGAATAGTCCAGAGGCAACTCGTTTTGGGGTCACATGCAGTGCCCCCAAACATGCTAGGGGACTTCTGTCCTACAGAGGGGAGACGAATTCAGATGTGACATTTTTAGATGCAGCTCTAAGAAGAAGCTTGTAACAGCCATTCAGGGTTCTCTCTGGGATCACCAAGGGCTGGGGTGGTAAATAGGGGAAAGAGAAGCCACTGTGGCCTTGACACAGAGGGGGACTATCTAAGTTGAGGGACAGCGTGCAAAGACGAAGAAGGGAGGCAGAATGACACAGGCTTCATAGGCAGGGATTAGGAGTCACCACCAGAAGCCACAGGACCTAGAAATGACTGTCCCAGTTCCGTGGGCCACTGATTCCCTCCCTATCCCCCTGCGGTTCTGCTTCTGCCAGCATTCCAGAGGGCATTCTTCCTCTCTCCATCCCCCTCCCACACACAATATTCCTGCATTAGGCGCTATGCTAGCAGCTGGGAGCCAGGCATGAAGGAGACCTGTCCCTGCCCTTGAGCGCTCACAGTGAGGCTGGCAAGAGCAGTGTGTAACCCAGTTAGGACACCATGTGCTCTCTCTCTCTCTATGATTTGTGGGGCCTGGCAGGAGGACCACCTGGGGAGGAGAAAGGAAAGAGTCTCAGTCCCGGCTTTATTACATTCTCTTAGCAAATCAACCCCAGGTTCCTCATCTGTAAAATGTCCATCACAACACCTACTCGGCCGAACTCAAGTCGTTGAGGATATTTAAAAGGATAACATTCTATAGACCCCAGGTCTTCTCATCATCACAATGATTTTGTCTATTTCAAGTCAAACACATGTGAATGGAGAGAGGGACGGAGGGAGGGAGGGAGGGGCTGCACATGCATATGTGTGCATACATTTAGTGAAAGGACATGAGCGGGGGAGGGAAGGAGGGTCACAGGTCACAGAAATACTTAGGAGAGTCAATGTGAAAGCAGAAATCAAACCCTAAACCTTCCATGGTTTGTTAAGAGAAGCTGCTGTGTATGAAGCTCAGATGGAACTGTCGAAAGATATTCTCAACCCTGGGTTTCTCTTGCTTCCTTCTTTCCTCTCCTGCCACGTCTTTCGAAGCATGGGCGATGGCCAGGTGAACCGACACTTAGCCCCCTAATTTGGGTCCATTATTACAGATCACAGGAACCCCATTTTATTATTCTACGATTGCCTCTTGATAAAGCATTATCTGCTTGTGGCCATTAAGCCACCACTTAGGAAGAAATGCCCTTGCTGGTTTTTCCTAAGGGGGTTAATGAGCTGCCCTTGAATGACCTGGAAAGTTCATTATTTGTCCAGATTCCTAGGGGTAGAGACAGGGAAGCGAATAAACAGAGAGGAGAGACAGACACTGAACAGAGACTGCTTATGGCTCTTCAAGCTGCAGCTCTCAGCCTTACACAGGGTGACCTTTAGGCTGTAAGGCCCCTGAGCCACATGGCACTGACACGGTGCAGAAATACTGCTGGCCTCCAAGCTTCAGCCTCCGGGGAGTTGTTGGGAGAAGGGGCAGGACAGGTAGGAAGGCCGTTTCTAACAGGATGGGGGGTGGCTGGTGGCGGCAGGTTCTGACACCAACTGGACCATTGCCCGTTTTCCTGAAGAAGGCCCTCGCATCTGTGTATCCAGTCTCTCCGGGGTCTGGGTTGCAGATGGGGGGCGGGGGGCGGGCAGGTTCCATGGTGCGCGTGCTGCATTGGCACACGCATTATGAAATCCTAAATGAATCAGTACTATCTGTCTGTTCTCTGTGTCATCAACAGTTTGTGTTATTTATGACCCCCAGCAGCCCTTGACATGTTACTAATGGTGAAGTGAGAGGCAATGAGTAAAGGTCCTTCAGTGAGAGGAGCATAAAATGAAGCCCTTAATCATCTCCTCTTTCCTTTCCTTGTCATACTCCAGAACGGCTTTTTTCTTATACTATATTAGGCCAGGCAATGATGGGAGGCTGGCCATGAGGAGGAAGAGAAAAATAAGGGATCAAAGCATTTTTTAAAGGATGCTTACCTGCTAGGAAGCAAAGGGCATAGGATCTAGTTTGACTGCACTGGTGGGAAGAGGCCCACCACGGTCTCCAGCCTACAGAGACTTCTAGCTCAGACTTCAGGCAGAGCCCTTCACGGGACACCAGGAAAGCCTTCCTTCAGAGCAGAATGCTTCTACTGATATTTGGACTTGTGAGCAATATGTGAGCATCTGTGGGGTACAAGCTATTATGCGGGGAGGTCTGAGGGGTCCAGGATGTGACCCTTGGTGAGCAGCAACTTAGAGTCTAGGTGAAAAGATAAGTTGTGTGGAAACAAAGGTAAAATTTTGTGAGAGAAAGGGAAACCAGTTAAAGGAGTAGGAGAGAAAGCAAGTACCATGTCAGGGTTTTGCGGGGAGAGGTTATTTTAGACTGAAAACTAGAGAAGGCATCTGATAGTATATTGTGCTCGAGTTAGACCTTAGAGATTGGGAAGCACTTTGAAAGTGTGGAGAAGAATATATAATCGCTGCAGATTGGCTGGGATACGATATAAACCTAAGTTACACCTTCACCCACTCATTCATTCATTCATTCATTCATTCATCAGATATTGACTGAGGGCCTCTTGTGTGCGGGGCACTGCGTGAAGCCCTGAGGATGCAGCTGCAAACAGCACAACACAGACATTGTCCCTACCCTCATGGGGCTCACAGCCTCACCCTTACAGGAGTCAGCTCATAGCCAATGCTGCAACAGAGGCATAAACCACATGTTCCTGGAGGACGGGGGTAGCCCCTAACTCTGACGAGGGCAATGAGGAAGAGCTTCCCAGAAGACACATCATTTGGGCTGAGCCACAAGGATTCCGGTATGGGAGACTAAGAGATCAAAGCCTCAAGGGAAGGATGGGAACAAGCGAACTCACAAAGGAATAAAAGTGCCAGGAATCTGTGAGAATCAGTGGGATCGGATTATGGGGTGTGTGGTCCCTATACCAGGGGACCAGGTAGGCAAGGGGCAGACCGTGCCTTGAATGCCATGTGGACGCTGTACTGTGGGGCAGTGGGGAGCCACTGAGCAGGCGACTGAGCCTGATGACAGTGCGTGTGGGTAAGGACATGGGGAAGCAAATGGCGGGCAGGAGAAAAGGGCTGCAGCTGGGAGGCCAGGGCAGGGATTTCAAGCATGGTTCCTGCAGGCCACCAGAGAGCAAGCAGTCTCCTCATTTCTTGCTGACTCAGTGTCTCCATCTGCAAATTAGGGAAGTCACTCCCACTGTTTTGTGAAACGTTTTGGAAGGTTCACTCGAACGGAAGAGAATACAGGTGCGCAGAATTACCTGCACAGTTATATGCGGTTTCCCTTCATCTGTTTAATGTGGATGGGTTATTTGTTGAACGACACACAGGGAAATCATGCTAACGGGTCGGCCAGTGATGTTAAGACTACCACTCTCCCTGCTTGGTGCCATTTCAATTATTGCACAGTTAAGAGAAAGCCTTTTCTCTGCATTGAATGGTCTACTATTATTGGATTACTTATTAAAGAGGACTGATAGGTTGAAGCTGTTTTCACTTAGGATTTGTATGACATGTTCATAACTGAAATGGAGAGTTGCCATAGTTACCTGTGTGAGCCGTTAAACAGAGCACAATCTCTGCTAAAATCTCTCCATCAAGGTCAACTAGACATTTTCAATCAGCACCAAATAATTTGCTGCCTAATGAAAGTTAATGAAATTATTAGAAGAGCAGAAGAAATTGAAAATAAAGTTAATATGGATATATTTTATATTTAAATATATTTTAGTGACCAGCCATTTCTGTGGGGTTCTTACCAGCTGGAAATTCTGCAATATAACTGGACATCTGGAGGGAAGTTTAGAGTAAAAACACATTTGGATTTTGGCACAGATTACTGCCTTCGAATCCAGCCCATCATTAACAGCTTCTGTACAGTATTGTTCTTCCTCTAGGGGCTATAAAAATGAACCAAACCTTTGTTCAACCTAAACTTCCTTTCTTGGTCAGCTATTCCTGCTGATTTCCCCTCCTAGTGACCCTATTGTTTCCACTGGAAACGTCAGAATGGAGAGGAGGACGGGCTGCTTGCTTTAGGCGCGGCGTGTTCTATTCCCATAGACCGAGAAGAAGAAAAGTGACATCATAACATGAAATGACGACCCTCAGTGCTTCTCAAACTTTCATGTGCATACAAGTTGCCTGGAGGTCTTGTTAGCCGGCAGAGTCTGATTCAGCAGGTGCGAGGTGGGGCCTGAGATTCTGGGTTTCGAAAGAGCTCCCAGGTCATACCAGGGCTGTTGGTCCACAGGTCATATCTTGAGCAGGAAGATCCCAGTCGGCCTCATCATTTGTTTACCGGAATCACCATACACATCAACTGTGAAGTGCTGCCACACCATCTTCCTGCTTGACACACAAATGATCTGTCTTGCTCACATAGGCGTTTGAGTTGGCTGATGCTAAGATGTTCACAGCTTCCCATTCATCAGGTCCATAGGCCTGCTTCTCCTAGCCCCCTCCAAGACCTTTGGTAGCACTGTGGTTCCAATGGACAATTACCACACAGCAACTGGCCGGAAGACAAATAACAAGTAAATAACTCAACTGCGCAGTTAATGAAATGTCTTCATCCCAGGGCAAAACAGCATTAGACTCATCTTTACTCTTTAGACTGAAGGAAGCACAGATCAAAACGAAATCAGTCAGCTCAGGGCAAACCAAAACTCCACTGACATGTGACACTGATGAAGAACATAGTAGGTGTGAGGTCTGAAACTGTTATTTATTTAAAACATGGAGCTTCCTTCTCGTGTGGTGCCAACTGGTATTTTACATTATAGTGTCTTGTTTTAGGATGATCCATTGTTGGGATTTTTTTTTTTTTTTTTGGTAGGGTGATGTGCTATACATTATCTAGATTAACCCTCTACATTGTACAAATACACTAGACGGTATTTAATTCAAGACTTACCAATTATTATACTTGCAAAAAGGGAATGTAGTGCAACCCCTATGTTAGAATTAGAGATTCACATTACTCTACACCAGCCTGTAAAAGGGAACACCCCCGCCTGCCAGCACTGAGGTGATTCAATTCCCACTTACCCTTTGCAAAAAACACATTCTTAAAATGAGTAAAGAGAAGTCTCTTCATTCTAGACCAGTCGTTCTCAAACTTTAGAGGACAACAAAATCACCCCCAGGGCTTTTTAAACAGGGTGCTGGGCCCCACCCCCAGAGTTTCTGATTTAGTGTCTGGGGTGGGGCCTCAGCATTTGCTTTTCTCACAAGTTTTCAGGTGATGCTGCTGCTGTTGGTCCACACGTTGAGAACCCCTGTCCTAGATCATCAGTTCGCATCCTTAGTTGTATATTACAATCGTCTAGGGAAACTTCTGAAAGTCCTGACAGGTGTGTTGCCACCCAGATAAACTAAACTAAGACTTCTGGGGGTGGGACCCAGCTATTAGTGATTTTTAAAGTGCCCTAGATGGTTCTAAATGATTAGCCAAGACAAAGAACTACTGAGCATAATGGACGTTACCTTCTTGCCACTGAGGAGTACAACGTGATTATCTCCAGCTTGTAATATTCCAGATAGTTTATGATTCCAAGAGCATAACCAAGCAAAATAATGGTCAGATGAAATGTCCTATGGCTATAGAAGACATGAGCTCGGGGAACAATGCAGTTTTGGACTGTCTGGACTCCAAAGAGGAGGAGGCTGGCTGCCAATTCTGTGCAGGGATGCTCGTGCAGAAAGCTAAACCAGAGGGGCCACCGACATCACTAAGCCACAGAACCTTTTTTAAAGAGGACTTCCAACAGAATGTCATTTTTCTAGTGAAATCATAACATGGCTCAGAAACCCAAGAGGGATATGTGACACTTTTTTCTTCTTCCTCACTCAACAGCTTTCTCTACTTCATGCCTCATCACAATCTTGCATTTGGCAAGAAACTAGAGAGGGGAAAGTAAGAAGATTCCAAAGTGCTCTAAGTTTGCCAAGCCATGATATGTACCATGGCTTGCTGCTTTAATCTTGGAGAAAGGATCCAATCCAGGGACATGAAAAATGAAGTAAGATCTCTAACTTGGATTTCAGTTGCATTTAAGAATAATTTGCTGAGGTTAGAACATCCACCATCCCTCCATTCAAGGCTTGCGATCCCTCCACAAGGAAAAAAAAAAAAAATCTTAAGGTTCTTTAACTCTAAAGTACACTTTCTTGTGACTTTTACCCATTACCTTACACCAGTCATTAGGATCACGCAAAACAAGGCTACTCTCTTTTTGATGTTAGAAATATTTATTAAATACCTACCATCACAGATCTGGAGTGGATACAAAGGTAGAACAGCCTCTTGAGTTAGGAGTAGAAAGACAAAAATAAAGATTCCATAGCAGAGATAAAGATACACGAAAGTAGGAGTGAGCAGAACTAGCAGACTTAGAACTACTTCAGAATAAACAGCATGCATGTGTCTTGGAGAATGGGTACAATTTCAGCAAAGTAGAGATAAAAAGATATTTCTGGGACATTCTTGGGAAAGAGAGCAGCATAAGTGAAGGCAAAGGCAAAGAATGATAAAAGGCTTCACCCGTCTAGAAGTCATAACAATTATTAACACATATACACCTAAAAAACAGACTCAAAATAGGCATAGGAAAAAACAACAGAAGAGTGAAACAGACAACCCAATGACAACGGTTTGAAACTTCATTTCCCCACTTTTAATAATGGATAGAATAACTAAACAGATGACCAACCGGAGAATGGAAGACTTGAATGACACCGGAAACAATCTAAGCCTAAGTGATGTATACACAACACCCCACACAACAGCAGAACACATAGTCTTCTCAAGGGCACACGGAACATTCTCCACGCTAGACAACGTATTTATGATTGCATTTACATGAAATACTCAGAAGAGGCAAATTCACAGACACAGAAAGTAGATTAGTAGTTGCAAGAATCCAAAGAAAGGAGGCATGGGGTTTCAAATAGCCTGGAGTTAGATGGTGGTGAGGGTTGCACAATTTTTAAAATATACTAAAAGCCAACAAATTGTACATTTTAAGGTTAAAGTTTCCTATCAGGTAAGGATCACATATCCGGCAGAGGAGTAGAATGTGTACCTACGTCTACATATTTTGCTCTCATCCATGTCCCTTACAGAAAAGGATCTCCAAAAACGTTCACCTCTGAGCAGGAAATTGGGGGAAAAAGGAATATCCAGGGTGAGGTCAGGCATTTGTAATAGTAACTTACCTATTTATTCATTTCTTTTACAGATATTTATTGAAGACCTATTACGTGACAGAATTTCCGCAAGGTGCCAAGGACTCAGAGGTGAACAAGAGAGACGAGAGTTTGCCAGAGTCGGTGCCCTAGTGAGTCTACTTCAGCATCAAGCACGTTTCAATCTTCGAGATCAGGTATAAGCAGGAGAGTATATAGCTGTTTTTGTCTATATAAAGCTGTAGCCTAATGATTTGATTTTACCCGCTTTGAAGAGACACTACATGAATGGTCAGCATGACAACAAAAAAGGGGGATCTCAAAGAACAGCAATCTGTTCCTGTGTCCCAGCCCTGTCTATGGATGGACAGAGGTACCAGCACTCTGCCCACAGAATCCTATAGGAGATGGGAATGACATGCTTTTAGCTTTCCAACGAGAGACACGGCGCTGTTTCTACCAAATACCATGGCTCTGATTCCTTATCTAACTTAGTTTGTAATTTGTCTTCCTACATGTAGGAAAGGATAAATTCATTAGTGCATTTGGGTATATGTGACAGTTCTCACTGTAAAGTTCCCAACTGGTATCTGGGTTTATACATCAGTCTCTTCTGTGTTTGGTAGTGTGAATCGTTTCTGAAAGCCTTGACAAAACTTCCATTACATCCTGAGATACGATGATCATGCTACACTCTGTGATGCCAATGGAAAAAATATTAGAGTAAGAATTGAAATTTGACTACTGAAGGATTATATATCGTTCAATAATATATAGTGAGCACCTTCTGTATGCATGATATCCTGCTAGGAGGTATGAGATACAAGATCTGTAAGACAAAACAACCTCAAGTGGGCTCTCCTGGATAAAGATGTTTCTTAATCATTTTCAGCCAAGGTACTTAAAGCATCTCACAGACATTAATTAAGCTCTGAATATGAGATTACACTCAGAATTTTAAATGAAGAGGAGTGAAGATGGGAATGTATTTGATGCTGAATGGAATATTTCCTATCAAATGGAAGTACTTTTAATTTCAGTATTGAGCATACGAAAAAATTACAAGAGAGCCATTACAAGGAACGGGTCTATTAATAATGAAATAAATATGCTGTTCTCTCCGTTTCCTTGAGGTCTATATTCTGATTTCAACTTTTGTTGAGTGCCACCTGGGAAAAAGTAGCTCAGTACATTTTAAAAGTAAAATATGTCACATTTTCTTATTTTTTCATTCATCATCATTATCATAGTCTTGTAGATTTTAATGTTTCAGAAGCACCTAGATCTGTTATTCCTCAACCATTTGCCTATGAGTGCTAGCCCATACCATCACTAGACACCTCGATTCTTATTCCTAAGACAGACCTAGGTCAGTCCACTTGGCAGGAAACCAGGTTTAAATGATGAAAATATTAAAATATAGAATATCTAACGAAGTGGGTTTTATGTTTTTATGGGACATATTGCACTTCAAATGAGAAATATGAGGGTTTAATAGAAGTCTTTAAAGACTGCTAATATTACCAGGTAAGAAGAGTTTACAGTTTGGCATTGCCAATAATTATGTGTTTGTTTAGTGTTTTGTGGTTCATAAAGCCTTCATAATGGATCTCTGAGATGCCTTCAAATTCTATTATTCTATGGATCTGTGACTTACTCAAGATCATACAGCTAGTAAGTGGCAGGACACAAGGCCCTATTCATCCTCTCGAGAGCCCTGATTATAAACTAGAAATGATTTATTTATTTATCTACTTGTTTATGATCTTCCTCCCCCACCAGGTTAAAGGTTCCAAGGCCTTTAAGGTTCTGGAGTTATTTGCTTAAAAGATCATGCTTCTTATATATTTAAAGTCAGCCAAACCCTGGTCCAAATATTACACTTAAATAAAAAATGAGTCAACCAAGTTTTGCTATATGTAAATTAATCTTATCTTATTAAATTATCCTTCTTTCCCCCAAATTCTGTTTGATGTTTCCAAGTACTTGATACATAGAAGTTTTATAATTACATTCCCTATTCTTACCACATTGTGGTAAAAACTGAATGGCATGTTCCAACTAATTCGGCCAATACTGCCTTTATTTCCTCCAGCTAAGAGGGGTAAACAGAAATGGTTACCATGGAAAGTCACAAATACTACTGACTGCTGCTTCCTTATTTGCCACGATATCGTGTATTAGAATAAACAGCCAGGATTCCTTCCGAAAGGTGGGTTTCAGGCATGTGCAAGGCATTAGGGCCATAGGCCCTGCAGGGTATCAGGCCGGATGTAGGTGTGGTAATAACGGTCGGCACTTACCGAACATTTACCAATGCCAGATATTGCACCAAAAATTGACGCACGCGATCGCATTTCATCCTCCCGCCAAGCCTGTGAGTTAGGTCTTATTATTACTATGCCTTTACAGGGGAGGAGGGAGCTGATACTTAGAGACGTCAAATAATTTTCTCAATTCACTCAGCTCGTAGGTGGCAGAAACAAGGTTTTAATCCGTGTCCTTTTAACTTTTTAAAATAGTGGTGATGATTCTATGGTTTGGGCTGGGATAGGAAGGTAACGGAGTTAAAGATCAGCTTTTCTTATAACGTATTTCTGATGAGGATTGGCAAGTTCTTTCCTACCCCTGGAGGAGTGATTCTTCTGGTTTGCTGCTCAGGGTGGTGCTCTTCATTCCTGATCTTGACATGCATGGCTGAATCAGAGCACCCGTCCTCTGAACAATGTAATTCTCCTTCTGTGGTAGCCAGGGCTGGGATTTGGGGAAGAAGGGATGAAAGATGCACACCTTGTAACCCAAGTCTTCTTGATCCTGATGCTTGAGCATTTGGCCACTGTGGTGTTTTTCTGCCACCGGACCTCGGAGAATCACCTGTCTCTGGTCTGTTGGCCCAACTAATCCCACCACACTCACCTGATCTCAGGAGACCCTGGTGTCAGGCCACGGAATATATAAGCCAGAAGTTTTGTACTGCATTTTACCTTTCTGTTACTACTGTGGGCATCAGACTAGGGGATCATTTTAATAACAAAACACTTTACAGGTTATAGCGAAATAAAGTGTGGACCCCCTGCAGCTCTCTAAGGGTCTGGGACATAGTCGGTACTTAGAAGAGATCTGTTGCACTAAATTACTGATGAACTAAGCTTTAGTCACTAATCCCATTAAGTGAGGACGAACATGGAGAAGTCCTGCACTAAGGTGCCAGTGAAACACACTTAAGTATGTGACCATCTAAATACAGCTAGGAATCCATTTTCTGAAGTAGGAAGGAGTCCAAGACATATCATTTGAGGAAGTCCAAGCTACATCTAAATATAAATCTATGTGGTAAGTTACAATATTCTCAATTTTCCTTTTCCTCACCATCGGGTTTCTCCTCTTCCTCCTTTTTCCCTACAAAATGAACCACCTAATTGCTTCAATTTGCCACTTCCCTCTGACAGATCTAGTTCTATGTATATATGGAATACATACACACTTACATAAACATGAGTTGAAGTCAATTTAGATAACAACTGACAAGAAATTAAATATTTAAAGATGTTGATTATGTAGTTATCACAAATGTCTAGTTAGCATCCCATATTGGGGGAAAAAAAAGCCTACGATGATTATCTCTTCTTGGCAGTCTTCCCCACCTCCCCCCAAACTACAACTGCTACATATTTACTGAGAACCTTAATTCGCACTTGTTTATTTCCTGCTTGCACAATGCAAAGTTGGAGAAAACAGACCTTGGTGAATTTCAAATTTCAGAGTTACTAGCATACTTCTTCTCCTATGGTAGGTGTTTATTTAACTTTAATACAAGAAGGTAGGCATCTGTTTTTCTTTGGACTGATGACACAGTTCATTTTCTCCTGAATAATAGAGACATCTCAAAATGCGTGAAAGCCTGCTTTCTGCTTCATTTCCTGTAAATAACTTTACACTTACTTCAAAGCTGACCTTTCACTCAGATGGAAATCCATGTTACTACAGACTTGCGGAGAAGAGAACTGCATCTAGAGGATGAACATTAAAATAATTGTATCTTGCTTTATTTACTGTACCCTGAGCACCTTTGAGGGTTTAAAATTTCTGGGGATACCCTGAGCAGCTTGAGTGAAGTGTCTGCCAAAAATCACATCTGACTGGTGCCCTGTTATTTTTTTTCCACTGCTGTTTTTAAAAAGTGCCATCAGGGAAGCTTAACTTACAACAATTCTCGTTCAGTGCCGTCAATTTTCCATATGAGTTCAGGCAGGCCACGGTGCAGATCTCAGATACACAGAAAATTGTTAAGTGGAAACCAGGTTAAAAGGAGAGGAAATGTTGTATATATTTTAATATCACAGAAATCCAGTCGAAAGGACATACTACTAAATTGTAGGGTGAGCTCAAATTAACCGTATTCACTGGAAACAGAACTCCAATTACCTCGCACTCAGTTACTGGAGAGGAATAAGAAGACCGCAAGGACACCCCTGTTTTTGGCCTTTGTTTAAAATAGTAATTCCCCAAACTAAATTTCTCTTATGATCTTTAATACGCCTGGATCAAAAGGAGCAAATCTGACTGGTTTAGGAAAATCTTTAGGGAAAACTTAATTCCTTTGTTTTCTCAGCAGACTTTGGATAAGAGCTTAAGTTTACTTTAGCCTGTGCATTTTGAGAACTGCAGGACACATTTACTGGGAGCCAGAAAGAGTTCCCTCACATGATCTAAACTTTGGAATTCCTTTGTTTCTTGTCTCTCAGATAGAAGAATAACAAGTATTGTACTGGCCACAAACTCACTGACCATTCAGTCTCCATTTAATATACTACACGTACAATGCATGTGTTTGCATGCGTGTGCGCGCTTGCATGTGCGTGCGGGATGAAGGGGGAGGAGGAAACTGTGTGGATGTTTACAGTCAATATCAATCGCCAGGCTCATGGAGATTATTATGAGCAAATTAGAACATCTGAATTGGGTTAAATCTGAAAATTATTACATATATTGGCCTTTGATATTTGGTTCTTCTATTTTTTTAATTATTTTTTAAAAGATCTTATTTATTTATTTGACAGAGAGAGACACAGCGAGAGAGGGAACACAAGCAGGGGGAGTGGGAGAGGGAGAAGCAGGCTTCCCGCTGAGCAGGGAGCCCAATGCGGGGCTCGATCCCAGGACCTTGGGATTATGACCTGAGCCCAAGGCAGACACTTAACGACTGAGCCACCCAGGCGCCCCTGGTTCTTCTGTTTTTTAACAATCTTTCTTATGGGCCAATCCTATCAAAAGGCAGTCTCTTTCCATGAAGTAATTCCCCCTTCCACATTTCCCCCCAGAGTATTCCTACATTCATCAAGGCAGTGTCTATGGAACTGCTCTTTGGTCTCTGTCATTTCTGTTTTGAATAGAATGTTTAGGGAATGGCCATGATACATGTTACCCAACTTGAATTTATGGGGGTCAAAAGAAGTCCTTAATCTAGGTTAATAAAAACACAAGTGTCTTCTTTTTCGATGACTTAAGATCCTTCTGTTGCAATCAAAGATGTGACCGCCCCCAAACGGTGAAGGGAATCAAAATGGAATTCAAAAAGATGAAGAAAAATACTTTACCATATTCTGTGCTGATACCCTATTAACTTGCTCCATCCCTGAAACCTGCTCCCTTGTCATTCCCCTCAAGTGCTAATTTCCAGGCAGCCACCTGAGCTCATGTTCCTGTCCCCGGACTGGGAGATTTTTGTTCCACTCCTACCTCTAACGCTTATGGCCAAAGAAAGTTATTTATGCCATCCGTAAAAGAGGGAGTGAATTAACTACTCTTTCTCTTGTGTTCCACAAGTCTACTCCGGAAATTTATGAAAAATCTATTTCAGTGGCTGCTGAGCTAGGAATGGGGAGCTCCTAATGGCTGCTAATGGGAGATCTTATTTCAGTCTTCCTGTCTTCCTCATCCCCACGTGGTCAGCCAGGGTTCTGGGGAGAAAGATGGGGGAGTTGGTGAATAATGTTGCTGAGTGAACCATGGCGGGGGGGGGGGGGGGGGGGCGCGGCGCTGGGTGGGATAATGAATCCTCCCTGGGAAATGCCTGAGCTGGAAGAACCTCTGAACTAGAGCCCAGGGAGGCCCCAAGCAGTTTTTTAGTTAGAGAAGAGTGGGACCACGAATCCTCCTGAAAATGTTACACTGTCCTTGGTGCTTGATCTGTATCTCTGGGTCCCCTCCCTACCCTTCTTGAACACTTGGGGAGGGTTCTTGGCCTCTACCATAAAATGCTCACAGCAAAGAGATTTCACAACTCATTTTAAAATGTAAATTGTCTTCTCTTCAGTCTCCCAAGGAAGTGAAAAGTAGTTGGTTACATTTTTTTCATATAGTAACTTCCAGCATTACTGAAAATAGTTACTTAATTATTCTGCAACTTTTGTTGCCTAGAGTAAGTCATTGGATGCTTATAGTTCCTTGAAAGGGAAATATGCCAGAACCATGTTCTCACAAAACTTTCTTTCATATCTGTTTGTAATGTATTGTGGAGGAATTTGTACACAAATCAGATACATTAGACCTATTGCCCACCACCTGTGTTAAAAGACAGTGGTATCTAATGACTACTATGCCATATATTGAATAAATAACAATTCCTCTTTCTTGGTATGTAAGAGAGAATGACCAATCTCCAACTATGTTAAATTCTTTACCAAGAATCACAAGAATCATCAACTACACTTCAATTAAAGAAAAAAAAAGAATCACGAGAATCTTTTTTGTTGTTTTTAAGAGAGAGAGGGTGGGGAGGGGCAGAGGGAGACAGAATCTTTTTTTCTTTTTAGAAAGAGAGTGTGTGAGCGTGGTGGGGGCTGCGAGGGGGGGGGTGTGGGGGAGGGATAGAGGGAGAGAGAGAATCTTAAGCAGGTTCCATACTCAGCAGGGAGTCACATGGAGGGCTCCATCTCATGACCCTGAGATCATGACCTGAGCTGAAATCAAGAGTCGGACGTTTAAACAACTGAGCCACTCTGGCGCCCCACAAGAATCTCTGGACCCTAGGGAAAGGTAATTTGACAGCAGGGGATCAGTCTCTGGGCTATATCTTCCCTTTACCTCGTCATAATCATGTTGGTCAGCAGCAACTACTGTCTTTCAGAACACCAGTACAGAAGCTCCATCGCTCAGGCCAATTCCAGATGATGGCAAAGACCAAAATAATATGAAATGCTCATGGAGAGGCAAACATCAAGGACCTTTGAAATTTCTGTCTCTGTTGCCTATTCCCCTTCTTTCAACCCACATCTAATCTCTATGATGCAAGAAAGACCTGGGTATGTGGGCAGCAATGACTACATAATTCTGCCTTTAAAAAAAAAAAAGTCTATTGAACTAAGGAAGCTGCAGAACACTAGGAAATCTTACTAAAAATCTTCAGAACAAAAAGTTCCCAAACCTGAGTAAATTGCTGCTGAGGTTTATCATTGAGGATGTTTCACTTTCTTCATGTGGTTAATTGCTCCTAGCGAGCATGGATGACTTCATCCCTCTTAATCTCCCCTTGTTTTGTTACAAGTGCCCAGGCATTGGCATGGTTCATCTGGGACTCCGTTACCCTCGTGGCAAGCACAAAAGCCAGGACCGAGGGAAGAAAATGAAGAGTCTACCCTGTTAATGTGAACTGATTTTCACATTCTTATCCTGGCTTGATTTTACCATACTGTTGACAATTTGTATTTTTCTTGTTAGTTATTCAAACCTCAGTAGTTTATTTTTAAAGAGATTTTATTTATTTGAGAGAGAGAGAGGGGTGGGGGAAGGGGCAAAGGGAGAGGGAGAAGAAGCAGGCTCCCCACTGAGCAGGGAGCCCGACACGGGGCTCCATCCCAAGACCCTGAGATCATGACCTGAGCCGAAGGCAGACGCTTAAGTGACTGAGCCACCCAGGCGCCCCCAATCCTCAAAGGTTTAAAGTAAGCCCAGATAGATGAGGAATAAGGAATAACATGAAAATACCATCATAGCCCCTCACGAGATCCCTAGTTTGGGGCTGCAGTGCTCACTTCTGCCCAACACGAAGAGGCTGAGATGGTTCCAAGCCAATCCCAAGGGCAGAATGGATAGCAGAAGACAAGACTATGGATTTGGGATTCTCTCTGAGCACAGTCTCAGAAGCTACCCCTTGAGTTTTTGTGATTTTAAACCAGACCTCGTTTGTCAAATAGCGCTTCTCAACTCCACTCTGAGGCAGCCTGAAGGAGGGCTGCCAGAGGGAGCCTCTAGACTTCTCATTCTGCAGTTCAGTATTTCTCCAAAGACCTTTCACTTAAGATACCCATGTAAGACATATGCAGAGTGCAGAGATTGCTGTTTAGGTGACTTGTCCTCCCTCTAGGACCTAAAAAGAAGTTTCTTATCAGGGTAAGCCTATGGGTTCAACTGGCCACATACACTTGATGGTCCCTTCTGTTCTGTCAAGGGCCACCCTAGGGACTGTCATTTTAGGGACACACTGGGAACATCACTGTCTCTGTCCTTCAAATGGTTGTTGAATGCCTTTGACTCAGCCTAGGGTTGTTAACGTAGCAAAGAAAAATATAGGCCATCCAGTTAAATTTGAATTTCACATAAACAATGTGTGATTATTTTAGTATAAGTATGACTCATACAACATCCAGCCTGATTTCACCATACTGTTGGCAATTTATATTTTTATTAAAATATAAATTAGTTATTAAATACCAAAAGGCTTACAATAAGCTTAGGTATGTGGGGTTAAAGGGTGATACGATAATGTCATTACCATTTCTGGTGAGGTGTTTAGTTTGGGGCTGAAGTGTAGCACTTCTTTAGTACAGGAATGTCCCGTGCAATATTTGGGACATACTTGTACTAAAAAAAAATATATTCTTTGCTCATCAGATATTCACATTTAGTTGCATGCCCTGTGTTTTATCTGGAAATCCTACCAGAACCCTTGACATCTCTCCTGAAATGCAAGGGAGCAAAAGTTTGCTTATGGACAGAGAGTTCTTCAAAGTAGGAGAGGCTCCAGTTAGAGCTGCCATTATGCTTCACCTCAGAATTGGATCTATCTGGGTATATCAAATGGACATGTGGAAGGAAAATCCCACTAAAGTCCACTTAAATGAGGAGCCCAAGAATACCCTGAGAGAAAACACATTCTCAGGGATGAGAACCAAGATACATGAGTCTGAGCCACTAATAAGAGGAAGGGGTGATTCTGAGCACAGCAGACCTTTGGCCCTCAGATTACCTTCCCTACTGCCACCTGTGGACCATGCCTAGAATGTTCTAGAAATGAGGGTCGTAATGCAAGCTGGTACAGCCACTCTAGAAAATAGTATGGAGGTTCCTCAAAATGTTACAAATGGAGCTACCCTATGACCCAGCAATTGCACTACTAGGTATTTACCCCAAAGACACAAATGTAGTGATCCGAAGGGGCACCTGCACCCCAGTGTTCATAGCTGCAATGCCCACAATAACCAAACTATTGAAAGAGCTCAGATGTTCATCGACAGATGAAATGGATAAAGATGAAGCGGCAGGCATACACACACACACACACACACACACACACACACACACACACACACACACACGCAGAGGAATATTACTCAGCCATCAAAAAGGATGAAATCTTACCATTTACACTGACATGGATGGAACTGGAGGGTATTATGCCAAGCAAAATAAGTCAATCAGGGAAAGCTGATTATCATATGGTTTCACTCAAGTATGGAATATAAGAAACAATGCAGAGATGATCATAGGGGAAGGCAGGAAAAACAGAATGGGAAGTCATCAGAGAGGGAGACAAACCATGAGAGACTCTTAACTACAGGAAACAAACTGAGGGTTGCTGGAGGGGAGGTGGGTGTGGGGGGATGGGGTAACTGGGTGATGGACATTAAGGAGGGCATGTGATGTGATGAGCACTGGGTGTGACACGCAACTGATGAATTACTGAACACTACATCTGAAAATAATGATGCACTGTATGTTGGCTAATCGAATTTAAATTTAAAAAAAAGAAATAAGGGTTGTGGTACAAAGACACAGGGAATAAATAAGCAAAAGGACAAAGTGATGCATCGTCAGGATGAGGGGCTTGTGCATCAGCAAGGGGCACTAGCAACACAAAACATGGGCAGTCTTGATGCCGAGGTCAATGGGCACAGCAGCCCTGCTGGTCCTCTGGCCAACATCGCCCATGGGGCCGCCGCCTGGCCGCTGGCAAGAGCCAGCCATCATGACAGCAATCCGCAGCAGAGCTGGGGAAAGTGGCGAAAGCAATGGGACAACCAAGAAAGCTAATGTGAGGAGATATTACTTTAGTCAGCATTTATGAAACACCTAGGATGTGGCATGCAGTGGGCTTGCTGCAGCAAATAGAGAAATGAAAAAATATGGTCCCTAATGTCATGCTGCTCACGGTCCAGTGTGAGAAGCCAACAAGTCCAAGAGACAATTGCAACCCGGTGGGATTAGGATTATTGCAGTTTGCAAGCACATGGGAGGGGAACCTCACTTCTCTTTGGTAAACTGGGGTAGGTGTCCTGGAGAGATGACTTCTAAATTAATATCCGATGGACCAGCAAGAATAAGGAGGAAGTGTCCGTAGGAGATGCCTGGTGTAGTAGAAGATTTCTGATTGATTAGGGAGCAATCAGACGGGGCTAAGATTCCCGTTTAAATGGGTAGGACGGTTAGTCCTGATTTGTGACTGCTACCTTGACTTCTTTTGCCCGTTAGGCTGCCGTGGCTACCCCTCACTTTGTTGACGGCTCAGTCTGTGACTTCTGTTGAGTAAACACCAGGCTAAGTACAAGTGACATGGAGATGGGGAAGACCTTACAACCCTTAGGTCTGAGCAGCGGATTCTCAGGAGCACCTCCCCAGGATGCTGAATAAATTACCTAGGCAAACAGTGTATGTTGCCATATGCTTTGCACCTCGAAAGTCCTTTCATAATAAAGAAAGTATTGCGAACGTCAAAGAATTAAATTATCCCTCTTTCCCATGCTCAGTACCAGGAAGGGACTACATACACAAAAGCAACCTAAATGCAGCATTGATGAGGTTACGTTGCTCCTCTCGAAGTATCTCTCCGTCAGGTTTTGCAAAGCTGATTTATTTTCCTCTGGTCAAAGTAGCCTCAAAATAATAGGTTTCGGAATAAGAAAACAACTATTTTTTTGTTTAATCTTAATAATAGGGTATTTCAGGTTTGTCTAATGAAAACCAGAAGCTGATGATCTAATGCCATCAAATACTTGCTTTTGTGCAAAAAGAAATAGTAAAATAACGTAGGACCTTGTCTAAATAAGACTTATAAATGATGCCAGCTAAGTGGGAAAAAATAGCAATAACCTTTTAAAACATTAATTTAGACTTTTATTGGAATACAAAGGATTTCTAGTGTCTGAAAGCAGGCATTGTCTCTCTTTTTTATTTCAATAGAACTGTGGCTTGAATACAACACAGCAGGGTGTGTGTTTTCTAAAGTTGGGTCATTATCAGAGTGTTCACTGCCGTTTGCCAATAAGCCTTTATTTAGCAAAGTTTAAAACTGCTGACAAATGGGATTCTTCCTGTAGCAGTATAACATGGTACAGCTAAATACGCCTAATTACAAAAGCCCTTCAAGGGCAGTGGGGAAATTCACAGTTCGGAGAGGATTCACAGGGATGGTCCTAGAAATAGGAAAGCCTTGGAGCCCTTGGTCACCTCACGTCTACTCCTGTTATTGTGGATTGTAAAGTTGCAGGGACCTGCGAGATTATTCAAAACAATGTCTGATTTTATCCAAAGCTCCAAGGGTTTCTCGTTTAGGCTCGGCAGGCATTGAAGAGATGGTTTTTATTTCTGCACACTCTGGTCTGTGGGTTTCTGTGGGTGTCTGTAACTTTCCTTCCTTGTTTCTAATCTGTCCCTGTTCGGAGACAAATAAATCAGAAAACTATTATCCCCAACCCCGAACATTCGTTCCTTGCACGTATTTTGTGCTGGTAGACTCTATGAAGGATAACGGAACTTCTCTTTCGAATTGGGAAGGGGGCCGATGTGGTATCATTCATCACGGTCTCCACCTCCAGGAGCCCCCCTCAAAGAGCAGAAGCCTCACTTGCACCGGCTTTCATGGGAAAATGTGTGCTGTGAAACTTGCTCTCTAATTATAGCCAGGGGAGCATGAGGTTTGTTTGGAATCAGATGTAGCTTTCCACTACCATAATTACACATTTTATTTCAGACACCTTACTGCAGTGTTTGAAGAGGTTAGCACAATTGTCCTGAATATCATCCTGACGTTCTCCCTCGGGAGGGCTGGGGGTAGTGAAGGAACAGGACAGAATGGAACGATGGGCTTCTGAGGGTCTCCTAATTTCAGGACAGAAAGTGTGGCGGAAGACAGGGCTTTCCACTCAGAGCTCAGTTCTCTTCTCAGTTCTGCAGCCTAAGTGATGAGGCCTCTCACTGACCAGGTAAAGCGATCAGCACCTGAAAGCGTGCTGCTGGGTGGATGCTGAGGAGCCATGATTAAGGCTTCCAGGGACCTAAAACCAGCATATACGGCTAGAGAAGAATTCCCAGAACATGGTCAAGAAGAATGCTTACTGAGAAAAAAAGAGAATCTCTGTTTATATTCTAGGGCTGGCTGGCAGGCTTAGTTCTGGGCAAGTCTTCCAGTAAGTCCAGCACAAGGGACATGTGAAGGGAAGAAGGCTGGGAGTGTAGGTTGGGACCAGTAAAGTGGTGGCAGTGGGTCCTGTAGAGGAAGTCAATTAATCAGCTCAGTCCCATTGATATAGGGTCCTAAATAATTCCCCAAATATTTGTGCCACAGTCCCATTGATATAGGGCCCTAAATAATTCCCCAAATATTTGTGCCACGGTCCCATTGATATAGGGCCCTAAATAATTCCCCAAATATTTGTGCCACAACCCCCATGTGGCTGACCTTTGGAGAGACGGAGCCATGGGTTTGCTCTCTGATGAATAGCTTACTGTGGCCTTACAGGAAGTGGGGTAAACCGAGAAGGACAGAAATAGTAACAAATAAGAAGAACCCTTGCTATCCCCTTCGGGGTCATCGGACAGGCTCTCTGACAAGGTGGGTTTCATCCTAGAAAGTTCTGGAAAAGGGGCCAGACATATACCAAGTACCACTCCCGGTCCTTCACGGACATTTCATTTTATTCCCATCCAAGCCTTTAGCATAACTATTTCCCCCATTTCTGATTTGAGAGAAGGACTGAGGAAAAGTCAGTGTGACTTAGAGTGAAGGCTGCCCTAACAAACTCCCAGCATACTACCTTCTTTTAATGCCGTTGTTTTCTCAGTGCCATGGAATCGGTGATCCATTAATAATATTAATAATAAACCCCTTACGTTTGTATGGCATGTAATGCGAATGGTTTTCAAGGAATTTTCAATATATTGCCTCACCGGAGTCTCGAAAACAGCTCTGCGAGATGGGCAAAACAGGAGTTATGACCCGCGTTTCAAAGCCAGGAATGCTTGAGGCCGAGAGGGGTGGCAGGCTTCCCCTAGAGCCAGGACCCGAATGCAGGTGCTCCCAGCACCAAGCCTTGCTTCGCCTTTCCCCCTGGGGACCCCGAGGGGGACGGGGACGGCCCCACAGCTACCAGCTCATTGCTAAACCCTGTTCCAACTTGTGGACAATAGTCTTATGAAACGCTGAAAATCTCTGGATGGAGACCAAGAACTCTGTCTCTGCAAAAAACCTCTACAGAAACATTTTCTCTCTTCATTTCTCCTCCTCATTTAAATGCTAAAATATTTACAGCGATAGGCCAGATAACATCCTACTGCCTTGTGATTTTTCAGGGAAAAGATGAGAAGCGCATGATAAGGTTGGGAATTTTCGACTGCCGGGCACAAGTGGGAGGAGTGCTTGTCTAGGAGTTAAGAGATGTGGGGCTCTGCTCCTGTCCCCTCCCTGTATTAGCTGTGGAACCTGTCACTTGTCACTTGCTAAGGCTCAGTCTCCTGGTCTATAAAAGGGACCGTCCTGACAAAATCATGCTGTGTAAGGGCTTTTTTATAATTGTGTGCTTATACATAAATGTGAGGGATGGCCGTCGGAGCAGTTTGCTCCACACAAACGTGGTGACGCGATCACATCAAATACGGATGATTTTCAACACACTCCCATAACCACGGTGAAGGAAAACTCCACATTTTCAAATCACCGCGTTAGGGTGGCATCTTATGCAGGAGCACCATTCCGGTAAAACTTTCAAGTTATTGGTAGCAGAAGCTTCACCACGATTTGAAGGCAGCCAGACAGGTTTCTTCTAGGGACTTTCATCTCTGGGGATCTTCAGACAGGATATGGGATCTGGCAGCTTCTGATGAGATAAAATGGGAACCCATTCTCCAGGCCGGTCTGGCTATCTGTCCTTACTCCTGGCTCATAGTGAAAATCACTTTGAAGATCGAGATACAATATTGCTGTCAGTAGTGGTTCTGGGAAGCAGAATAGGGGCCAAACCATGGAATTCGGAGTCGGACAGGGCTGGGTCCAAACCTAAGTTCTCACCTGCCAGCTGTGGGATTCGGTCACCTAAACTTCCCGGCTCCCCCATGTCTTCAACCATGTGGTGGGCATAGCCCCACAGCGTGGTGCTATTTTGAAGATCAGATGAGATGCATGTATAAAGCACCTCACATGAGTACCTGTCATGAGGTAGCTACTCAGTAAATGGCAGCATCCGGATTTTATACGGACCTTGTCGTACCACAGGGACACCTCAGATGCTGCAGTGAGGCAGGACTGTGTCAGCCAAACGTGAGGATTCCCTCCCAGTCACCAGTCATCCATTTGTGTGTGTAGGAGAGAAAGAGTTGCATGTTGGAAATGCTGTCGGTTACTGATTTTTTCTGAGAGTCTTTAGAGGCTAAAAGATGCAGTTGGCAGCCCAAATTTTTAATGTAGAAGCATTAAGAAAAGTGGCGCCAGGCTATCAGCCTGTTTTGGCATACTCTTTGCTCAAAATGAAAAGCTGTGTGGTTTCCTGAGGATCATGACACTTTGGGTCAACCACTGAGTTACTTCAGGGTAGGGATCATGTCCTCTCTAGTCTTCATTTATTCAAAAACAATTTGTAGAATACACGTGTGTGAGTTAACATCAAAACTCCCTCATTAAAGGTACAAAATAGGGGCGCCTGGGTGGCTCAGTCGGTTAAGGTCATGATCCTGGAGTCCTGGGATCGAGTCCCACATCCAGCTCCTTGCTCAGCTTCTCCCTCTGCCCCTCCCCCCCACCATGCTTGTGCTCTCTTTCTCTCTCTAAAATTAATAAATAAAATCTTTAAAAAAGGGAGGGGGAATTTTAAAAAGAAATTTAAAAAGTTTTAAAGAATTTAATAATTGCCAGTACAAAGGAAGGATAACATACATGGTACATAGCTACACTTTTTTTGGTCAATACTTCCTTTCCTATAAAATTGAGTGACGTGGACTATACTCTCCCAGGTGTCCCCCAATCCCACAGTTTTAGTTTCTCTATTCACATGGCTTATGACACAAGCTAGGTCCTCACATGACTATAACTTGGAGGCATAAAAGTTTATGGCATAATCCTTACTCTCATACTTCCCGCACTTACCATTTTCTAAAAATCTTTATCCTTGAATTCATAATAGCCTTAGGAGGTGATTCATGAGTGCATTAAACCCTCCCTTACTCAGATATGTGAAAAATTATATTGTTAGTTTTTCCTTTTTAACCACAGATCCGATTTATTGCTTCTATAGCTCAAGTCAGAATCTGTTGGATTCAACTCTTCCGTGAGCAAAGGCTGGGTGTTTTAGGTAGAAAAAGTTTGTTTATCCTTTGCACATTAAGTGAAGAAACAAAGCCAAGTTAGCTAAAACTTTCCTTCTTTCTTTCACTCCCTGGAGTTTTGGCTGGGGCTCTTCTTGAGCAAGTTTTGCACCAAAGAAAACGATGTGAATGAGTTACATGGAGGGGAAAATGAACTCAGGGAACGATGTACGTTTCTTGCACTCCAGTATGATTTCCAAATCTGTCACATACACATTTGGGGAGTATTGTTAGCAGGAAAACATGCATTTGGGGGCACTCCTATTCTGTGTCTTGAAAAGGGGATTGTTTTTGCTACAGGACACAGAGAAGAAAGGTCTGATGCATGCTAGTCACATCACCTGCCGCTCTGAGAGAACAGCGAGGGGCTTTAAGCATAATGAGAATGAGGAGTAAAACGCCTGGTGTTTATCTCCAGAGTTCCAGATAGAAATACATCTCCGCCCAGTGTGCACCATCTCCTTTAACAAGACTGCCCTGCATTCATCTCTCCTGCATACTCATGACGAGCACACCTCATCTGTCACGTTGAGACATGTTAAAAGGAACCTTCTTCCCCTGTTCCTTTCTACTCTGAATAAGTAATTATGAAAAACAAATCATCGCCATGTCTCTTTCTTTCTTCAGTTTTATTGAGTTTTGTCTGCCTGTCTCCCATGGACATAAAGAATTGTTCTGTTCATTTAGATCCAAAGATTTTCTTTGGGGGGTTGTTTCAGATAAAACAGAAGGTCTGATTTTGTCAGGAATGTAGCTCTGAACGTCTCTAAGAGCAACTATGCATATGAATTTGAGGGCAAAATGTCACCCTCTAAGTGAACTGAATGGAAAAAAAACCACAATAGAAGTCTGTTAAAATGCTGCTTTGGGCAACAAGGGGAAAAAAAAAAAAAAAGCCTGGATGTGATCATTCTTTCTGAAAGCCTTGTAGTGCTGACCCATACTATGATTTGAGGGGTGTCCACCAGCCTGCATTTGGATATTTCTTTCTCTTTGATGTACTGCTCAGGATGAAATGTTGCGGGTCATATCTGAAGGGAGGTAAATGGTCTTCTAGCCTGAAAAGTCTTATAATTCTTAAATGCACACAGGCTACCTGACAGAAGGCAGAGAGAGAGAGAGAGAGAGAGAGAGAGAGAGAGAGTGTGTGGATGTGTGTGTGTGTGTGTGTGTGTGTGTGTGTACTGATTAGATTATCTCATCAAGTGATTCAGAAAGCAAGGGGCAGAGCCCTGGGGCCAAGCTTTCAGGCCATCTACATTGTGATGAACGGGATTCTGAGCAGGCAGAAAGCTAGAAAGGCATAAAACAGGCCTGCGTGGCATGGATATGACGTCAGTTTTTGAATCCTGACCTCACACATGGGCCTAACTCTTAGGGCTGGGCATCTCAAACCTCTTCCCTTTTCAACTCTCCCTCTTGCAGGCTCCCAAAGCACCCATGATGAACACTGCCCCCGTGCCGTGACACGCCACCCACCCAACATGCGCCTCATGTTGGGTCTAACAAAAGGAAGGCTTTCAAAAAGTGAAGGATAAAGCTGTTGCCTTCAATCTATCTGTCTGCCCCTGTCTCACTCTGTCTCTAGTTCTCTGTTCACTGTCTCTCTCCCTTTGTCTCGCCCTGCGTCTGACTGGCTCTCTATCCCCCTCCACGTTTATTTGATCCTCTACCCTGTTCTTAACCGTCACCTCCACGCAAAGGACTCCCAAGTCATCATAAAACCAGTTCAGAGTTGCCTTCTCGGCTGTATTTTGAAACTTCTCACTACTTGTTGGACAGCTTTACCTGGATATTCTGCACCTCGAAGTTACCATGTACCAAACGAAGTTAAATTCAACGTCTACACAACGTCCTTTCTATTTTGCTGTCTTACCAACAATGACACAAACAGAAGCCATTGCCACCAGGGCTAGAAAAGCTTTGCTCTTCCTCATGACTCACCCATTCGCTCATCAAACACTGACTGGGTCTCCACTGTGTTGGAATGCTGGGGTCACGAAGCTGAGAGAGATAACCCTTGCTCTCAAGAGACACAGAGTCAGTGACAGGTATGTAATCTGAGCACACAGTGCTTTGATAGGAGACCTCACAGGATGTCGTGGGAGCACAAAGGGATACCTAATCCAGCCTGGGAAAGGGGGGTGATGTAGGGCACCAGGAAGACTTGAGTCCTGTGGGTTCCATAGGAGCTAGCCTGGTGAGAGACAGTACCATTTCTTTCAGATTCAGCAAAGTGACCCAGGCACAGATGGACAGCTTGTCAACTCTTTGCAGGTAGTTCAGGATGACTACAGCACAAAGTGTTAGGGAAGGGGTGTGCTCACAGCACCCATCCCCACAGTCTGGGGGTGCTAAGATCGTACATGATGGATCGCACTCCCCCTCTCTCTACATAAGGTAGCTCTCGAGCCCTACACATCTGACTTCCATTAGATGTCCCTCTTCTCTCATTCAGGCCTGCTTTGCCTCTTGTGGGGCCACTGTACTAAGCCCTGTCTCACACTTGTCCACGCTTCCTCCGCTCCGGTTTATCTCCCATCACAACCTATTTCTAAAGCCTCCTTGCTAAAAGCCTGTTTTGTACTCCATCAGCACTGGCATCACCTGGGAATTTCTCAGAAGTGCAGACTCTCAGGCCCCTCCCTCCCTACACCTACTGAATCTGAACCTGCGTTTTTCACAAAATTCCTCGGGGATGTGAATGCACGCCAAAATGCAAAAAGCACTGCTCAACAGCATTGCTCTACTTCTATCCCATCATTGCTGAAAAACAAAACCTTCACTGGCTCCCTGGTGCCTCCTGAATATAGTTCAAAATTCCTCACCTAATTTCTACTTCCTTCCTAACCTAACGGGACACTTGCCTTTTCTACAACGTTTCATTCATCCTTCCTCATCCCCCTGCCTTTGCTATCCTCACTAGGAGCACTTTCCCTTATCGTAGTCCTGATCCATGGCCTACCTGAAACGCAACTTCCTTCTAGATTCTCCACAGGTGTGTCTCTCTCATCTCTGAAAGCCCAAAGTATTTAGACTATTTCTTCTTACTCTGCCCTACCTCGCAGCGGGGTGACTGGTTACATCTCCTGACTGTTGGGTGTATATAAACCCCCAAAGGGCATGGACTGCAGTTTACCCATGCGATTGTCCCTCATAATTTTAGTTAATAGGTGCTCAATACATATTTGTAGGATACATAAATTAATGAAAGAGAATGTATGTACTCAAAAGGTGAAAAAGAATGAGAACCTATTGCTGTCAACAACAGAAGTGTAAACTCATTCAGCACTTACTTTGTCACCAAAAAAATGACCTCCAACGGGTCTAAATTCTGAGAAACAAGTCTGAGAAACAACTTACTTCATAATGCGACAGCTAAAAAAATACAGCGGACAGAGAAACAGACCAGTTATCCGAAGTTCTGTCCCAATGTGTTAAAGTGTTGAACTCTGTAACTCTCACTTACCTTAACTATCACAGGGCACGTGGCTGGCAAAAATTCTAGGTGTATAAAACACATCCTCTCCTCTCTCAACGAAAGAGAGAGAAAGTAGGAGCTAGCCTTAAGCCCTTTGATGCTTTCTTCAACATTATCATGTAAAATTTGTAACTGTGTTTCAGTCTCCTGACATATGAACACGTTTACCAGAAATATTCCTTAGAGTCAATTTATATCAAGCAAGGAAGGATCATGGCGGGAGCAGCAGAAACATGCAATGTTTTCAGGCTAGGAAATATCATGTTCACAGAATGCTGATTTGCTAAAAGAAGGAGAGCAGTTTTGCTGGGAGAATACCAATGCAGTTTAACAATGCAGCTCAAACATGTTGGGGCATTCTAGGTGACCAGCTCTCAATGACAAGCCCTCAAGACAAGCAGCTTGCCTGCCTGCCAGGATCTCACAGCTTGGAAGTAAGCAAGAGAAATGCTCAAGCGAGCTCTCCAAAGGTGGAGGGACCATGGAGGGCACCACAGTTGTATTAAATGATTTTAATTATCACATTCCTACAGCCAGAATGCAGGGTAGTCCTACCCACTGATTCTCCCAGCAGGAGCCAGCCAGAGGAAAATTGGGAGGAAAGCTTTGGAAATCTTCCTTGTTCGTACCTAAGTTCATGGACGGCCAAGCTGTGAAATTTAGGCCCCATTTGAATGCTCTGCTTCTGTTTTTAGATTTGTTGTTGCTGTTGTTCTTTTGCATGAGGTCCCAGTGAGTTCAGAACAACTAGGCATCCCTTCGGCCCAGGTGATGCTTGCCCCTTGGCCTGGACTTTTCCTTGTCCCCTCAAGATGTTGTGATTTTAGCTGATAGGAGGTCCACAGCATGGGGGTTGAGCATGTGGTCTCCAGAGCCAACCTACTTTGGTTCAAGTCTTTAGTCTACTTCTGACTAACCCTAACATCTTGGCCAATTATTGTAGCCGTTCTGCCCATTGGATCTTTATTGATATTCTGCTCATCGTGAATTTATTAGCATTAATAATTTGATTCTAAAAAATATACATTAAAATATTACTAATCTTGATTACTGAGGGTTTTTGGTGCCCTTCTAAATTTCTCTCCCAAGGACAGTGCCTCTGTCTTTGTCTTGCTCACCTAGGAGATGAAATTGAACATAGTAACCACTTCACTGGATTACTGCAAGAAATAAAGACGATAATACACTAAAAGTGTTGAAACCCGCGCCTTGCAAAAGATGAGAACGCTCACTGTGGTCTTCTTTGACTGCAAATCTGTTCTTCCTAGACTGGAAAAGGAGGCCCGCGGCAACAATGTTTCTCCAACTCCCACGAGCCTAAGAATCACCCTGGAGCGATCCTTAAAACACAGATGCCTGCACACCACCCTCAGAAATCCTGATTCAGCAGGTCTGGGGCAGAGTTTGAGAATCTGCGTTTCTAGCAAGCTCCCAGGTGCTGCTGCCACTCTGGTGATCAGACTTTGAGTGGTATTCACGGCAGGGAAGGGGAGGGCTCCCTGTTAAGTGCTGGCTTCATCCACCAGCTGCAACACACTTGTAATTAATCACCAGCACGCGCACGTACTCGCAACATGGCCACTCGCACAAACACCCTGACTCCCTCCCACAGGTTCATTCTGATAAACAGAATCAGCGGCCAATTGCCTCTGCAGCTTTTATTTACCTATTGTAGTTTTTATTCCTTTAGAACGTCTCTCATCGGTGCTCATCCTGACTTTGTAAATGAATGGACCCAGGACGTTCGCTTAGGGTGCCCGGTCTTTGGGGAGGGAGACACCCGTGAGCCCAGGGTTATAATACGATAGTAAAATGCAGAGGGGAGTGGGGTGGGCACCTGCTATCATCTGCAGGTTCCAGGTAAGCTATCCTGCAGGAAGCGTTAGGTGAAGTGACTCTTCTCTGCTCCCGAGGGCTACTGCCAGGTATCTGTGATGCCGCAGGAGCTG
The DNA here is from genome assembly GCF_037043125.1 of Eumetopias jubatus. Lineage (NCBI taxonomy): Eukaryota > Metazoa > Chordata > Mammalia > Carnivora > Otariidae > Eumetopias > Eumetopias jubatus. Next base: position 77,170,658 of record NW_028274819.1, read on the forward strand.
TAACACTTTGGCCTCTTGATCCACTCTGCCGTGGATCCTGATCCGCCCTCTCTCCTGCGTGTGGCCTGTGCTCACAGAGCAGTTCCCTGCTTCTCCACGAAGGAATTTTCATTGAACAGGGGCCCTTTTGTGCCCAAGCCTGGGTAGATAGGTCTGCCTAACTTGGGAGTCCAGTGGGCAGGCTACCTCTCCCGCCTTAGTCCCTTTTTAATAATGGCAATGTTTCTCAGTTTGTGTGGAACTCAGGTGGGAAAGAGGGATCCTGTGTATTGGACACCCTCAGAAACCCCAGCAAAGGTTAGTACCCAAGCTGACTCAGAAAGGACGAACAGAGGGAGGTCAGAGGAGGTCCTGGGAGTGCCGACGGTGCCCAGAGCTCTCTATAGTCCCACCCTGCCTGCTTGCTGGTTATGCTCCTTCAGAGGGGCCTTTCGAGCAGGGGCAGACTCTATTGTGACCCTGTGTGCATTCCTCTGAACCACATTTTCCTCCAGACAATACCACCCACCTCCCAGGGTTGTAACAATTCAAGGAGAAAAATACACGAGGAAAATCTCTGGCTAAGCAGACCACTCTGGTCCAAGGTTCAGCTGTTACCTCCACATCATTTGAGAACCCGGCTTTGTGCCTGTTAAGTTGCTCAATGAAGAATTGCTGACTGGATGTGCAGTCGCTTCTTTGGAGCAAAGGAAAGAGAAGGGACGGTCCCTGCCCCGCCCCCTCCTCTTCTCCTTCAGCGTGGGCATTTGAGAACTAACTCATGATCTAAACATACCTAGCCACGTGGCTGGGCCAAAATGATCGCAGCCTGAACCCCGGCTCCTGGCTGATGGATGCCCGAGATGTGTCTGCAGGGTGGCCTCTGTGGAGTGAGGACCATCAGGGATTACAAGAGGAAACATAAAAGAAAACACGGCACATAGGCACATAAACAAGCTCTCGGGACCGCTGACATAACAAGCTCCTTCACTTCACAACGCAAAACCCACAGAGAGAAAGGGTTATGCTGACCACCCCCCACTGGTTCCTGTTTCCAGCTCATCGAAGAATTGGCCCTCCGCCTGTCTGCACACAGGAAATGCTCCTGGTTTGCTGACATGCTTCGCCTCCGTAACCCAGGGCTTCCATCTGTCCACATGGTCAGACTCTCTTCCGTAACCACACAGAGAAGCCTGTTTTCTCCTGACCTCTTCTGTTCTCATCTCACACTCAGCTGCCCCCCTGCCCCCCCCCCCCGCCCCAGCCCCATGGATTGGAGATGGCTCATACTGGCCTTTGGCCCAGGCAGCCTCCCCCGCTCCACCCCGCACACACCAAAGGTTCATTAAATTAGTCACTTGGACTTTCCGTAGTTGAGCTGAAGGTCACTTGCTTTAACTGTCAGCTGGGAAAGAGGCATCTCGGGGGGTAGTTTGAGAGCCACTGTCTCCAGCTCTCACCACCTGTGTGGCTGCCCGGACGGCGCACGTTACCACCCTCCATGGTACAAGGTAGAAGAAGACAACACCCTTCAAGACACAAGAGGAAACCGGTTCCCGGGCGACAAGTCGTGCCTCAGCCTCTGACAGGCTAAGGCAATTGCCTAAGCTTTCTCTGCTTCATTTTTTCCAACCAGAAAAACAAGGATACTTAACTTCCTCACGGGGGTGATCTGAGGACATATTAACCAATTCTGAAAACCACCTTAAGAGTTTGGCCAAAGGAGGTAAGGAATGGTCACTGTCCGGCCAGAAGTGCTACGATGAAAATCAACAACTCTACCTACTTCGCTGGGGCTGAGACACAAGTCACAGGTGAAAGCAAACCCAGGTCTCTTTACACAATGCTTCATCTCTGAGCTGAACCTTTAGTATTATGAGGCAGGAAAAACAACACACAATAGAATCCTAAACTCGATGTTCTCTTGGCCCTATTTCCCACTTGCAGTGGTGGGTGGACTCCATAATTACCGTGCTTGTAAAGTCCCCAGCCATGTCTCATTTGGGCAGTCCAGGCAGACTTGGCGCTGTGTGAGTGACGGCAGTCACTGGGGAGAGGGTTCCAATTGTTTCCCTGGCAGCAGAGGAAGAAAGTGCCAGAAAGCCAGACACCACAAGAAGAGACTGATAAACATTCTGTGTTTCTTACATCTCTCCAAGCTGGCATTTGGAGAATGCAGTGAAGTTTTCTGAGTTCCAGAAGCAAAGACGCATGTGCGAATGGTCAGACCTGGGAGGCAGGAGTCTCCGTTCTGAAAGGGGTGGTACCACCCCGGCAGAGCTACCTGCTCTCCTTGACATTCTAATGTCCAAAGTCAAGGACTTCTACAGAACATCTCCGTAGAACATCATGGAGCTTTGCCCATGAAATCCCAGAAAGGATATAAAGCCATGCTTATCAGCCCCCGTCGAACGGCTGCTGGTCTGTGGAAGCATGGTGACTGCTACGGTGGGAGAGTAGTTGTCATCACGAACCTTCGTGGGACTTTGGCAAAATGCCATCAGCCTTTCACAGCTGAATGTTAGCTCTCCCCACCATCACCAATCAGTTAACTGACACGGATAACATGCCCATGCAGCATGCATGAAAGTATTAGAAGTAACTGCCTTTTAAGCTGTCCCTTATTATACAAAATGTGACTCTTGCAAGTAACTGGCTATTTTCTTTACCTCTATCCACAATCTGACCGCCCCCCATCTTTCCATCTCTACATGAGTATAGCTACCTGACATCTAAGTAAAGATAGATGTAAATCTACAGAGTGTGGTTCACAAAAGATTTCAAAGAATCTAAACAAAGAAAAAGCTTAGAACCTATATTTTTGCTGTTTATAACCCTCCTGTGGATAATAACTTATGTAAACTTACTGCCTGATAATTTACATTTGCATTTTATCTTTCCTTTCCTGTCCTTCATTTTTTTTTTTTTTGCCTTAACATTACCTATTTCAAACTTCAAGAGGTGGTCCCCAATTCTTGTATCCCATTCTGTTTTAATTCAGTTCAAGGAGAATTATCTATTGTGTTTCCAGGGCTGTGGTTTTAGTATTCAAAAGAAGTATAAATCACATTTCCTGTTCTCAAGGTATTCCAAGTCCTGTGGGGGAAGGCAAGGCTGAACAGAGAGAAACTGTGTTTGTCTGAGAGAGAGGATATGATCACTGCTAAAATGAATTACATGGATAAAAGGTGCTACAGAGTCCCCTATATGCCAAGATTGGGTGAAAAATCATACTTTATTTGCAAAGGAAAGAGTCCTAATTCTTATAATCTGTTGACATGTGGTGGTTTCCCTAACACAGCAGCCCACCCGGTCGTCCCCCTCCAGCTTTGTTTGTTGGTCCTGGGGTGACCAGGCCCACACACGGATATAGGCTCTGAAAGCAAGATGTTGCCCAGGTTGGCCATCTGTCTAGGTTCCCCTGTGCGGCATAGGGAAAGTCCAGAGTGATGGTGGATGCTCTCAAAGGTTGGCTAGTGAGATGCTGCTAGGACAGAGTCCAGAGCCTGCACAGATCTTCCCTCCTAATGCCTTTTGAAAACTCTAACAATAGGGAGACAAAACCATTCCTGAAATCAGAGCCGATTTCTTTTGGTTGGGTATTGGCTGGAAGGGGCAAGTCCTAATTGATATATGCAGTCTATTTTTTAATTTCACAGAGGAGCTTTACCAGGTTCTGGGTAGGGTGGGCCCAGAGTGAGCTGAACTTGGAGAGAATTAGCCAGGGGAATTGCTCCCCAGGGACCCTCCAGCTCTTATTCAAATTCTGATTTAGAACAAATTTTAGTCAAATGCCCCAATAAAGGGATGTGGGTAAGGCATCATTTTCTCAGTCTTACCTTTCAGGAAAGAAAATAAGATTTGCTGTGTTAGTGGAATAAAGCCTTCTTTGAGAGGACTAGCAGACAGGAGAGGAAAAATGTGAAAATTCCAGAAGGTGTGCCACTGAGCCTTTCTAATTAACACAGGAGCAAAATTCTCCTGTTTCCTGTGGGCAAAGGGTTGCTGTTGTTTCCTATGATCCACAGATGTGAAAAATATTGATTTGTAAGCAATCCCCGAGGCTCTTGGTGAAATTAATGTGATTTTCATAAATGCAAATTGTATCAGAACAGTTGTCATAGAAACTTGAGTGGAAAGAACAGCAGGGCCATGAAAAAGAAGAAGAATCTATGGTCAGTTCTGGCTGAGATCGTATGACCCCCTGAATCTTACGGCCAGGCGGTGGTCTCCCTAAAATGTAACCCTCAGCAATGCCATCTACACTTCAGCCACTCGATGAAGTCTCCACAGCAAGAAGCTCAACACCTTTAAATCATCAGCCCCAAATGACCTAGCCAGACATATCTGCCATCAGCCCCATACCCCATCTCCTATCAAGCCGAATTCAATTACCAGCCAAGCGCCTACATCAGTGTTTCTCAAACTTCAGTGAACCGAACACCCAAGGGTGGTGCCTCCTGGGAATCTGCATTGCTGATAAATCCTTGGGTGACTGTGACATTGACTTCAGATCCAGAGGCCACACTTAAGACACCCACTGCCCCATGCCTCTGCTGTGTACCCCTAATTCACTCTCCATGAAATAATACCACATCCGGCGTTTATTATAGTCGGTTGCATGTCCTGCACTATAGTGTTTATTGTCTTGAGTTAGAAAAGCAGGTACGTTTTAATAAGCTTTGTGTCTCTTTTGCCTACCGCGGTGCCTTTCCACTACAGAAAGAGATCAATAAGCGCTTGTTAAATCAGGAGGAAGCCAGGCAGAAGAGAGGAACGATCTTCTGGGTCTACAAAAGCCCTGGGATGTTTGTACTTCCAGGATCTCCCAGAGCTATTTACATCCAGGGGAGGAGCCCCTGACTCTCTCTACAGAGCACCCTTCTATTTCTGTGTTCCCTTCAAAGATATTCTTCATTGTCCTTTGAGCCTGGTTGACAGGAAGGACTCCTGGGTCAGAAAGCCCTGGATTTGAACTCAACTGTGATACTTACAGACTCCGTGGCTTTTAGCAGGTTCTAGTTGACCTGGGTCTCAGTTTCCCCATTTCTGAGGTGGGGACTAGCCATCCCTAATGTACAGATCTGTTTTGAGGATTCGATAAAATAATGCACGGAATCTTGGCACACAGTAGGTGTAAACTCGTACAGGATTTATTATTTACGACAGAGGCAAATGTGGGGGAGTGCTTCGAGGGTAGTTTGTCTGCACCCTCTAGGAGTGACCCTCGGTGAAAATGCTTGCCTGTAAATTACAAGGTTTGACAAACGGCCGCAGGATAACCTGAGAGGCACTGCACCTTTCCCTGAATACCAGTGACCCCAATTTCTGCCAGGGGGATAAATCTTCCATTTTCATATAATTTCTCAAGAGTCAGCAGAGAGTAGGAATGTCACCGGCAAGGAGCATCTGGAAACTGTGGAACTGAAAATGGTGAGCGTCCCTGAGGACCAGCCTGAGAGGATGCCTGTGTACTGTGACTGGGGGACATTGAGAACCTGCAACAGTAGGAATGTGGTGGGGAAGGCAAGGAAATTAAATCTCCTCAGCCTCCCCCACACAAATCAATCACCAAGGAAATAGGCATTTGAGGGAAAAGTTCCTTCAGAATGTATTTCTATTTGTATTTCTATTACCTCATCTCATAAATCTCATTCCCTCCCAGTCTGATTCCTTGGGCAGCACAGCCCAGATCTTTTTCAGTCTCTTAATGGGTTCATTTTTTGACTCTGTAGGACAGACAAAGGAGTCTTGGAATCCACCAGATGGGGACAGGAGCAGGTTAGAGGACCAACGACAGGGTCACTTCAGACTGAGAAGGGAGGATGTGAAGCTGACCCTCCAAATATCTTCAAGTTACTGGAATTTTCTACTTCCATACCGAAGGAAGAATTTGAGGCAATAAACATATAATTACAGAGTCTTCACTGTATCTTATTTAAGAGTGTGCCATTTCATGTTCATATGTCCTGAATTTTATTCAACAAGCATGGGTGTTCGCGTTCTGTTCCACTGTTTGCATGCTATCCATGTGTCCAGGAACTTCTGACATTCTAGCTTTCATATTATATCACCCTGTTTGCCTCCTGTCCCCCACATCATAAGAGACTGGACATTTTTCCGGTTTGGGAAATATAACCATTGCAGCCTCTACTCTTCATTTTGCAAATGAGGGAGGCTGGATCTTACTACAGGTTGGTCCCAGCACCAAGGAGCTGAGATCCAGTTTTTCTGGCCCTCAATACATTACTCTCTTCTACTATAAAAGTGCAGACATCATATTCATTTTAAGCTATTCAAAGATTTTTTTTTTAAATTAAAGAAGTATTTTAATCCTGACAGTATATCCCAGACCCCAGTTTTCTGTCTGGTTAGAGAGAAGAAAAATAGCATTAAAAGGTAGGTTCCTAACCTCACAGAGGCATTCTCTTACTCTATTTTATAAATCTTTTTTTTTTTAAATCAGCATATCCAGTACTTAACAGGCAGAATCAGATCTTTTTTTTTTTTTTGTATCCACGAGAGGCTCGTAGAATCAAGTCTTGGCACCGCCACTTGATTTAAAACAAAGCATTTTATAGAGCTAATAAGATACTCAGAAGTCTTCTCATCCAGGTCTGGCACCTGTTATGCTCCAACAACTGTACCAGGTATTAGGTATTAGAAGTCAATAAAAAGATAAAGATCCTGCCCTCATAGAATTTACAGTTGAGCTTAACTGCCCTGAGCCAAAGGGGTCTAGGAAGGGCTCCTAGGCTATCCTGGACACAAAAAGCCCAGGGTCTGGCAGAGTTTAATTAAATGACCATCCTTCCCAATTAGCCATGAAAAACACTGCTTGTATAACTATGTCATTATCACTTCCTGCCTGGATTACTGTAATCCATGCTCTGCAGGCCTTCTGTGCTCCAGCATTTCCTCTGGGGATTTGCAACTTTTGCAAAACCCCAGCTTTAGAATGCTGGCTAGAGCCAAGACTTCATTACTCACATTACTCCTATGTCAAGCAAACTTCCAGGGCTTCCTTCAGAGTGGAGTGCACACTGTTAATGTTCTCCAACCATTAAAGGTATAAGCAGAAAGCTCCTCCCCAAACCTGGGGCTGTCTCCGCGGTTGAAGGCTATACCTCCCACACCCCAAGCGAAAGTTGGCAAGTGCCAGCCCCAAACAACATATGTGTTCATCTCTCGTGCCCTGTCAAGAAAAAGCTGGCTATTGTAGAAATCATTCAGACCCTTGGTAGGACCGACTAGGCCCCTTCCAGCTCTACAATTCGGTCTTTCTAGACTAGCTACTTCCTGGAGAACCCGCTCAGGTATGACCACTGTCTTTATGCTCACAACATCACTCTTCTGATTGTAAACTCCAATTCTTTTCAGAAATAAAATAATACTAGAGATCAACTAGAACTACTTCAAATGAGGAAACAAGTTGAGAGTGATAAGGAGCTTAGCAAGGTCACAGTTAGAGTTAGAACACAGGTCTCCTAACTGATCTAAAGGATGACTATGACTTCTCTAATAAGTAGTTCATAGTCCCATGTCCTGTGCCACAGGGCTACATTCTCCCTCCACGTTTTTAGAGAGGACCATTTCTTATCTGCAGGCTGTCCAACTCTTGGGTGCTGTTATGGGAAAGGGTCCTGAATGCCAAACACCATTTCTCATTGATAATTTGCTCAGGTAACATCTCAAAATAGATTTTCAGTGCCAGAATGGGAGAGAGGCCCTTTCATGGGCTTTCACAAAGCCAAGCTGCATGAAGCAGATCAAAGAGCATTATATTGCCTTCTGGTTATGGGTCACTCTATCTCCATGAATCTAGTCATAAAAGCATAGAAATTCAGAGCTGGAAGGGACTTCAGGGATCATCTTGTCAACTCCTTCAGTTTAAAGGTGAAGAAAGCGCGACCCAGAGAATACTACGGACTTGCCCCAGGATAGAGAACTAGTTACAAGGACCTGGCCTGTCCTTTCCCCCTATGACATTGTCGTGTAATGAAAGGCCCTTGACACCTGCTACATCTGGTGGTTTTTCCGCCCTGGGATGGTGCCAAAAAAAAACCTCTTGCTATTTAGCTTTTTTTTTTTTTTTTAATTCACAAGAATGCGGAAGATGCTCTTGATTTCTTCAGCGTGACACAGATTGTGATAAAGCCCCGAACTGACCTCCTTCCACAGCAGGAGACTGCAAATCCCTGGACACAATACAGAAAAAGAAGGAGAAAACCACTCCGTTACGGTCTCAAAAGAAGTCGAGTTCAAGATCTGATACTTGCTGTTCATCATATACCCTTTGATAAGTACGATGCTTAAGACAGACAGTGTGGCACTTTCATAACTAAAGCAAAAACAAAACATGTCAGATTCAACTTTAAGGACCATACACTTCCCCACAGAACTGATTAGGGGAGAGCCCTATCCATCCTATTTTCCTCTTCACTGAACTGGCATAATATATTTCCCTAAATGTCTGGTGTCCCCAACTTCCAAGGGCGAGAATTTTATAAAATCATATTTTTTTATTCTAAAAATAATACATTATCATTACAAAAATTTGGAAAATACAGAAAATCATCCAGAAGAAAACAAAACAGATTTATAGATCTATAGTCTGTAGATAAATGCTGCTAATTTTTAAACATATATTTTACTATTATTTCATCTAGGCATGCATATGCATAGATATTTTTCAAATAAATTGGCCTCACATCATTACATCTTGTCTTGTGGCCTGCTTCAGCTTTCTTTCACACTGTAGTTTACCAGGAACATTTTTTTTTCCCCAAGTAGTTACCAAACGTTAGTGAACATTGGCATGAGCTGGAAGGCTTGTTAAGAGAGGGGGCTGAGCCCCACTTCCAGTTTCTGATGTACTACCCTACAGTGGGGATCCATAATGTGCATTTCTAGCAATTTTCCAGGGGATAATCAATATTGCCCATCTGGGGAACCCATTTGGAGAACCCCGGTTGTACTACAATGTAAGTTGTTAAAAAATGGCTGTAGAGTACCTACTAAGTGGATATGGTATAGATAGGCATTTAGACTTTTCCCCAATTTTTTACTGTTATAAATAAAATGTAATACATATTTATATTTTGCATATTTCCGCTTTTTTTTAGAAACAGCAATATTGAGGTGTAATTCACACACCATAAAATTCACCTATTTTAAGTATACAATTATTTGTTTCTTTAGGATAAATTCTAAAAAGAAGAGTTGCTTGGTCAAAGGTTATGAACATTTTTAAGGCTTTTGATATATATTGACAAGTTGTCCTCTGAGAGTGTCCATAATTACATCCTCACAGCAGAGTATGAGAGTCTTATTTTCTGATTTCCTGGGGCAACATGGAGTATTATAATGTTAAAAACAGCTCTGTCAATTTGAAAGGAGAAAAATAGTATTGTATTGGTGCTTTTATTTATCTTTCTTTGACTTCGATTGAGATCGAACATTTTCCCCCATATATTTATGTGGCATTAGTATTTACAACTTAGTAAATTGCTCTGCCTTAGGCAGGATATTTGCGCAGGTATCATGCATAGTACAAGACCATGAGGACACCAGTCACCTTAAAGGTTGACTAATGGACACAGGAAATACCCTTTATAAATGTAATATCCTTAACGGTTCCCATTGAGCATCAGCATTTCTCTCTCCTCTCTCCCTCTCCCTCTCCCTCTCTCTCTCACACACACACACTCACATATCAAATTGTGAAGGACCTTCAGGCAATGGGCAGCCCCAAGGAAACTCTCACTAGGCTGCAAAAACACACTAGCTTAAGAACCCCCAGCTGAACCGAGTGAGTCAGTTTTATTGCAAACAGTCAATTGAATTTAAAGGATAAATGTTATAATGTTTATACAGTTAATTTTAAAAGAAAGTGGTTATTTTACTTAATAGATTTTTCGTCTTGTTTTTAACTCTGCTCTGGCAGAATGCAGACTCAGGCTGGTAGATGGCTCCCTAGCCCAGTGGAAGCTGGAAGAGGACCCGAGGAGAGAACTTAACTCCTGCTCTTTGAAAACTTTCCTAACATGCCACCACAGAAGCCTTAAGGAGCTAATAGCTAAAGCTGGGGTGGAGAATTTTGCATTCTTGGGCTCTGTGGCATCCACTGGGGGGGAAACGTCATATATATTTTCATAGGTGAAGGAGAGTTGGTGCCCAAAGCACCCAATACAAAGGCACTGTGTTCTCGCTTTCAGCCTGGGATGAGGTGAACAGTCCAGACTTTTTGAGAAGAGTTTCCTTTTCCTAAAATTCTTCTGAATAAATACAAAGGGTCTCTTCCATTAGACCAACATGAACTTACAGTATCTTTTTCTGCCTGGTCTGTCCCACTGACTGCTCACCCCCAAAAAGCTATGTTTTACGAATACTTTCCTATTCCTCTCACTTCTTCTATGCACCCTTCCTGAGGGATGTTCTCTGCTCCCATGGCTTCAACAACCACCCTGATGCTCATGGTGCCAAATACTAGGTTTCCATTCACAACTTGCTCCTTGGCCATCTTGCAAAATGCCTTCTGGGAATTTATCTTCACTGGGAAGACAGACACAAACCTGTTTCAAACTGAACTCTTCAACTCTCTCCACCTCCAACTTCTCCTTACATTCCTTATTTCAGCTAATGGCATCACCATTTATGTTAAAAAACCATAAGTCTTATGTGGATAATTTATATTCACTTGGTCCCTGAGTCCTGCCTAGTCTGCCTCAGGCAAGCGTCTGGTGTGGGGCCCTCCCTTTGTCTTCCCCCTGCTCTGGGCCTTCCGTTCAGACCTTCCTAACCTCTCAGCCCTAGACTTCAACCCTTCTAGCTGGCCTTCCTCCTGGTAGATTTTCTTCACTCTAATCCTTTTTATGCCTTCAACATGGTCTCCAGAGCTGTCTTCCCATTAAAGGAATCTGATGCTGTCACTCCCCTGTCTAAAGCCAGCTGCCCAGAGGACTAAATCTAAATTCTCTGGCATGTTCCTAAGTCTTTACTCCCAGGCACTTCTTCCCTCTCCCGCTTCACTCCACCCCCGCCCCGCCCCGCCCCGCCCCTCCCGGGCACACTTTGCTCTGTGTGTTGAATCTCTGTTCCCAGAACAAACTATTTTTAACCTTTTACCTCTTGGGGTTGTGTGCATTTTCCTCCCTCTATCTGTCACAAAATGTCTTCCTTATCCTTCAATATGAGCTGAAATGAATAACCTCATTCATTAATTCACTCACTCGTTCAACATAATTATTTTTAGCATCTAATATTTGTAAAATATTGTGCTAAAGGAAGCCAAACAGACAGGATCCCTGTTCTCATGGAGCTATGAATTTTTTTTTTTTTTTTTGTGAAGCCTTTCTTGACATCTTTGGTAGTTAATAATTTCCTCCTTGCCATCACAGCATTCTGTTCATACCACTAGCAGTTAACCATAATGTAATTAGCTCTGAAGTCTGGATTTCTGACTAGACTATGAGCTCTTGGCATTGGGGGTAGAAGGGTTGCATCAGTGACTGAGTCTTACTCATCTCTATGTTTGAGGAGGCTATTGAACACAGTGGTAAAGGTTATGGGTTTTGGGGCTGACTACGTGGGTTCAAATTCTGCTTCTACCATTTACAAGCTCTGTCACCTTGGCAAGTTTTCTTAACCTCTCTCTCTGTGCTTTGGTTTGTTTCTCCATTGAATGAACATAATAGCAGTAACCAAAAAAGTTGTACAGATGAAAGGAGTTGATACATGAAAGCAATTAGTATAGAATATAGTAGGTACTCTGTCTTTATTAACTCCATTATGGTGCCTAGTCATAGAAAGATCTCAATAAAAGCTGGACGAATGAGTGGATGGATTGAAATATAATAAGATCTCTATGTAGCTACCTACCCACCCCCTCTAGTCAGAGACCAATCAATCATCTCATTCACAGGATTGAGAATGGTCAGGCCAGATGAACAGACAGCTTGGGGCAGTGACTCTTAAGCTTTAGTGTGCTTTAAAATCTCCTAAGGAACCTATTAAAAATTCATATTCTTGCCTTCTTTCTGATTTAGCGATTTTAGAGATCTTAGAATCTGCATTTCTAATAAGCACTGTGTGGACAGATGGTCCTTGGACCAAACTTTGAGAAATATTAGCCCTGGAAAGATATCTTAGGCTCCTTTCCCTGCTGAGGGTGTCAGAACTACACATTGTCCCATGAGAAAAGGGCCTGGAGAGGTCTTGCTGATGGAGGTGACGCGGTGCCGTGTGACTCTCACAGAATCCTTCTGTGGAAGACAATCAGGGTAGGGAACAAAGTACATAAAACGTCCTGTGTGGAGATCATCTACAGGGACATCTGCATCATAAGGCCATACTGACCAGTGGGAGATTTGAAAAGAATTCCAAGCGATCCCACTTGGGTTATTTCCCTAGAAACGGCAACAAAGCAATGGTATTTAGGGTACATAGGTGTTGCTAGTCAGGGTTGAGCTTCACCATCAGTTTCATGTTGGATTAATTTATTATTAATCTGCCATAAATTACCCCTGTGACATTTGGCTAGGTCACTTTGCCTTTCTGAGCCTCTTCTTTATATGATAAGTGGGGAGGGTTAAAGTTTCTCTCTGAATCATTTCATTCTGTTGTTCACTGCTGGGAATTGCAAACCACTCACTGAAGGCCTGAAAGAATTAATGCCTCTCCTAAGAGAGAACAGTTTACTCTGTATTAACCTCAGGGTCAGTTCCCAAATGTCAATCAATAGCAACACACCTGGGTTTTTAAAGGTGAAGAAAGAGCACTAGCTCTACTGTGCATCCTGAGCCAGCACTTAGCTGTAATAGGAATAAAAAGGTACGTGTGATACAAAAAGCCCTTCTCTTCTCTCCTGCCCTGCCTGCAGCAAACCTGCTCCATCTAGCACTTTCTCCAGAGGCTTGTGCTTTCTCACCCACGGGCCCTGGGGGATGGGCAACCCAGGAAGCAGTTGTTGGAGCTACTCCTTCCTAAAAGGTCTTGCTAAGGCCACCTGTAGAAGTCATCTGGTCACACCCTTGGGAGCAAATTGAAATGAGCTAGTCATAGTGAGTTCATGTCTGTTTTTCTGGAACTCCAACACCCATTCTTGTCTTTATTGTGATGTTGTGATCTACTTTTTTTTCTTTTTTAAAGACATCTATTTGAGAGAGAGAGAGTGTACACACAGGCGCGCAAGTTGGGGGAGGGGCAGAGGGAGAGAATCTTCAAGCCAACTCTCGCTGAGCACGGAGTCTGACTCGGGGGCCATCCCACGACGCAGAGATCATGATCTGAGCAGAAAACCAAGAGTTGGACCCTTAACCGGTGGAGCCATTCAAGTGCGCTGTGATGTTGTGATTTATAATAAGAAATATATATTTGGTTTCTCATTCTGTTTCTGGCATGGAGCTCCTAAAACTCTTGGAATTTCCAAAAGGACAAGAGCAATAAAAGTGTCTCTTGTTATGTTGATGAGATGACTTTTGGACCTACTTAAGGTTCTGGCTGGTTGCCAGGAGATCCAACCACGTGATTAAAGGGTGGGAACTTTAAGTCCCACCCCCTAACCCCTGGGGGAAGAGGGGCTGGAGGTTGAATCATCACTAATGGCCAATGATTTAATCAAGCCTACCTATGTAATGAAGCCTTCATAAAAAACCCCAAAGGATAGAGTTCCAGGAAGTTGCAGGTTGCTGAACACATGGAGATTTGGGGAGAGTGGCATGGGAGCTCCATGCACTGTCCCCACACCTTGCCTTAGGCATCTGCCATCTGGCTGTTCCCGAGTTGTATCTTTTCATAGTAAACCCGTCATCTAATAAGTAAAATGTCTCTATGAGTTCTGTGAGCTGCTCCAGCAAATTCATCAAATCCAAGGAGAGGGTGTTTGGTACTTTCAATCTATGGCCAGTCAGAAGCACAGGTGACAATGTGGGTCTGAAGTTGGGGGGAGCAGGCCTGGGGGACTGAGCCCTTAACCTGTGGGATCTGATGCTATCTCCAGGCAGTGCGAGGACCGAGTTGAATTGTAGGATACCAGGCTGGTGTTGAATTGTTGTTGGTGTGGGAACCTCCCTACCCACCATATTGGAATTGATGTCAGAATCATAGCTCTCGATAGGGGAAGAAAGAGAAATGGGAAATAAAGTAAAACTGTATTATTCCCGTGTTCCCTAACAGGAAGCAGGGCCTCTCGCCTTGACTTATTTTGCTGTCCATTATCCAGAGACTGGTGCACAGTAAAAGGGCCTCTGCCTGCCGGTTTCAGGAGGACCCAGTCGAGGAGAATGTGATGCATCTCAGCATCACACAGACCCTTTCGTGTGAGCAGAAGGGCAACTCCTGAGCCCTGTGCCACAGTTCTGCACTCCCAGGTCTCCCTGGCGAGCGTTTTCCAAGCTTTTAACAAACAAGCGAATCCTAGTCTTTCATTATTTCTCTCTCCCCTGCCCATATCATGGGGTAAAAGATTTTTCTACCCGATTGCATTAAGTAATAATTAATGTTTTCCCATTTAAAAATTAATGAAAGATACAGATAATGGCTAATCAATGCTTCTCCACTTCACCAGAGTGCCCATAATCACTTTCATCATTCCAGTGAAAAGCATGGAAAATTGGCCTTTCAGTGGATTTCTTCAGTCTTATCACAGATACGGTTTGCTTTTTGGTGCAGCATTTTGGAAAACTGAAGCTGGTTCCAGAACCCCCAGGATGCCTCCATCTCTGCATGTGGACAGGAAGCTAGCAAGGTGAGCACAACTCCCCTCTCCCCACACTGAGAGGCCAGGGGGCTCATGCACAGATTGCCAGGTGGCCAAGGACACAGGGCGGCAACCTGCAGAGACAAAATGGTGTGGGGGGGAGCTTCGGTATGTAGTTTCTACTTCTTTCTCTACATGGGTGCAACCTCATGTAGCCCCCTGTCCCCACTTGCCTCTCCTCTTTCTTCCCCTTCCCACTGAGATAAAACCTGCCAAAGGGAAGAGTGAATGAGGCCGTCTGACTGAGGAGCTGAGGAAAATGATGCAATCTTCACTGTCCGTTATTATGATGTCTAATGGTGATACGTCACCTTATCACGTGTGTGTTTATGGCTTTGCCTTGACCTGGTTGTGCTACTCGGCCTAATTTCCCCTTCTGCTTCAAGACTCTGCCCAGTCAGGGTGGTTACTCCTCTCCTGGGTCCCCAAGATACTGTATTTAATTACTGGTTGATTTTTCTGACCCTCCCATTCAGTGCTGCAATCCATGAGAGCATCTCTGTGCCCAGTGCCTTTAGTAAAATGCCTGAACATGATTGGTGTTCAATAAATATGGGGTTTTTTTTAATGAATTAATAACAGTATGTATAAATAAAGGACAGTCTCTTCTGGTTGTCAGGTAGGCATGGGATTAATAAAATTGGTACTGTTCAGAGTTAAATTCCAGTGAGAGACTACACAGTGCCCCCAAAGTCTAGTAAAAAGGGTCAAATCAGAGCTGGAGACAGGGTGATAGCAGAAACCAAATACTGAATGGCAGGTGTCAAGGGATGGGGGTTTCTATAAAGGTGATCAGGAAGGTAGGGAGGAAACTAGGAAGCTGTGCATTCTTTAGAGGGAGGGGGGCTCTGTGGAAGGCCTTTGCCTGCATCCTCCCTCCTCTTCCACGCTGTCCCTCAGAAGAAAGAGGGCTCATAGGCAACCCCTACCTCTGACAACTTCAGCTGGATTGCTACTTCGGCAACAGCAGAGGTCAGCCTTCTGTGCCCGTGGTATGACAACGGGCGCCTCGTGGACAGGGATGCTTGGGCAGTAAGTAAGCACTGCTCTGACTAGAACACCAAACACAATACATTCGAGGAGACAAGGCTGGAATCTCCGTCCTTTCTGTACACTGATGAATTCCAAAAATCTAGGCTTGTGCTTGTCACATAATTGGTGTTCAATAAATATTTGTTGAAGGAATAGATGACTTCTTAAAACCGCATAGCCAGCCTTTGTCTCTATGGCCAAAGCTGAGTTGTCTTTGCAATTAATGCCCATAAAGGTAGCTCATGGCTCATCAGCAAAGCAAAAGTAGATAATGAACCTTAACGAGGTGCATTCATCACCTGACAACATATATCAGAGGCCCGAGGCGGGGGGGGGGGGGGGGGGGGGGGGGGGCGGCTTCAGAGAGCCTCCTACTTTGGTGACTTCTTTGCTCATTTCTGAAGCAAGATAAGTCAGCTCCTTTTTTTTAAAGATGTACGTAAGTTACAGGAGCAAGGGAAGAGCTTCTTTCTTCAAACTGGTCTCTGCTCCTGTCCTTTTACCTGAGAAGGAGAGCTCTGTGCCTGTTAGACAATGATTACTACATTTCAAATTTTAGGGTAAAACTCCCTCTAGAAGCCATGCATTTTTAGCCTCAAATGTTACCCTCTAAAACAATACCATGAGAACACAATACTGGTAGTGGAATACGTTTCACATGGAGCAGTGTATGTGCTAAATGCATTTACAATCCCAGAAAATGTGGGTTTACATTTCACTTGTCCTGCTACAATGCCCTATGAATTTACTCAGCTGGTTTTAATAATAATATATATTTTTAAAAACTGGTGGGAATCTATTTCTGTGTGTACGTACATTACGGAATTGAGAGACTCTTACAGCAAGAATTTAACACCAGCAAAAGCACATGTGTACAGACGGAAAAACATGAGTAATTCCCTTTCATATGGTTTCCAGCCTCTCAGTAGTATGTAGAACACCACACGCCGAATGGGAGCCCAAGTGTAAATGGCGGACGTCTTTCTAAATGGGCATCCTTTTCGCCAATTGCCATGGATGATAAGATTCTATTTCCTTCCTAACATCCTTCCCCTCCTTTCACCCTGGAACAATAATTTTAGCATTTCCAAGCCATGCCTTGCTAGATCCTTGCCTATGCAAGCATGCCACACTTCCTCCCCCTGGCGGACAACGGGCCCTGGAATCCAGGAGGCTGTTGGGCAGATGGTTCCAGAGCACTTGGGCGCGGACAGCAGCTATTGGCCACAAACCACCTTGGAAGAAACGCTTCACCACCAAAGAAAGAGACTCAAATATAGAGAATAACCTTGATACTGGTACTGCGACACCCAGGAAGCAAGAGAGAAGGAACAAAGTATTCGAATGAAAATGGTCTAGGAGGGTGAAGCTGGTTTTCAGTGGGACAGAGTCACACGTTTAACTGGCTGAGTTGGGGGGTACTGGGAAGCCCTGGAGAGAAAGGACCGGAGCGCTCAGGGCAGAAACCAAGTCTGGTTCGCAGAAGCCAAGGTGCTGCGAGCCATCCACACGGAGAAGGCGGCTCTGGGGAAGGATGGTAAACCGAGATGGAACTTGACGGGCCAGCAACACCAAGGAGGTGATAGAACACGAGGGTTCGGTGAAGGCGGCAGAGGATTCCTGAGAGGCAGAGCAGGTGCACAGGCTCCTTGAATGTCCGGGGAGCCATGGAGAGAAGGAAGTTCAGGAAGCAAGACAGTAAGCGGTCAGCGATGCCACAGGCTGCAGAGACGTCGAGAAAGTTGAAGGCTTTCCTTGCTTTCTCTTCTCTCCTTCCCTCCAAAGGCGTGATCAGCTCCTCACGTTCTCCAGCTCCTACCCCACACCAATACCACTCTGATTTCAGTCGCCTCCCCTGAGAGAGGCAGAAGACCTACATTATTGTTCTTGCTCTTTTATTTTTGGAAATGTGGCCATTTTATCACCTGCCTCTCTTAAGGACAAGGGGACAGAGGGAAACATCGGTGGACCGTCCCCCACGCGCTAAGCACTGAGCAGAGTAAAATGGTCATGACCACATTTTAGCGGCGATGACTTAGGGAAAGGTGGCAGGAGCATCACACGGCCTGGCCTCCCATTCCAGGCCTTGCACACGGCCCTGCGGGTAGCCCCCCACTCATCTCTCCCCTCACTGCGGAGAATGAAAACCCTGCTTGGCTCACGCCAGTCTTGTGAGGTCATGTAGGACCTAAAAGGCTGCAGGACTGGAAGGCACTAGGAGGGGGACATCTGCCTTTTTTGTTCCCTCCCAGAAGGTGTGTACCGACTGCGTACCCCACATGAAGTCTTCGCTGGGATGTGCTAGTTTACGTTCACTTCCCTCATCTGAAATTCTCCAGTCAACGCTGAGGTATCCATTCTGTTCTTTATTGTTTAAGCCCAAGAGTCTGATCTCCTGAGTGAAACAATAATCTCCTTGGAAAGAGGGACTGTGTCATCTGCTTGTGGGATACCCACAAAGCCTAAAACGGGTTCAGCTGATAACTGGAATTAAATGCCACTATGGCACCCGTGGTAATTCAAATCTGGTGCTACACTCTCTCTCTCTCTCTGACAAGGGATTTGTTTGAAAGCACACCTTCTTGATTTGGCCTTTGGTAGAGTAATATTCTTGGAGCCCACAAACCCTAAGGCATTGTTTCATAATTGCCACTCAGCATTTCCAAGCACTTTGGAAAACGTGGGGCGCAGCAGCTCCTCCCTAGCACGCTACACAAGCAACATCGAACAAAGCAACAAGGGAAAAACTAGAGGGAAGTGATGGCCCCAACTCCTGGGCTTGGCAACTTCTTAATCCAAGCTTTCTCATAATTACCACAGAGGAATATTTATTTTAGGAGTCTTGCATGCACCTTCATTTCTTCCTCTACTGCTTGTTCTGTGACCCAGAAAATTTTTACCATCCTTGCAAGAATAAAGGAATGTCAGGTTTTCTTGCAGTGGAGATGCTATTCCTCATCAGGGGAAATGGAAACCAAATTAAACTTTGTTCTGCAATTTAAAAACATATCTCAAACGCAAGCCAACAAAAATTTCCCTAGCTGTAGCTGAATTTTTTTTTTTTTAATGGTGTGCAAAAGCAAACTGCTGTAGTAGCCTTTGGCTGCAAAACACCCATGAGGGGATCCACAGACCTTGTCACACACTCCAGGGAATCAGGAGAAACTCTATCATCATCTTCCTCCAGCTGAGCAACATTTGTTCTTCACACACCAAGGAAACGGAAAGTCCATTTCTCCGGAATCTCAGTTCTAAAACTCACCTAATACCTCCAATTCAGACCTATTTGCATCAGAGAAAAAAAGGATGCCTCGATTTGCATAATGCTTTATCGTGTAGACCATGGAATCACAGGCATTATCTCCCTAGACCCTGTGAGGTAGGTATTGTGACCTAAATTTTACAGATGAAGATGAGGTTCAGAGATGTCGAGCCACGTGCCCAAAGTCATGGAGGAAGTCAGCGTCAGTGTCAGGACTTGAAGCAAGGTTAAATTCCCTGGCAAGCCCGTACTTATAAGCCCTTTAAAAAGTGGTGGGAATCTATTTCTGTGTCTCCATACCCGTGACATCAGGAACTTGATATTATAATTTGTAGTTATGGAAAGATATATTTTAGACTATAATTCATTATAAAAATGAATTTGCCATCAGTTATGGAAAGCTCACCATTTGGCAGGTACCACAGGTCTGTAGGTGACTTACAGACATTAGTATGCTTAATCCTAACGGAGATTCTGAGAAAAAATTAGTGTTTTAGGGAGTAAGGCAGGGGGCCTATCTTGAGGTAGGAAAGTGCCGAGGGGCCCAGGATCTATTCTGAGGCCCTGTTCATGGTCAGTCAAGAGGACTCCCAACAGCCTTGGATTTGGTCATAGGAGGGGTCTGTGAGAAGACTGAAAAGTGAGGTCACCTAGTCATACCTGAGCTGTGTGAGGTGATGATTCAGGAAGGGGCATCAAGGGCTCCTAATGAAGGCCATCAGATAATGGGAAGGAAGTCGCTCTGCTACTAAATTTAGGGCTGGATGGATAATGCCACCCACTTTAATCCACGGTTGAAGGGGCCTTGGGGAGTTTCGACGTAGTGATACTGATGGATGGGAGCTCAAAACCAAAGGCTGTTTCCCTGACATGCCACCAGGCAGTGAAAATCCCGAGTGTGCACACGACATGCTCAAGCCCTCTTCTAGGCACTAAAAAATACAAAAGTGAAAGGGAGAAAACACCCCTGCCTTTATGGAACTTACAGTCTAATGAGGCACAAGTATGCCCTGTATGGTCCTATTTTAGGCCACGGTGGTCTGAAGAAGCAAAAGCTACGTATGTAAAGCAGACACGGAAATGTACCAGGAGCATGTCATTTTCCTGAAAGGCTCTCCAGATATATTGTTGCTTTAACTCTTGATTGAACCATAAAAGTGTAGTCACCGCCAAATTGCATGGTGTTCTCAATTACTTGAGTTCAGTTGTCACTGGCAGGAGGCCCTTTGAGGGTTATGAATCATTACTTATACCATGTTATTAAATGGGAAAAATATGTTATAATAGAATGTGACTGTCAATTTTCAGGGGCATTACAGTCCCCCGGGAACTGAACTGCATCACGAGAGGACAGAGATGACACAGGAAGAGAAGGAATAATGCAGGTGATATGTGAGTTCATTTCTTTTCACAACGTACATGGTAATGAGACGGTTTTTATCCAAAATAACATTAGTAGCATTTGCAGACAACTACCCAAATGACAGGCCGCTGCCAAAATTACAAGGTATGTCGATGTTTAAAACTAAAACTCTGACAGTGGGGGGATGGGTTTTTACTTGAGGCTGTGCCTTTCTCGGCGGCCATAAAACACACCTAGAAATACACCTTCTTTCATGCGGAAGCTGCAAGGACATCGGGTCCGTTTCCATTGTTTGCAAATATCTTTGTAGCCGATCTAAACATTTATCCTGACATTATTAGCAACTTCAAGTATGTTTAATCAAAAGAATATCCAGACGAAATAGGAAGCGGAATGGGAGAGAAATGAACATCGATGAGAGGAGACAGAGCTTGGGAATAATTTATTTGTTCATGTTGGAATACACAGACAATGGTATTTTTGAGGGAATTTTTGAGGGAAGTTGGAAAGGGTGAATATCCTGAGACCTTGGGGGTGTGTGTGTGTGTGTGTGTGTGTTTAAGTAGGAGCCTGCATCTGGGATACAATTTAAATCCTGATGAGATCTACAACTTTATATTCTCTAACTTAAAAAAAATAAATCGACCCATTAAAATAACATCCCTTTGTGGGAATTTTCCTCCTCCTTCCCCTCTCCCCCGCCAGACATGGCCAGGCTGAGACATCCACACTTAGAAAAACTGTGGGAAAACACCCTGAAAGTGATTAGGAAAACAATAAAAGACATCCGTGGGTCTGTGCAACGCCGTCAGGCAGCTTCCAGGGAAGGGCTGAAGATGCAGGCCTCGAGTCTGTGACAAAGTGAGGCTGGCCGCCGTTGTGAGGACCTCGGTTACACGTCAGTGCCTGGTTTTTAATGCCCGTGGAGAGAGAGCAGGCGTAGAGCCTCGGACTGAGTGAGGGGCCACCTCTCTGAAATCCCCTCTGACTTTGATCAGGAGGCAGAGCCAGGGGGTGAGATAAATACATTTTAGGGCTGACCTTCCTCTGCGGTTCCGCCAGCCACGGGGAAACATCAGTTAATCCCCGGCACATATCAGGAAATGGCTGCAGGAGGGATTGCCTGAGAGGTGAAAAATGGAGCTGGGCAACCAATCTCCTAAAAGGACCACCACCGTAAGGAATGAGAGGATGTCACAAAAGCCAGCTTTAATCAAGCTTGATTGTGGTAAACATAAAAACATACGCAGCTGCGGCACAATATCCTATTAATCGTCCCCAGTGTTCCAAGAGGTAGGTGTTAATTGTCTCTTGTGCTTCTCCGGATTTGTCTGGGACCCGGTTTTGCTGCTAACTCGAACACGGATTAGATGCGAGGAAGAACAAAAGGATCAGCAGGATTTCTAGGCAACACAATCTCTTATAAAAATGACATGGCCATTGCGGGAAGAAGATAATGCTCTGCAGAATTCTAATTTTGACCCTCTTCTGCAAAAAGAATCCAATTTTAATCAGCGCGGCCCAATGAAATGGTCCTTACGGTGCTGCAGGCTGTACGCATGCCCGGATTTGATTAGGCAGCGTCCCGAGAAAGGGTTCATTCTGCTTTGTCCCTGAGTGCTTAAGTCTGGGTGACTGTCAGGTCCATGTTATTCTGCCCGACGTCGTATTTCTTCCCAGCAACACAGTGCTGCATGTGGTGACAATGACGTTACTATCTAAACACCTTTCAAATGAAAAGTCGGCTTTGCCTGGGCTTCTTATAACTAGATATGCCAATGGATACCCTTCAATCTAAAGGGAGAGAAATGGCTCAGATGTCCAAAAGGAAGGATATGAATAGATGTTAGAGAAGCCAGAGAAGGGGGGAAATACCCGCATCAAGCGACAATATCAAAGAGAGAGGTGGGATTTCAGGGTCCCCCAGCCATCCTTTTTTTTTTTTTTTACCCTCTAATCTCCTCCCTGATTTTTTTAACCCCCCTACCCAAACTCTAACCTCACAATTTCTGCTTCTTTCCACCTAATCCTTACACTCAGGAAAGACTCTAATATTGGTCTTGGACTCAAGAAGTCCATGGCCAGGACTCAAGTGCAGGTTCCTTCGCTAACCAGCTTGTGCCTCTGGACAAGTCACCCTCTTGCTTCAGGTCTTAAGAGACTGGGTGATATTTCAGGCTCTTGTGGCTGCAAAACAAAAATAAAATTTGAAAAGCCAGTGACAGTGCCCCCTACCCCAGGCCGCCATGGTCTATGTGGCCCGGGAGGAATCTTGAGGAGCCATCAGGATCTGAGACGCTGCTCTTCTCTCCATTTCTCTGTCTCTTCCATGCCTTATGCTGTCTCTCAGGACAGGTTTGCTTCTCCAGAGGTGTGCCTGTCCCATTCTCCTCTCGCTGCCAGCTCACCGGTTTTCTCAGAGAACGCCCCCCTTGAGTCAGGTGACCATCCATGGTTTAATCGGTGGCCACTCTGGCCGAATAAGAGCCTGGTATTGTTTGCCAGCAGGAGGGGCTTCAGGCACGGCCATCAGCCCGAACATGAGAGCAGGAGAGAGGCAGGTCCTGTGACCCCTGAAATTAAAGAACATCCAAGGTCCAATCTCAACCTGAGACTATGACTGAGGAATGAGGTCTGGGATTACCTTTTGGATTACTACCCAACAAGGGGTGGGCGAAGGACACAGAAGTGCCTAAGAAGGTACTGGGTAAGTGCCTGGGGTGGGACGCGGTGATGCCAAAAGAGGACGGAAGGCTGCTGCAGGTACCTGACAGACTGTCTTCCCCCCCCGAGACGTGGGGTCTGTGCTCCCGCCTTCCACATCAGGGCCTAAGCGTGTGACTGCTCTCTGGCAAGTAGAGTGGAAGCATTGCTATGTGATTTCCAAGGCTGGGTTACGAAGAGGACACGGCTTCCACTTGGCTCTCTCTTTTGGGGTTCTCATACTTGGCACCGAGCCACCATGTTGTGAGGAAGACAAGGTCACGGGGAGAGGCCACATGTAGTGTTCTGGCGGACAGCTCCGAGCCCCCAGCATCAACCAGCAGACATGTGAGCAAGGGAGCTCTCAGGTGACTCCGGCCCCCTTGCCTGCAGGCCATTCAGCAGCAGCCAAACAGAGCCAACCCCTAACTGAGCCCAGCCCCAATTATAGGCTCCAGGGTACAATAAAGGTTGTCATTGTTTTAGGCCACCAAGTTTTGGGGTAATTTATTATACAGTTACAGCCGTACTGTGTAAGCTAAAGTTTTGCCTAAGAAGGCAGATGCACCCCCCCAGAAAAATGACAAGCCTCATGGTTGAGCACTGGGGTCCTGATAAGGCAGGGAAACTGCTTAGCTACCACCTTGTCTTATCCCCGTCAATGCTCCTTCTATTAGTGGGCATTGGCCACCCTCCAGATCAAGATGATGTTTACATAGTCTTACATAATTACAAAAACACAAAAATTCTACTTTTCTGCTGGACCTATACGGACATCAGCTGGTTTATTTTGTATAACTATTATAATAACCAAGAAAACCTTCCATTACTAAGAAAACCTTTCTTTACTTTTTTCTCTCTTTGCCTGGCCACACACCAGTCCCACCCCCATCAAGCCTTTACAATATATTATTTGGGAATAAGTCTAAGATGTAAATAAGTCGCTTTTGGCCAAGTGTCCAATCAGTCCTGACATCATGAAGAACTCTCATTAAAGCCTAAGTAAAATTTACCTACAGTGGCCTTATGCATTTGGCAATGCATGCTGATGGCCATCAGTGACCATTAAATCCCCAACTGAAAAGAAACAGTAAAACTATTTGGAAATGGATACTTTTGTGAAATGTCTGGTCACTGACCAATTCTTTTCTGTTTGTCCTCTGCTATCATACTTCATACAGTATCACAAGCAACCACTACCTAACCCAGCAAAAATCTCCCCTTCTATTATACACTTCCCAAACTCAGGCTTACGTCTCATCCATGCTGTCTTAAGTGGTAGAATGGCACTTTTCCACCAGTGGGTACAGGGAAAAGAGATTCCCTAACTTTCAACAGATACAGTAGAAAAACTGATCTTAAGTTAGAAGACCTGAGTTCTAATTCTGCTCTTTTATTAGATTGTGTGTGT
The DNA here is from genome assembly GCF_037043125.1 of Eumetopias jubatus. NCBI lineage: Eukaryota > Metazoa > Chordata > Mammalia > Carnivora > Otariidae > Eumetopias > Eumetopias jubatus. Next base: position 77,195,166 of record NW_028274819.1, read on the forward strand.
GCGTGTGTGTGTGTGTGTGTGTGTGTGTGTGTGTGTGACTCTCTGTATACCTCAGTTTCCACTTCTACAAAATAGAGTCTAAGATCTGTCCTATCTACCTCCCAGGTTTGGGTTTGTTTTATTAAATAGCTATAAATGTGCTTCAGAAAGCATGATGTTCTATAATCATCAAAGTAACACGTCTGAGGATAACATCAACCAGCCACGTGAAGTCTTAGGTATTCTAGTGCAGAGCCTTGTACATTCAACAAGTATCTATTGGGGGCCTCCAGTGTGTCAGGCAGACTGCTAGGCACTTACCTACCTCCGTAGGAGCAGGTCCCAACCCTCTCCAGCCTTCCTTCCCCACTGACTGACCTTACATCTAACTGACATGATAATCTTCCTCACAGGATTAAGCCACAAAAGCTGGGCATTGCTTCTAGAAGCTGATTAATTTCAACTAACACTTGCCAAGCACAGACTCTGGCTAGTAGTTTCACTTATAATATTTCATTTAACGCTCACCGTAACTCCGTTACACACGTCAGTATTACTATTTTACAGATGAGAACACTAAAGGTCAAAGCCTTGAAGTAGCTTGCCCAAAGCCACGGAGCTGGTAGGAAGGCAGACTTGGGATTCAAACCCAGGCCTCACTCTAAGCAAGCCGTTTTTTACATTTCAACATGCTCTCATTCCAGGATGCTTCCTCCTGCTTAAGAGAAGGAATGGAGTGAGGGATCTCATTACCTTCTACTACAGAAACGGGATTTTTTTTTTCACGATACCAGTTAATTATGGTACAGCAATAGAAAACTCTTTGGAAGCTCTTTCTTCTTGAACATCCTTCCTCAAGCTTTTGTAGAGAAGGTATCTGCTTATATTCTCCAAGGTCATGAACTTTGCCTTTCTTTTATTAATAGGACTCTATTTTTTAGAGCAAGTTTAGGTTTATGGCAAAATTGCACAGGAATCACAGAGTTTGACATACCCCTCCCCCAACTTTGCATTTTTTTACGTTATTTTTCTCTAGTTCTACACCCGAGTAAGCATGCTTTCCCTGAATTCCTGTTGTACTTTTCCTGTCATTTTATCTATAGAAACAACCATATCCAGTATATTTGCTAGAACTAGGTGTAGGACTCAAAAATAAATTTGTAAGTTTGCTTCTTGGACAGACTGTGGAAAAGCTCCCTGGAATATGTGGGGATGGAAAGTTTGCATTTGCAGTCTGCTAAGCAGGGACAGCCTTGGGGGATGGTGCTCCCAGCACAGCGTTACATCTCCTGTCATTGGGTCAGGGCAAGCAATACTGCAGGAACAGTGTTAGAAAAAAAACCCATGAACCATGGGGTGAAGGAGAGGATTTCAGCACTTTATAATTCAGTTGTCTGCATGAAACCTAGAATTGCAAAAGGCATACACGGGACCCTGAATATGCAGTATTACTTATATTTGCCCAATATTTCCAGGATTTTTAAACATTAAATTTTTTTTTTAAGTGTTTCCAGGGCCGCGTCGGTGGCTCAGTCGGTTAAGCATCTGCTTTCAGCTCAGGTCATGATCCTGGAGTCGTGGGATATCGAGCCCCACATGGGGAATCCCTGCTCAGCGGGGAGTCTGCTTCTTCCTCTCCCACTGCTGCTCCCCTGCTCCTACTCTCTCTCTCAAATAAATAAATAAATAAAATCTTTAAAAAAGTGTTTCCAGGATTTGCTCTTTGGCACTAAATCATTTGGGGAGGATTTGTGATTACCCCACCCCCCACCTCAGTGAAACTGTCTAGGGAAGATGGAGACATAGAGTCCCTCCCTCATGTTCTTTGCGTTTTATTGGTCCAGTTGGCACCCAAATCCACTACGTAAAGACGGAGTGCCTTGCTATAAAGGAATCTATTAGGTGTAGCAGTGAGAAATGGTCCACAGAGGCCAAGCTGTTCTCAGCAGATCATTGCCGTGACAAAGCTCAAGTAAAGTCTGCGATGCTCTCTCCTGGGGTCCATTAGCCTTGGGGACTTCTGTTACAAGTGGTTTTGGAAAAAACGGGGCCTTGGGAAAATTGGCCTTTTAGAAAAGGAGCAGCAAAGTGTTAAAACCAAGGAGCTTTCTATCGGTTGAGCAGTTAGGGGCTGACCAGGTGTCTCATGGCAGGTTTGTCTCAGTGTTTCCACAGGTGTTTGCATAGGACAGTGCTGCCTTTTCGGGGAGGCTTGACCATGTCCATGGGGGTTGAGCTCTGGGTCTTCAGCGGAAACACGGCTGTCAAGGAAATTACCCATGGCTGGAGGGTGTGCACACCAATTCCTCAGCCCTGTTCATTCAGTCACTGCCGCTGTTTTGGGGTCTAGATCAAAGTGTGGCCTGCAAACCCACAGCACTGGCATGGCCTGGGAACTTGCTGGAAATACAGGATCTCAGGCTCCACCCTCTACCTATTGGGTCAGAATCTGCATTTCAAGGAGGCCTAGGACTCATAGGCACACTACCATTTGAGAAGCCCAGACGCAGAACTCACAAATTTCTGCCTTCTGATAGACAGCAGAATTTGCTTTCTCACTTTAATAAGCTGCATCAGGTACCTGCACACTAGAGGAAATTATACAGCAATATAGCATAATTAGCTTTTGCTCCTAAATGAATTATATATTAGCTTTTACAAATTGCCTATCAAATCACGGGAGAAACAGAGTACTTTTTGGAGTCCTGGGAGTGAAGAGATGTACCAAACTGTATTATAAAAGCGGTATGGGTATAGCAGAAGGGGCTGATAGAATAACGACTTTGTCAATGTTTGCTACCATGTTGAGTAACTCACGTGCATCATCTCATTTCCGAACGACTCTGCTCTGTAGGAACTATTACTATCCTCATTTTACAGACCAGAAACAGACGCAGCCAACTAGAAATTCTTTGCCCAAGGTTATACAGGTGGTGAGCGTCAGAGTGGCAATTTGAACCCAATAGTTTCTGGCTTCAGAGCCCCACCCCTTGACAACTATAGGTCAACATTCCACACAGGATACAGACTTTTCACAAAGGTGGCCATAAGCACAAAATATCACAAGCACAATACGATTTGATAAATGCCCCTAGATTTAAAGAAACAGGTTTCACTGATTTTAAAAAATCACAGCTCGGACAAACAAACAAAACAAACACACAAGAATAGCACATACAGGCTTCCCTGCCATGAAGCTGGTCTGTTCCTTGGACTTTTCTGGGTGTTGACTTAATGTTCCTTTAACCTTATTCTAAACTGCTGGTATATCCAGTGATCCTCTGAGGGGCTTTTCTTACTGCTATGAATTGAGCTGCTCCAGAGCATCATTTGACTGCCTTCTCCACACCTTCGTTATTTTTTAAAAAGATTTTATTTATTTGAGAGAGAGAGCACGAGCCAGGGGAGAGGGAGAGGGAGAGGGAGAAGCAGACTCTGCTGAGCAGGAGCCCATTGCAGGGATGGATCCCAGGACCCTGAGATCATGACCTGAACTGAAGGCAAATACTTAACCGACTGAGCCACCCAGGCACCCCTCCACACCTTCTTTAGAAGTTAGGTGTGACAGATAAATAAGATAATATATAAAGAGTATAATATATAAAGAGTGGTGCATGGTAGGTGGTTAATAAAAGCCACTTTTATCTTAATTATTATTGCTCAAATACAGATTCTGCATTCCTGTTTTTCTCAAAACTCCAAATTAACCCATGACCTATGCCAAAAGAAATGTATTTGGAATTTCCTTGATACTCATTAGGTGCCCTAGAATACCTGCATTTTTATTTTTATTTTTTTAAAGATTTTATTTATGGGGCACCTGGGTGGCTCAGTCGGTTAAGCGTCTGCCTTCAGCTCAGGTCATGATTGCAGGGTCCTGGGATCAAGCCCCGCATCGGGCTCCCTGCTCAGTGGGGAGTCTGCTTCTCCCTTTGCCTGACACTCCCCCTGCCTGTGCTTTCTCTCTCTCTCTCAAATAAATAAATAAAATCTTTTAATCTAGATACCTTTTTTTAAAAGATTTTATTTATTTATTTGAGAGAGAATGAGCAGGGGAGGGGCAGAGGGAGAGGGAGAAACAGACTCCCTGCTGAGTGTGGGGCTTGATCCCAGGACCCCTGGATCATGACCTGAGCCAAAAGCAGACATTTAAAAGACTGAGCCACCCAGGCGCCCCCTGCCCTTTTTAAAGATTTTATTTAACATCTGCATTTTTAAATGGATGGATGAATAAACGAAAGAATGGGGGTATGAATTCAGCTGTATTTACGAAATCACAGCTGGTACTACTCCAGATTGCCTTGGAAGTACACGCTTGAACTCCCAGTATCATTTATCCAAAATGACTAAGAATTTTAAAATGACAGAGTCATGTTCAGGAATGGGCCCCTTATTATTGTTCTCTGCTCTGATACTTTTCACACTGCTCTGTGGACTCAGTACTCCAGAAAAGGCGTTTGCTCCGGACTCCGGCGCTGTGCATACTAATGGGTTCAGCTGGCATTCGGCCTGGCATTCATGTGGCCGAGGTATCCTGGTCTCTGGTGAAATGGAGTTGTCCCTCTGATGTTTCTCACTTGGCAATAAAGTCTTAGTAACCACAGTCATCGCTACGGCACCCTGCTATTTAATCTTTGCTGGAAAGTGATGAAAACAGACCTCACTTGTATGAGAACTCTTAGGTTTAGTGAAAGCAATGCGAGAAGTTGCCAAGTTTGTGCTTAGAAACAAGCACATGTTTGAAACCCTGGTTTTCTTTTTCTTAAGCTTCCTCAAGTTGGAGGCTTATAACACAGATACGATGTCTGATTTAAGCAGTCCTTATTACCGTCCTAGTTCAGTTTTTAAGATCAGTTCTTGCCGGCACAGAAAACAGAAAGCAAACAAGTCTCCTCCTCCCCCCACCGCCAGCCCCCATCCTTTCTCGAATAATCTAGATATTTAGGCAATCTTTCCCTTCCCTGAGGGTGTGATCGTAGCATATTATTTTATTGACTCATGATTAAGAACTTCTGATGGGAAAACCAGTCAAACAGAGAAAACTGGTTCGGGGGTCCCCCAAGTAAAGAGAGAGCATATCATCTGATGGTGGCAAGTACACCAAACAGGAATGAGACTCTACAGAAGAAAATATTCTTGAAAATATGAAATCCTTTATGTGAACTTTCATGCCCTTTTTTGAGGAAGTCAAATTTTTTTCTCCAAAATGCGTACAAAACTGTGAGTGGTAGTTTGCATTACCCTGAGGTTCACAGAGCCCACGCGTGAGTGAAGCTGTGTGTGAGAGGGGACTGAAGTTGTGTGTGAGAGGGGACTGACGGTGGAAACTCAGTGGTGAACACGGTGTGGGCAGAGGGAAAAACACATGCAAAACATCACTGAGAGGAAGTGTCACAGGAAAATCTTATGAGGCAGCATTCTACAGGGCAAGTCCAAGCAGCGTCAAACATGCTGTGCATTTGCTCATTTAAAAAGAAATCCTACAAGCAAAAAGATTTTAGATGCCCAAAGAACCATTACTTTTTTAACTGAACTAACCTTCCTGGAATTCAGTCACATCCTATTAGCCAAGAGAAGATTCTAGTTCAGAGCTAGGTACTGGATTTTTTTGTACATCTGGTTCCACTCTTGGAAACGACCATCTCTTCACCCATTAGTCTCCTGACATATCTAGTTTAATATAAGAGGTGATTTCCCTATTAGTGCCCTGAGGTATGATTTGATGAGAGTTTGGTAATGCATATAAATGGATTTCCATTACACAATTAAAGCCAATAGGGCCCAATCTAGGCTTCTTATTGAATTTTTTTAACCAGTAGACATTTTGTATAGTACAGTTTGTGCTTATTAATTTACTACCTGGTAAATCTTTATATATTATCTTAGTATTCTTGATTACCAAGCGTTAGTCTAAGGGGAACACAGGCTTTTAAAATTCATTTAAAATGGATGTTTTAAATTCTCTACTTGAAATATCTGAAACAGGCTTTAACACTGTCATGGGGTAAACTAGAAAGAAAAGTAGTCTCCTACCACTATGACTAATTTCAGGTAATTGAAAATCTATGGCCTTGAAATTACAGCAATACTGGTTCATTTGTGACAGCAAATCAGTTTTTCTCCTGACAGATTTCCTAATTTATGTCATGTTTCATCATATCCATTCTGTAGACACACATGCAAGCTATTAGAACTCCAAATCGACTCACTATCTTGTTTGCTGTAGATATGATTGTAGGTGTCTTTGTTGAATTATCCAGGAACATTTGTAGGAAGTAAAACCTTCATTCAGAAAAGAATACATCACAGGAGTAAGTAGTTTTAAAAGATGGAATGAGGATATTTATATTATTAGTCCGTTGGCTTAATCTACTATTGTTATAAAATATTAAAGATGACTACAACAATTTTTCTTCTAAAGTTCAGAGCCAAGGCACACTAGGAATGTATATGACTGAGGTTAATGATGTATGTACCAGCTGACATAAAGAAAGCAAGAAAAATCTGAATTCCTATTTTTCTTATCCCCCCGCTTTTTTTTCCTAAGGAAATGATTTCACACTGAAAATTTGTTAAGAGGAAATTAAAAAGCCACCATTGATGAAGTTATTTTAGTAGATCACTGAATTTTTTACTTTTAATGATTATGCACCCAGAATTGGTGGTACCCTTGCATACAAGATGCAGACAATTCATAGGAGGGAGAGGGTCGGGGAGACAAACATGTGCCATGTTCTGGTCCTTAATTTTTGGGCACTACCTCATTTAATCTGCCAAAAAAAAAAAAAAAAACTAGTAAGGAAGTATTATTACAGATGAGCAGTCTGTTGATGAAAAATTTTATTGAACTTGTCCAGGGTTGCACCAGTAGTGAGGGGAGGGGTTAGATTTTGAAACCCAGGTTTGCTTGACCACAGAATCCATGATCTTACTGGCCATCTCTTTTGGAGGGATTTGTAATGAGTTTTACATCCATATCTAGAGCCAATTCATGGAAGAATGACAATCCATAAGGCTCTTATAGCATGCCACAGGACTCTGACCTCTTCCCAGTCTTGTTTAATAATTTATGGTGATGACTTCGTTACATTTATAAAAACAACATGCTTAGTGAATTTATCAATGACATGTAGCTGAGAGCAATAAAAAATATTTTGAGTAACAGAATCAAGAGGAAAACTACCTCAACAAGGTGGAACCATTAACCAGTCCTAGTTAATAGGGATAAATGCAAGTCTCTGAACTTGGACATAAAATATCAATTGTATAAAATGAACAGGATTGGAGAGAAGCAGTCTAGCGGGGGTTAATGTATAAAAAGGATCTGATTTAATTTAAGTAATCAAGATTTTACTGAGGTCCTATTCCAAAAGAATCAACGGTGTCCAGAGAGTTCTAGTTGACCATAATATCAATAGCCATTAATCATATAATGTGGCTGCTAGAACAACTCACGTTATCTGAGGTTGCAGATGTAGGTTAGTCCTCCTCTACACTGTTCTTTTCAGACTTCACTGGGAGTATAGTGTTCAGTTTTCTGGATCCCCTATTAGAAGGGGGAAATTTAAGCAGTAGAAGAAGTACTGTAGAGAAAGCATAAGAGTTATGTTTTTAAAAGATTTATTTATCTGAGAGAGAGAGGGAGAGTGAGAGAGAGAGAGAAAGAGAGAGAAAGAGCAAATGCACCCACGTGAGTGTGGGGAGAGGCAGAGGGAGAGAATCTTCAAGAGACCCCCCACTGAGCACAGAGCCTGATGCGGGGCTCAATCCCATGACCCATGAGATTACGACCTGAGCCAAAACCAAGAGTTGGACACTCAATGAACTGATCCACCCAGGTGCCCCTCACAAGAGTTATTTATTTATTTTTAAAGATTTTATTTATTCATTTGAGAGAGAAACAGAGAGAGAGCAGGGGGAGAAGCAGAGGGAGAAGCAGATTCCCTGCTGAGCTGGAAGCCTGATGAGGGGCTTGATTCCAGGACCTGGAGGTCATGACCTGAGTCAAAGGCAGAGGCCCAACCATCTGAGCCACCCAGGTGCCCCAAGAATTATTTTTAATTACCTAAGGTTCTAGCATGTGAAGGAAGGTTTGAACTAATTGGGTGTAGACCCAAATTCTTGTCTTGGACCACCTCATGGATGTATAAGAGGCTGGGTCTGAGACACAGACCACCTTGGGACATCTGAGTTCTGTCAGTAACAATGTTAAAGTCCAGCTGGGAAGCCACTGATGAAGCTGTTTGGGCAGAAATCTCTGCATGGATTGAAAGTCAACTGGGTGGCATACAAGGCATTTTCATACAAATCCAGAAAACTATGTGAAGTTTGGGTTTCTGCAGTTGCTCAGCCCATGAATAAACAGAGTTCAGGGGAGGAGAGGAGAAGCTTCGAAATCAAGGGAGGCCGCCGAGCTGTCTGCAAAGCCAAGTGTCAAGGCTGGCTGAAGAACACGGATGGGAACCTGTGACACTAAAAGGTGGACAGTCAGGGAACCACACGGTTTCCCTAAAGGAGGAGATTGGCTTTCACTTTTGAGAAAAATTACATGAAACGCTCACCAGACTGTCCAAGGCAAGGTCCTTACAATCCTCTTCTGTGGTCCCTTCATAACATGGAGTGTCATAGTGACAGATCTGTTTCTAAACTGAGTCTAAGAAATAAAGAGTCTGTCTGGCAAAGACCTCTAGCTCAAGAGTTAATGTCACCTGGACACAAATTATCTTTAAGGTACAAAGACCTCTAAGGATACTTATCATCATAAGACCCTATAATTTTTTTAAAAATGGAGATTATTTATGAAGAGGCATTCTGTGATTTTATAATCATATCCCTTGTCTTCCAACCCAAGTCTTGTTGGCACAGCTAAGCTTGTTGGCACAGCTACATCTTTTCTCCAAAGATTAGGAAGCATTTCGTCTCTAAGCTAGCATTCCTTGGAATGACCCCTTCTAGCTACTTACTCTCAGCCTATAATTATCTGGAAGCAGAGAAGACTATCTTCCAGTCTTACGAAGGGCAGTCAGGTTATCCATACTCGGGATGACCTATACTTGGGACATAGGCCTGCATGAATGATCAACTCCAACTAGACATTGCCTGGTGATCTTGAATCATGGACATTTACCTGGCTTGCTTTCTGCAGGCCATCTGACCCTGCCCTTTTGTGCACTAGAATCAAATTATTTTAAAATAAAAATTCTAGTGGAGCACATTTCTTAGAATAACTTACAGTACTGTGAAATCCAGGAATCATCTCTTACGTATACCATTAAAACTCAGGTAAGGGGTTCAGGAACCATTGTGTTCATTCTCTGGCTCTTGCCATCTTCCATTGATTAAAACATGATGTTGGGGGTATGGGAACTGTGTGCCACTGTGCTTCCCCAGCTAGAAAGACACTGTCAATTTGATCAGATTGTAATATTCACTTGGTAGAACACCATGTTAAAGACATGCTGATAGATTTTTTTGAGCTATTCTATTTATATAACATCTTTAGCTCCAGAAATAAGAAGAAATAGTAATAAAACAGTTAATCCTGTGAGGTTCAAAAAGACAAACTGTATTTTCAAGAACATATTTAAAGCAGCAACGTATTTATCAATTTCAACGAGGCACTCTCCTTTCTAACAAAATGGAAATTTCTCTTTGAAGAGCAAGATCTTTATTTTTCATTGGTCTTTACCCTTTTTTAGAAAAGTAAAATGTGAGGAACGTATATTTGGCTTGTCCATTTACTTTAAGCAGACAATCTACCCATTTTAGGTATCTGCATCTACTACTCTGACCTGCATTTTAAGACACATAACAAAGGCAGCTGACAAATTCCACCATGTGGTCTTCTTTTCCTTCTTTCTGTTGTTCCTTTCCAATTCTCACTGTAGCTGTGTCTGCAGAGGGGACAGTCCCCAGAGGGGAGAGGATCCAAGCCTCCTGTTATCTGGATTCAAGCATCCTTTTTACACCCCTACTGTTTGTCTAAGTGGAACCGAACGAGACAAAGCACAGGTCTCTCCATCAAAGGGTAAACAACCTAGAACTGGCCTCAAAAGAAGAAACAAAAACTGATAGTCACAGAAATAAAAGGAAGACCAGGCTCTATAATAGCAGACTAGGTGGTCAGTCCTAAAAATTCATGCAAACAATGGTCAGTTGAATTGGGGGCCAGAGTGGCAGAGTGGAGGGGGGTGTGGTGGGGGTGGGAGGTATGGATTAACTAGACCAGTTTAATTATTAATGGGTCAATTCAGTCCCAGTGTTTGACCTGGTGACCCTGTATATACCTAGTTGAAACCTACATCTGAATAGTCAAAGTAAAGGTGAGAATTTAAGGCATTCTCCAGATAATTTGGGAAAGGGAGTAGGGGAAGGCTCAAATTATGTGGTGTGGCTCTCTCCCCAGCTGGAAGCCATGGATAATTTCCTCCATTTCATTTCGTCTGAGCAAAAAACAAACCACCTGAACATAAAGTAGTTTCCTGCAAGGAGAGAATAAATTTGTTACATTAAATCATTTGTTCTCTTTAGTTTACAATCTGGAGTTGGAGGAGATAATATCTAGAAAAACTACAAGTAAAAGAACCACATTCTCAAACCTTGCTTTCTTTTGTTCAGATGAGCTAAATGTGTCTCTCTTCTTTAGTAGCCAAAGGCACAAGAACTAAATACAAAATTCCTTGGGGAAAAATGTTGCTACAGGGCTGAGTCCTTTGGCTCCTTTCCCTCCCTTTATTCTCTGGAAGAAAAGACACTGAAGGGAATGCATTAAAATCTTTCTGAGGTTCAATTCACGATCCCTCCCTGCCCCTCAACCTCTCCAGCTTCTCTGACATTTAAAGGAACACTGTCAAATAGGTGAGGTTTTATACTTAGAATTAAAATGCTTAAAAATTCCTAAGAGAAAAGATATAATTCTGTGATACATATGCTTGCTTGGGAAAGAAGAGATTAAAAATATTCAGACCCTGAACTTGTTTTTTCCTGTTTGTTTCTGAGTGGGCAAGAGGAAATTTTGAAGAGCTAAATATTCTGAACAATGTGGACATCCAAGCTATATAAACCAAATCTTTCTACCTCATGTTTTCCCTCAGGCTGTGGGCTTTATCCCCTATTGATCTAACTTCTGATAAAACTCCATGTCATGCTATTGATCATTCATGCATTCAAATATATGTATGTGTGTGTATATATATATATATACATATATATATTATATTATATTTATATAAAACTCCATGTTGGGGCGCCTGGCTGGCTCAGTTGGTTAAGTAACTGCCTTCGGCTCAGGTCATGATCCTGGAGTTCTGGGATCGAGTCCCACATCGGGCTCCCTGCTCAGCGAGGAGCTTGCTTCTCCCTCTAACTCTTCCCCCTCTCATGTACTCTCTCTCTCTCATTCTCGCTCTCTCAAATAAATAAATCTTAAAAAAAAACTCATGTCATGCTATTGATCACTCATACATTCAAATATATATATATATATATATATATATACATATACACACTTCTCTCTTGCAAAATCCTGGATAGGCTGGTGCATCCCTGAGAAAAATATGATTAATATATTTATATCTACAGAGTATGCTGTAGCACTCTCTTAGATTTTACCTCTGTTTCCAGAAATCCCTCAAGTCACTACTTGATAGTGCTGGGGAACTCCAGTGCAGGGGTAAGAATATTTTCCCAAGAGCACTCAGAGGCAGGAAGTGACCAGAGGAGGAAAGCTCAGAGGATGAGCTTCTAGGAATGACCCAGAGATGGAGAAGTTTTGCATTTCCTCCAGTGGGAAAGGACTAAGGAAGATGAAGGTGATTCTTCCATCAGCTCACCAACTCCGAAAACTCAACATGAATGGTCTGTGCCTTTGGGTGTCTGCTTCACCAAGAAAGTAATGACTAATCTCTGCTACCGAACCTACAGGCAGGGTAGAAAAAGAGCGAAGCATGATTTACTAGGATCCAATGGAAGTGAAGAGAAAGTTGCACGAAACAGCAGAGACACACACGACCACGGTATGGACAATTTCCAATGACTCAGCAAAAAGGCGAGGGCCAGATGTGTATGCCTGAAAATGAAGTATTAGCAGTTTATTTGAAAATTATACTCTGATGAACAAACCGTCAATTTTTAGATAGCAAACTACCTGATCTGTCATCTTTCCTCTCTTGTTGATTTACAGTGAGTCACAAAAGAGTTAACGTTTTCTCCCCCTTCATCCCTAAAGCAAGTAGGTTAATGATTAATTGTATCAGCGGGTTTTTGTTCACAGAATTGAAACGCTGTCATTATATATGTCAAGAGGGTTCAACTTCTCTGATCATCTATACATTTTTAACTATAATTTCACAGCATATACCCTTATGACAAAGATGAACAAACTGAGCATGACAAAATTAATTAACAATTAAATTCTTAGAGGGTAAATATACATAAAAAGTGACTCATTAATTAATGCTTTGTACACACATTATCAGCGACCGCATGCCTTTAAAAGCAAAAATGGAGGAGACAATAAGATTGTTGTTCATGTGCTTTCTTGCAGCAATTGAGAAAATAAATAGCTCATGCCATTGGGGTGATTTTCATTCTAGGAAAAGTTAGTTATTTCCAATCGGTCTCAGAAAAGAACTCCACTTGAAAGGTAACAACGGCTCTGTGCTGCATCAAACCCCTTCTCTTGGGGAAATGCTATCCTGTTTGCCTCGTGACTTGCTTCCTGATAGTCTGTGTGTACCAAGCAAAGAGACCTACGCAACAAGATAGCACGAAGGGGTTGACCACTAAGATGAAGCCGTGGTAAGGCAGAAGTAGGGCTGTCTGTCTTGCTCATTGAAGGAAAAAGACAGATGGTAGAATCCCATGGCGTAATTCCAGCGGAGAAGGGAGGATGCCCTGTCCCCATGCTGGAAGCAGGAGGCCCACTCCTAGGTCTGAAATCCTCCTTGGCTGCCCTCTTCACCCCAAACAAGAAATTGCTCCAGTCTGTCATGCTTGGAGTAAATAAGGTTAAGCACAATTATAAATTACGTGCAGTTTATCCTTCACCTGCCCGGGCCTCTTAGAATTGCTAGCCTTTCCTGTCTCAAACTTTTCCCCTTTTCTTCCTCCCCACCCAGGCTTTCCATAACCCCATGGTCCCCTCTTTCTCAAAAGGATTTAATACATCCCCATGTGAAGTTAAATCACCGTGTTATTCTTGTGGTCCTTGTATGTGAGTCTCATCTCTATAAATGTGGAATGCTAAGCATTAGGAAGCAAATGGCAGTAGGTATTTGAGGGCAGGAGTTTCTCAGTGCCTGTAAAAATCACTCCAAGAAAAGGCAGAGATGGGTGGCCAGCTCAGGTCACTACAGTCTGGGAGGCCGAAGCCACTCACATGCAAATTAATGCTCTCGGTGTGGTCAAAACCCTAAGCGCTGCCTGACTCACTGAGATTCACAGTCACATTCTCCAGCAAAGTTAAAAACCAAACAAAGTTTAAGTCCAGGGACATATGGGCAATAGTCTATATATCAAGAAGCCCCTGGCTCCTCCCTCAACATAACTAATTTTAAATAATAGAAAATAAATCTGGGGCAATTTTTGGAGCTGTAAATCCAGTCACAGTAATTCTGACCTCCATTAACATAGCTTTGACTCTTTGGGGGCTGGGAGGCAATCCCAGTAACCAGAGAGAAGCAATTCTTTCACATGCTTCAATCCCACCATTCCAGAAAGAATGTAAGGGGGGCAGGGGCAAAGGACAATCTTTTATTTGTGTTCCATTCCTCATTACTCCTGCCTCTACTGACTCTCTCTCACCCTTAGCCTGCATTTCCTCTCCGTGGATGCTTGACAACCTTCCATGAACATTCCAAAAAATTGTCAGGCACCTACCCTGACTGGACAGTTTGCTCAGTCTGAAGACACCAGACCCTGCCTACAGGGAGCTTACAGTCTAGCTGGAAAGACAGATCATTAAGGCAGCACTTGCAGTAACTGTAACTGTACACAGTCATTAGTGATTGCGCTGTGCTGAGGGTGGGTCAGAAGTCACGGGAATCCCTCTTCTGAGGGGGAGGAGTGGAGACTTCAGAGTGTGGAGGAGTTGGCCAGGTGGAGGGTGAACACGGAAGAAAGAAGAATGCTCTGGGAGAGGGGACAGCATGGGTAAAGTTCCAGAAGGGAGAGAAATTTGACATGTTTGAGGAAGTGGAAATTATGTCTGGAGACCTGGGTAAGTAACTCAAGAGCAGGTTAGGAGGAACTGCGTGGTTAGATAGGCAATGGGAAGCCACTGAGAGGGATTAATCTGGCAGGTTCTATGATCTATTTTGCATTTTAAAAGATCACTACTGACAGTGTGCAGAATGGCCCGAGTAGCTGGGAAGACTACAGCCAGGATGACACGTTAGAAGGCTTATCAATCGACCCCACAACCACTCCTTCAAGCCCTCCAACCACATCAAGGCAAGTTCACTCTCCCAGGCATAGCTCATTCACCTCAGGATTTCTCTGAAGATCATAAAATGCTCCTTTCCACAGTACCTGAAGTCAGACTCACTGATTTAGGGCCTGTTCTAACTCTACCAACTGGGAACATACCTAATAGCTCTCCAAATGTCCTAAGTCAGGTATCATGTCTTCCCTACATCTCTTCTAAGAAAGGAGTAAATTCCTGGCTAACCATCACCGGTTCCCTCACTAGTTCCTCATAGAATATGGTCTACTCCATTCTTTTAACCAACACTGGGGTAGATGCAGGGTCTCTGTCCTCACACCATTCTGGTGATCCATCTCTGAATGTATTTGTTCATATCTCTTTTGTAGTGTACCTCTTGGAACTGAAAAACATACCCCAGGTGTGCTGTGGACAAGACAGAGCAGAGGAGGCCTTTCACTTCCCACGGAGAGACCACTAGTGTTCTGGGAAGCAGAGAGAGCCCTGTTGTTCTCCAAAAGGGAGAACAACATCCTTTAGTCATACCATCCCTGATTTTTGGTGGGCCACATAACTGCCCCAAATAAAAGCGACATTTTTCAGATACTCCTACAGCTAGGAGTGGCCACGTGACTAAGATTTGTATGGAATTTGTATTGTGTGTGACTTCTGAGAGGAGTGCTTAAAGGGAGGGGCAGTCCTAGATGCTGTTACCACCTCCTCCTCCTTCCTGACTGGGCCCCCGGCAGCCATCTTGTCTCACCTCACAGAAGCCACATGCTGAGGCCGGTAGAGCAGCAGGAGAGAGGGAATGTAGACAGATCCATGAAAGGCGAAGTGTCTGCCTCTCCTGGATCATACCTTAGAACTTCTCTTACAAGAGAGAGAAATAAACATGTATGTTGCTTAGCTTACTTTTATGTTGCATTTTCTGTCACTCACAACCAAAGTGAAGTCTAACTGATACACATTCTTTATGTCGGAAAATTTATTTCTATTAATGTAGCCTAGGAATTTGCTACCTCGACCACACCACACTACGAAATGCTTTTTAGCCTTTTCCCCTTGATCTGCTATTAAGTCATAGATATGTCTCCTTCACTGAAACGGCACGTGAAAAATCACCAGGGATCTTTGGAGAAAGGGTGGCTTCAAGGATCGGTGAAGACAGACATGAGGCATTGGGCTGGGGCCCTGTTCCTCAAAGAGGCTGTATCCTCTCTAAGATTTAGGTGCCACATTCTTCCGGGGCTGTGAGTCTATGAGCAAGTCATGACAAACTAAGCACTTCTTTGTCTGTTATGTAGAACTCGTTCTGGGGAGATGAGTGGGGCTGTCGATGACTCCATTGTGTTGGGAACCTATTTGTCAGTTCTTCTGTCTGAGGCCTCATGGCCTCTCTTATTCTAGTTCCCCTACATCCAATCCCCTGATGCATGCAGTCTTGCTAAATCTAACTCTGCTTAGTCAAAAAGGTTTCTGTTGACTCATGTGAACATGCATCACGGCAAAACAGTGGCAACATTAATTGGCAGGAAGCCAAACCCACCCAGAAGTCTCCATATTTTCTATAAAAGATGAATAAAAAAAAAATGAATGCAAAAGTCCCTGCATGTCTCATCAGTTTGGACTAATGCCAAAATGAAGACTAACCATCTCATTAAGCAGGGTTCAGCTTCTAGTTCTATCCAGAAGAGAATAACGTTTTAGCATGAAGAAAACTTTCTTGAAAACTATATCTTGAGGGATAAAGAGGGGGATGGTGGCCAAGAATCCATTTGGGTAAATTAAGAAAGCAAAAAGTGATAGTTCTTCACACATAGCTGAGGAATTCAGTTATATTATTATTACCTACTAGAAGGTAATAAGAACCTTAGTTCAAACAGATGAAAAGAGTAGTCACAAAAATAGGTAAACATGACCCTAATTAATGACTTTGCCCATCATTAATCTCTATGTATACACTCATTAGCCCACTTAGTGTTCAGGGTAACTGTAACATCCCTGTCAGGAGAACCCTATGCCTGGGCTCCACATGGTCCAGACGTGCAGTGGGGAAGTTCTGGCTTGGACAAGCTGATGGTCCAAGTCCATTTCTTGAATCAGATCTCAGAGTAAATAAAATTCTCCTAACAAGCTACTAGCTTAACTTCATTCTTTTTCTTCTGTTTCTCTATGAGGAATGAATGGAATCTCTCTTGGGAATTATCCTGTGTCTAAGAGGAAAACAAGCACAAAAGTTCCCACATTTGGAAAACTAAGTGCCTGACAGATTTCATCAGAGAAAGATGTCCTAAGTATGTTCCTCACAGCAACACTCCTGCAATTTATTATTTCCTTCAGGCCACCGTTAACGCCTGTTCCTGCTGACATCTTAGGAAGTTCTGGACAAGTTTCCATCTGCGGTAGTGCAAAGAGTCGGGGGTGGGAGGGGGGAAAGGGGTGAAGAGATGTTGAAATGGCATTAAGGGTCTGGCTGAAAATGGCCATTTCAAGAGATAAAGCAACAGTATACAGAGCAATCAGAGAACAGTGGCACTAATCCTTACTCACATGACATGACCAAAGAGGTGACAAAGGAGGGAAAAAATTGGAAAGACAATTCCATGTAACAAAAACAACCAAGGCGGCAAACACCTCTGAACTTTTTGGTTTTCTGATTTGGAAGTACAATTTCATGGGATTACAATGACTTTCACCTCTTTTGAAAGCAAATGGCTGGCTGGTCTTTCTTACCTCTTTGTTTTCCTTAATAAAAAGGAAAATAAAGGACTCATTCGTTTATGGATGCATGGCATGAAATCTGAAAATACATTGTAAAGAATTATTTTCAGGATGAATTCTTTAGAACAAAAGACACGGACATAATTGTATACAACTATCTGGAATAATTACTTGCACCTATTTGATGGCTCTCTAAAGCATTTCTCTCTACTGTGTAAATGTGACTCTTTAAAAAGGGAAGTGGATCTCTGGGCACTCAAAAAAAAGGAGAAAGAGTGGGGGGGTGGTTAGGGGAGGAAGAGAAGTAGGTGGTTTAATTGCCTGAAGGGAATGTGAGTTCCCCAATTATAACAATATCTTGCCATGTGCCATTCCCTCATAAACTCTGCATCCTCTAGAAGTCTCTTTAGAATAAGGAACAATCACCCGAAGTCTGGAGTTTTACTCAATATGTTCCAAGTTCTGGGACCATTAGGATTACTCCCTAAGAATGACTCACATCAAGGACCTTCTTGTAGTCAAATAAGTAAAAAGTGTTTGTGCATAAATCAAAATGTCTATGAAGATAAAAGTCTGTAGAGTTCAACTGCAGTCACATGAAAGCCTAATAAAAGGACTTGGGGAAGTCTTTAATGGAACCATGGCCTCACTGCAAATCATAGACAAGGAGGAAGATTCTGTCTTCCCCACTGTGGATGAGATAGACAAAAATCATGCAAGAAGGAAAAGCTTTCCAGCAGTTTTACTGGAGTAATCAAGTACACATGAAAAGGCACAACATGGTCACCAGCCATGGAATCCCAGAATAGAACCAGACACTCTTTAGGAAAGTGCTAATTGCTTCAATATATTTCTGCAAAGCTGGCAAAAAATCAGAGATTGGGAGAGTGGAGGTAAAAGCTTGCTTTGAGCAAAAATAATTTGATGCAAAAGAGAAGCCATTTGAGATGGGCTCCACCAGTGACTAATGCCTCCAAGAGGGTACTTTTCACCTGTAGAGTGGGTACTCCCAAAGGAAACACCGAATACAGTGCTTTGGCTAAGGTAAGAATGCAATCAGTATCTGTTGAAAATATGAACCTAAATTATTTTTTGTGTCTCTTATAAATGACAATATAGTCAAAACCACAAAAGATTATACAGTAATATACCCAAATTCTAATATATTAGTTTAATCAACAAATATTTATTGAACACTTACTAGATGCCAGGCTTTGTTTTAGGCACTGGGGGATTCAGCAGAACGCAAAATAGAAGAGTCTCTGATGGGGCCCCTGGGTGACTCAGTCAGTTAAGCGTCTGCCTTCGGCTCAGGTCATGATCCCGGAGTCCTAGGATCAAGCCCTGCATCGGGCTCCCTGCTCAGTGGGGAGTCTGCTTCTCCCTCTGCTCCTCACCCCGCTCTTGTCCTCTCTCTAACTCTCTCTAATAAATAAATAAAATCTTAAAAAAAAAAACAAAAAAAACAAAGTCTCTGACTTTATGGCGTTTACATATCAGTGATAAAGGCATGGCATATCTGGACCACTGCCTGAACTAATATGTTTAACACTCTCTAAAGGATGGAAATTTTAATGGTTCTTCAAATTATTTCACCATGAATATACTAATCAACTGGTTATATACTTCCTTAAGAATTGCTGCTTCTAGAAAAGAATGTAACAAGTCCTATCAGATTAGACCTAAAAATGTGCAAAATGTTTGCTGTCAGATCTGGCTCTATACTTACTAGGCCGTATTCATAATTTATAAATATCCAGATTTTTTTTTTTCCAGAGATCAGTCGGCCATAAGACTGCTAGCTAAAAAAGATTGTACTCTTTCTCTTGAGGCACTATATTCCAGTGGGAGAGGTCCCAGGTCACAGAGAAATACATTTAGACACCAATGACCAAATGTAAACATAAGTAATTACTAACTCAAACGCAAAAATGCTTTTGTGGTGTAGACACTGAAATGAATCTATAACATCATACTTAGGAATGAGTGAATCAATGAGGGCCAGCCATGCATAAAAATACTTAGCCTATATAAGGATCTATTTGTTGAAAAGTGTACCAAAAAATTCGGTCTGATCATTCTTAATAATTTGAATTCAAAAACACACTTTAAGCTGAAATCTCTTCTTATCTACTCTGTTAGTGAAGGTCTTGACACTCCAATTAGGATAATTTGTGGAGGGGTTATGGATTAATCATCCAGGTGTAAGTAGAGAGTAGGGAGTCCCGAGGGATAGAGCAGGAACCCAGGGCTAATAGCAGAGACACTGTCACCATCCCTAGGCCTGAAGGCCCAGAGGAGGAAGAAGTTTCTGGAAGCAAGGAGAGAGTCCTGAAGAGCAGGCTGTTTTGTAAGGAGCAACAACTTTCTGGCCAGAGCAGGGCGGAAAAGGGTGGAGATGGATCCACAGGGGCAAATGGAAAGTATCTGACACATACACGAAATATGCTATTGCCCAACCAAGTTGATTAAATATTCATTCAATATTTATTGAGCTCCTACTAGGTGCCAATCCCTGTACCATGCCGGGACTCTAAAAAAGAAGTCATGGTGTTTGCCCTCAAGGAACTCGGAGTCTAGTGTGGACAAGAGACATACAAACACACTAAGTAAAATACATTGCTCCAGGCAAGTTCTGTAACAGAAATATGAGAAAGTGTTATAAAAAGAAAGGAGGTTGAGGAGGAGCTATCCTTTGGAAAGGGACATTATTAAGGAGTTACTGACATAGTCTTACCTGTACTACTGAGTTAATTATATTCAGGATAATTAAGAGGTCACTGAATTATGGGCCTGTAATTCTATTGATATGTTTATGAAGATAAAAGCATATGCATTAAGAGGTTTCTGCAAAGACCCTAGATGTGTGTGTGTGTGTGTGTGTGTGTGTGATTTAACCACAACTCATATCAGAAATAGTTCAGTGCCTTCGAGTTATAGGGGAGGAAATGTGCTTAAGTTCATAGACCTAGTTAGTAGCAGAGAGAGAACAGGGACCCAGGTCTCCAGGCTCCCGCAACAGCGGGCCTTAGAGGCTACGTGTTTTAGAGGTCATGTTAGCTGCACCTGATGGAATCAGTTACTTTCCTCTCTCGTCATGGCTCTACTATATTTCATTTCTCTTTATCCTTCATTCTTCTTGCATTGATTAGAGGGCCTCTCAAAATTGGCATCAATTAAATTCTTAAGAATCAGAAGCTCAAACCCTTAAATCTGTTACTAAGCAGTAAACTTCAGTAATGTGTTTTTCACTCTACTATTTGTGGTAGCCTGTACTTTCCTGGTGTGATTTCTTTTTATATAATGTGTGAATTTTACAGTATGATGTCAACATGGTGAAATGCATAACCATATGGTTGCCACATAATTGAATGCTCCAATCTGTGAATTGTTCTTTGAGCAATTACTGTAGTGACCTAATTGTTGCCATTTATTGTTTTGTTAGTAACGATTATTCAGAGTCCTCTGAGCAGTTGACCCCTGAGCTATACAAATTTGATCTGTGAGGGTCCACTTATATGCAGACTTTTTTTTTTTGATAAATACAGAAAAGTACTGTAAATGCATTTTCTCTCCCTTCTGAGTTTCTTAATAACATTTTTTCTCCAGCTTACTTTATTGTAAAAATACAGTACATAATACATATCACATACAAAATATGTGTCCATTGGTTATCAGGCGGTATTCGGGTCAACAGTGGGCTATTAGTAAAGTTTTTGGGGAGTCAAAAGTTGTACACAAATTTTCGACTGTGCCAGTGCCCCTAACCCTCTCGCGCTATTCACGGGTCAACTCTACTTTAACACAACAAACCCACCAATGTATTTCATTCACTCCGTTCTACAGGACCATGTGTCAACTTCCAGGGACCATTCTCATGGCCTCAACAAGATGCCTGGTACATTGTACATACTCCATAATTGTTTCATCTTTAAACATACATTTAGTGTCTAGTGTCTGGTATATTCCAGGCACTTATTTTGGGATACAAATATAAATAAGACATGGCCACTCCCTTCCAGAGGCTCAAGCTAAGTTTAATTAAGGGTTTTTTTTAAAGATTTTATTTATTTATTTGACAGAGAGACACAGAGAGAGAGCGCACGAATAGGCAGAACAGCAGCAGAGGGAGAGGGAGAAGCAGGCTCCCCGCTGAGCAGAGGGACCAACATGGGTTTCGATCCCAGGACCCCGAGATCATGAACCAAAGGCAGATGCTTAACTAACTGCGCCACCCAGGCGCCCCGTAAGTTTAATTCAGTTTTACCAACTTTTATTGACCTACATTCTATGTCCAAGGGCCAGGCTGGTGAAAATCTGGTAATGAATAAAAGTGTATGATCCGTGTTGCATAAACTAGAGCCCATGACACGTGTGGTCACAGGTTGAATTTC
This sequence comes from Eumetopias jubatus, assembly GCF_037043125.1. Lineage (NCBI taxonomy): Eukaryota > Metazoa > Chordata > Mammalia > Carnivora > Otariidae > Eumetopias > Eumetopias jubatus. The sequence goes on from NW_028274819.1 coordinate 77,216,685, forward strand.
CTTGGAAAGATGGACAACTACTCTTGCAACTGCCCAAATGTCACTGCGCTGAGAGGCTGCATTCTCCTCTTCTAACTTAGAAGCTGATGGGTAGAAGTCACTTTGCTAGGAGAACCCCAAACAGATGAACACTGAGGTCTTGATCTCTAGAAGAAAAGAAAGCTGCATTTTGTTTTTGATCCTTTGGCTGTTTTGTTCACGTTTTCCATGTGAGCCCTCAGCAGAACAGTTTTACACATTTAAGAAGAAAGAAAGTTTATTTATACACCTAAAGAAAAATTGATATCTTTGGTAATAAAGTACCTTTTATGAATGTGCTGGTTCTAAATACTTGCCTTAATTTGTGTTTTGATGGAACTAATGTTCATTATTGAGAAGGTTAAGCTATAAAGGTTTTTATCACTTAATCTTTTCCTTAATCTTTTCCAAATGGTTTGTGAACGTAGAAAACAATTTAGCTTCTGTGTCATTAAAAATTAGCTTATTTCAAGCAAAACGGATAACCATAGTGATTGATGAGTATTAATACAGGAGAAAAGTAAATAATTTTGCCGAAAAGTTTTTATCGCAGGGAGACTGAAATTGCCAGAAGGCCAAGAGTGATCAGGTAATCCATATCATCCTGTCCTCTTCAGACAGAAAGTCAAAGAACGCAGATGTTTTCTTCTTTTATTCTTTCTTGCCAACATCACATACAAATACAGTCAACCACTATAAAGAGTAAAGGCGATCTTGGGTGTGGATTTGGGGGCAATTCTGCAACTCCATAATACTGTTTATCAAATACTTCAGAAGTTTCTGGAAATAATATATATATAAGGTATAAAAAGGAACACTGGAAAAACATATGGTTTTAGAGAGAGCTTTTTAAAATACTAAGTTTGGTGAATAAAACAAGGACAAAAATTATATAGACCATGAAGTGTTACGAGGATAAAAAAGGGCAGGGAAAGATATCATCCAGCCTCCTGAAGAAACAGAGTAAATTTGCACCATGACATTCTTTCAAGGTAACTTAAGGAAAGATGTTAAATCCGTTTCCCCTTTTGTTTTCATAAAAGAGATATACTCTGCCCTCACTGAAGGGACTTGTTTTCCTGTCCCTGTACCAGTGAGAATTCTCTATTGTAATCTGGAAATCTATGGCTTTGGGCTGCCTCTGAGCACTGCCCTTTCTGCTTTTTAAAGCTGTGCCTGCAAAGGATGCCCTTTCAATTATTTGCTGGCCCATCGTTTCAGTCCCTTAAAGGTTACAGGGCAAATTCCGTCCAAAAAAATTCAATATCATGTGAAAGTTACTATGTAAAGTCAAGGTATGGTACTATCTTAGACTCAGGGACTCTTGGTTCTCGTGGTTCTTGGTCTATGCTCACAATTCCCCAAATTAGTTAGGAAGCTGTGGTCACCTTAATGATTCTGCTTCGTCCTTAGATGAAGTTGGTTATAAACAGATTTCAGCCAATAGTTATCCCACATACTGAACTGATCATAGATGGTGCCCATCTGCGTCGCTGCCCGGCACTGCCCCTTCTCATGTAGGTGCACGGAGCTGGCCTTTGGTGAGCACGGGTCCTGGGGGGCCCCAGCCACTCCGCAGCTCTGCCTACTGGGTCGTGAGGCTGCCTCAGAATATGCCACGGTATTTAAAATAAAAGCAGGGCTGAAATCCGCTGTACCATGTGGTGTTTAACTGCTGTCCTTTAAAAACTGTCCAGGCACTATGTGCGTGGCTATAAGTAAATTAATGATGATCATAAAATGCGACAAATTCCAAACCAACTGATCCAACGACTCTGAACTTTGCCATGATCAAATAGAGAAGCTACTTTCAGGATTTTCTTATTTTTTAAAGTTGGCGTCCTGGTTGTATAAACATATAATATAGTCATCACTAAATAGATGCCTCTCTGTTACAAAGTCAACAAAGAACATTTTTTTTTTTTTTAAGTCCCACTTCCTCCCCAGGAAATGGTGTATGTTCAGAGCGGAAGTTGTCTTCCTGTTTTCTCCATACTAGTGCTCTTGCAAGGTTTATTCTAAGCTTCCAAACTCAGAGTCTCCATCTCATGGAGCAAGCTCCTTTTAACAACTGGCCACATTTTTGCTGCAGTGATTAAAAAAAAAAGAGAGAGAGATTTATTTCCTACAGATCGTAAAAAGTATTATTAGCCTAATCTGTGGTCTACTATATTCTAAAGTACTCTCTCCCCTCTCTCCCCACTCCAATCCGTCTCTCATTCAATGTATAGTAAAGGTACTGGATGCATTCAATGGGATGATTTTGTCAACATTTTTTGCAAAATACCTCAACTCTTGGTTTCCCAGTTATGAAAGAAACTTGACAGGGCACCTGCTTTTTATTATTTCAGTGTTTTGGGATACAAACTCAATGTGCCTGGCACCCAAGAATGAAATATAATTCAAGAACGTTTTGTACACTCTGCTCTAAAATTTTTAGCATTTCAGCACTGATGTCTGGGGCTATTAAAAAAGAACAACCATTTGGAAACAAACAAGAGTCATTTCCCCCCTTTTCTGGAGTTTTTACACTCCATTAAGGAGTTTGTGTTTCATTTATTTTACCTGTTGATACTTGAAGTAATAAAGGTCAGAGAGAATCAAGGCAGGGAGAGGTCAGGATGATATTTTCCAGGAGATGAATTTTGAGTTTGCTAACTTTTCAGTTTTTCTTTTTATTCTTGCTTCTATGTCACCAGTTTGTTAACAACCAGCATCTCGATTATCCATTAAGCCAAGGTTTTTTTTCAAAAGATGGTCCAGAAGACCACTGAAATCAGAATCATCAAAGCGCTTGTTAAAATGGCAGACTCCTGGGTCTGATGGCAGACCCATCAAAGCATCTTTGTGATAGGCCTGGAAATCCACATGTCAGCTGCTGGCCATTAGACTCCTTAAGGGAGTGATAAAGACAAAAGTGGTTACTCTCCCAAAGATATTTACTTGTTAATAGACAGCAACCAAAGACCTGAACTTCTTTAAAATCTACAGCTTTGTTGTTGTTCTTAGGGTCAAAGTCTTTTGGGACAACGGAATTTTTTCCATGTCCTGCAAATCTTACAAGTAAGGCAGCTCCATCTTTACATACTATTCATAAATTGAACACTGGGGGTCGAATATCAAGAAAAAAATTGCATTCTTTATTGGCAGCCTGTACTATACCAGGATGGACAGGTAATTAGCCTGGGAAAAGGCATTATAAAACCTGCAGGCTCTTTTAATTGTGACTGTTTTGAGTACATTTATACTTGAACAGTACCCACAGAACGCACTATCGATTATTTTTTTAGTTACCCTCCAGCAGGAAACTATTTCCCACACCAAGTAACAGACCTCAAAATCTCACACTTTGCTTCAAAAATATATTAGTGGTCATTCCTGGTAATTGTCCAATTTTAAAGAAATAGCTTTTCTTACATTTCTACTCAAGAAAGAGTTCCAGGTCCAGGAAATGCAAACAGGCATATTTAATAGTACATGTTTGAGATTTTGATAGAAAAGCAGACTTTAAGGCAAAGTAAAGGGGTGGATTTAGACAACCAATAGTTAACTATACCTAACCAATTGTTAACTTGTTAACTATACCTAACTTGGATGATTCTCAATGAATCTCCTCTTTTCTTCTCAATAATGGGTACGCCTTATCATTTTAGATGTGTCAAAACAGTTTATACAAATTTATCAAATGATTTATCAATCTACTTACTAATTAGTATGACATCAAGATGATTATAAGGCATTCATTCATTTCACCAGAACGACCAGGGCTACATTCAAATAGCTCCAAAACTTGTTTGTTTCACCCTTCCACAAGTTGTTCAACCTTTCTATGACTCATTTTATTCACATTTAAACAAGAGCAGTAATAGGAACTGCATCAAAGAGATATTGGGAGGATTACGTGATGCATGTGGAGTACTTAGTACAGCACCCAGCATACAGTAAGTGCCCAATAATGTGAGTTAGTACAGGCGTACCTTGGAGATATTGCAGTTTTGGTTCCATGCCGCCACAATAAAATGAGTATTACCGTCAAGCAAGTCATATGAGGTTTTTGGTTTCCCCATGCATATAAAAATTATTTTTATATGATACTGGAGTCCACCAAATGTGCAATAGCACTATGTCTAAAAAATGTATAGACCTTACTTTAAAAATAATTTATTATTTAAAAATGTGAACCATCATCTGAGCTTTCAGGGATTTGTAATCACTGGTCCCAGATTACCGTAACAAATATAATCATAATGAAAAACTTTGAAATATTGCGAGAATTACGAAAATGTGACACAGGGACGTGAAGTTAGCAAACGCTATTGGAAAAATGGTGCCCACAGACTTGCTCCATGAAGGGTTGCCACCAACCTTCAATTTGTAAAAAATGCATTATCTGTGATGCACGATAAAATGAGGTAGGGCTGTACAATTATTATTATTGTTGTCATATCTCTAGGCACCACATTAGATAATTAACTACATACTTAGATACTTTTATACAACAACATATGGATGTATCACCCAACTTCTAATATGATTTCATACTGGAACATATGTAAATATAATTGGTTTAATTAAGTTTGGGAACTCTTTTGTCCCTTCCTTTTCTATAGCATTGTATATGCATTCCTTCCTCAAACTGCCCATTATGCTGACTTCATTCTATTTATTGGACTATATTTAGATTTCTAATCCTCATTTATCTTTGTATCTAATATAATAATTAGAAATTTGGAGTCAGATTAGCTTAAACATAATGATTATTTTTAAAACACACAGCTCTTATAGAGCAAGCACTTGGGGAAAAGCAGCAAGTTAATTATTGTGAATGGAGCAAAATGGCCCACAGGGTACCTCGTGGAGAGAGAGTGGAAAGAGGCTGGAGTTCTAATCCAGGAAACTCTATGTGTGTATCCTATCTTCTGTAGGCAGTGAGCTATATATATAGCCCTTCTGTAGGCAATGAGGTTCTAGCAAAATATGTCTAATAGAAGATCAACAAAGATAAATTTCGGTTTTGAAATTATCTCTTGCAGAATACAGAATGCAAATTGGTAGAATGGAGAGAAGTAGGCCACAGAGGAACTTCGAAGGCCATTATGCTAACACAGGAAGACAAAAGATGAGGGCAGAACTGGTGCATCTTTATCAGAGATGAGAAAGGGGTCCAGACTCAAGACAGATTTCAAGATACAACGAAGATGATTTGGACAGTGGATGGATATGGAGCGTGCACTAGGGGTGGAGAAGGACAGGCAGGCAGAGGAAAGTGCTGTGTGTATGTGCGTGTGTGAGAGAGACAGAGAACAGGGGGGACTAGCGAGTAGGGTCGTTGTGGACACAGCATGCTGGATGTGCCTGCGGGACACAGGCAGAGATGTTCAAGGGGCATCCGGATGTGGCAGTGATGTGAGCGCCCGTGTGAAAGATCCTGGATTTAGGAGTCGGTGGCATCAGATGGAGGTAACCGAGGACACAAGCTCATATGTGATCACCTGGGGAGAGCAAGAAGAATGAAGGGAGAAGACCAAGGGCAGATCCCCGAGGAACACTGACATTTAAGGATTTTGCGGGAGAAGAGAACACAGCAAGGAGGAGCAAGCAGACAGAATGAGGCCCACGGCCATGCGGAAATCGAAGCAGCGGGAACTCAGGAAGCAGAGCTTGGCGCTGTCTTGCGAGATGAGGCTGCGAACAAGGAGTTAACTCACTGTCGCTCGCCGCTCTTTCACAATCTCCAGGAGAAGTGCTAGCAGAAAGAAAACTCTCATGATAGAGATGGCAGAAGAGAGCAAGAGAGGAAGAACAGGAGGCTTAGATAACTCATAAATGAGTCATCAGCCCATAAACAAGAAAGAGTCAGCAATATGACCATTCCTGCCGAAACAAAGCAAAAAGAGCTCTCAATTGTGAGAGGGAGTCTCCCTAAGAGCTGAGGCCGCATGCTAATTTAAACAGTAGCTCGGGAACCCCTGCAAACACACTGCTTGGTAGAGCCCAGTAAGTCTCTGTTGATGGACGAACTTGGGTAAGTCACTTCCAGCTGGGGCCTCGGTTTCTTTATGTTCTAATTAAGGGCCAGTAGTCCATTTGCTCCTCACAACTATCCCAGGTGGTAGGAACTGATTTGGGTCCACTTTAAAGATAAGGTAGCCAAGATGCACAGAGTTGAGGAGATTTGTCCAGACAGGTGGTAGGTAGCAAAGCTGAATTTCCAATTTGGGGCTTTCTATCCACAAAACTCATGCTTTGGTTCTTCCCATTGGGAATCTCAGAACTTCCAAAGTACTTAAACATTCTTCATTTTTTCCCCTTTATATGTGAAGCCAGGAGGAACGCTGGATCGGAATTGCTCCCTCCATAATAGGTAAAGAAATTGAGGATCTGCCTACAAGTGTACGCCAGAAATGGGGTGCCCTGAAACACAGGTCTGCTAATTCTACTCCCCTTTAAGGCCTTTTGAAGGTCAGTAAATACATTACATTAACAAACTGTAACTTTGAGACCAAAATCAACACCTTGAAAAGAAACTACCATTACCCTTAAAACTGTATAAAATATCTTTTCTTTCTAGAAATCATAGCACCATGGAAATGAATCATCTGAGATTCTGTCGTAAGAAGTATAGATGGCAGTTTAAGTGTAGCTCTCTAAAAAGAAGCAGCTTTTCCTCCATCATCTTACTAGTTAATCTTCCTGGGAACAGGCTGATATTTACTCATCCCAAGAGAGCGTTGAATTGTCTGGACTCCAAAAGATACCAAGGATAAAGTTTTCAGTTCCCTACTATTAGTCATCACATGGAGAAAAGTGACAGAGCTCTTTACAGATGCACTGCTTTTTCTTTGCCCTTAAAACGGCAGTTGAAACAACATTCAATGGATTTAAATTAGGAAATGTCAGTAAAGAATGCCCTCCCTTCCTTAAAAGTGATCGGTTCCCCGGGTAAGATGTGAAATACTTTGCGGTCTCTAGACGACAGGATCAGATAGGCTAACAATGCATTTGAGAGCTTTGCAAAGAAACGTTAGACAAAATAGATCAGGTTAAAGTGGACACAGACGCCCAACAGCAAATTCTAATTATGCTCATTCCCAGTCCTGAAACAAAGAGACAATTTAAAAAATATATACATACATATAAAGTGTGTGTGTGTGATAGTGAAGGTATTTCTCCTTCATTTGATTTATTACTGATGCTCAGAATGTCTATGTAATGTAATACCTAAGCAGTCTAATAGTTGAATAATAAAAAAATGATTCCTTTTTAAGGCACATTTCCTGCATAGGACTTCTGAGGCCAGGCCCAAGTTATTCTGGTGAAACTGATGCTGTGGATGAAACACAGGCTTTTGAGTCAAGAAATCCTGGATTCTAATTCTAGCACTTCCATTTCTAGGTATCCAGATCCTAGATAAGCTATTGAACTTTTCTGAGCTTCGGTTTTGAAAAAGTCTGTAAAAAGGAGAAAAGAGCACTAACTTTTCAGGGTTCTTATGAGGACTAAATGTGATAAGGGATATATACTCCATGGAAACGTTAGTTCTCATTTTCCTCTATGGTTTCCTATTCTTTCTGTGAAAGCATACAACAAAACGGGACCTGGCTGCCAATGCTGAGAAGCCGTGAACTCAGCTTCAAGGTAGAGGGTTTAAATAACCAAGAAAACTCCAGGAACTGTTGGTGCAGTTGTCTTCCAGATGAGAAATGCGCATAGTCATGTGGAACATGCTGTACACTTGCTTTCTAGATCCTTGGCTGAAATTTCTGTCTTAAATAGCAGGGGTTGGCTACCCACACCACCCCCTAAAGGCGGCTAGATTTTTTTTAGAGGCTGTCAGAGAGCTGATGTGTGCTGAAAACTGCAGAGAGTCGCCTTTTCCTCGTTCAGTTCTTAATTGCATCCATGTGTACTGAAAGGCCCCAAATGTACATGCTTTGACCTCTCGTGAGAACTGAGAATTTGAACTCAGGTCCAATTCGGAAGCATAGACTGAAGATTTTGAAAGAACTGTGTGCCTTCTGAAGTCAGTTACTAGTGTTTCACTCTCTAGCTGATCTTGGATGATTGAGCTGGGGTCTGGTTGTTCCCTTCCCGTCTTCGCCTCACAAATCAGAAAGACCTAGCCTGTAAGCGATGTGCCTCTGGGTGCCTCTTTTCAGTCCTCGGAGCTCAGAAAAGCTGCTTCAGGACCTGCTGCTTGCAGCTCATGAAATCATGAGTCATTTGTGTAGCAGAGTGAATCGGCCACTGCTGTTTGTACAAAGTTGAGAAGGGGATGGGAGGGGGATGGGGCAATTCCAGCGCAGACACAAATGCTCCAGGAGAAGCATGTGCTCCTTGAGAAGCTGGAACAGGGTGCTGGGTTCACAGTTACTGGGTCCTCAGCATTACCATCCTCCTAAGGAACACATCTCACTGAAGCCTTATAACCTCCTGACACCGGCATATGACACAGAACATTTCGGGTCACAGAGTGCTCTCTCTTCCACTTCCTGTTGTTTTTACTTGTGTGCTTTGTTTCTTGTGTTCAAAGGTCTTCACTGCCATTTCTATTAGCGGCTCCCAAATGAGACACTGGTCAGTAATTCCTCTGAGGAAGACACATTGTTATTCCCACTTTGGGGATGAGCAAATCTGAGGGAGGAAATGGTCAGTGGCTGATTTGGCAAGGTGCAGAAAGGTGGAAACAGATCGTTTCGGTGAGCAGTTCGCTGCCTGGCCCACTGAACCCTGCTGCCACCTGGACGTGCCCAACCCCCCCCCCCCACACACACCCCTCACATCAGCCTCCACACCTGCTGCTGAACATGGCCTGGCTGCACCGCACCCGGCCCGAGGCTGCCTCGACTTCTGCTGCCTGCTCCCTCCCCTCAGCCCACTGCTTTTCGCCCTTGGACTTGTTATCCTCCATCATCAAATGGCATTTCTGAATCCAGACATTGAAAAGCCAAAGTTTAGGACAACAAAGGCAACAGAGATGCTTTCTAGCTTTGAGCTTTAGGCCAAAACGGACCCTGGAATGTATTTCATAAAATTATAAAAGAAGAACAGGAAAGGTCAAGGCTAAGACGAGCACTGCAAATTTTGAGGTAGAGTTCCATACTCAATTTGCTAAAAAACATTATTTCACATCATCTTTGCAGATCGATGTGTCCCCAGTCCACGGGAACACCACAGACACCGTCTCCACATGTTGTCAGTGAGAGGAGCATGTTTTAGACATGCCTCCTAGAGCAGAGGAAGGAGTCATAAAACTGGATATTGGAAGAAGAGCCCACAGTTGCCTACAATAAAGAATGGGAAGAATTTAACCTACTCCTCAATGTAAAGCCACACTCATTCTTGGCCTTCTCTTGACAGTCTATGTCCTGACTTCTCTGTCCAAAAGTTTATGTCCCCAGAGAACCTACAGGGAAGATGAGGCCACCGCCTTCTTCCAATTCATCTTTTTTTTTTAAAGGTTTTATTTATTTATTTATCAGAAAGAGAGAGAGAGAGAGAGAGCACAAACGGGGGGGTGGCAGGCGGAGGGAGAAGCAGACTCCCCGCTGAGCAAGGAGCCAAAAGTTGGGCTCAATCCCAGGACCCTGGGATCATGACCCAAGCCGAAGGCAGACGCTTAACCAACTAAGCCACCCGGGCATCCCACCTTCTTCCATTTTAATGCCTCTGTCAAAGCCTACCTCAAATTTTACCTTCTCCATGAACCCTTCCCACGGAATTTTACTGTCACTCCTCTTCACTGCTACAATTTTTATTGCTGGTGCCATTAAGTTCAGAGCTTTGTAATTTAGATGTTTTACCTGACTGTGTCAGGTGTCCAGTACTGCATCTGTCTTACACCCTCCTGTCCACCACCCCCCCCCCCCGCCCCGCCACAAAGTATCCAGGCCAGGGGCATACTGCCCGTTATTCATTTGCGGAACAAATGCTTATAGATCACTGGTGCGGGCCACGTATCATCCTCCGTTAAGAGAATCAAAAGCAGAAAAACACACAATTCTTGGTCTCACTCAGATAGGCAAGCAGAAAAACAACTCGTTGGAATCCAATGTTATGTGCTTTCTCCTAGAGAGTATGAATACAAGGCCAAAGCCACACAGTGGAGGGGCACCCGACTCTGGGTGATATTGGGAAGCAGAGGTCAGAGGGTGATTTTTGAATTAAGTTGTGTAGAATAAGCAGAGGTTCAGCAGGGAAACAGAGGGCAGAGGGGAATCCCAGCAGGGGCAGGAAGACATGCAAAAGCAAACAGGCATATAAGAGGCTGTATAGTGAACTGTCCAGGGAACTACACGTCTGCCTGGAGACCAGGGAATGTGAGAGCGAGGCGGTGGGGGTGTGGAATGAGAAGCCAGACCGAGAGAGTCCGTTTAAAAGGATGCATGAATGCATCGAGCATAATCACCTTACTCACTGCTTAGTACATGTTATATTGCTATTTCTCTTAAAGTAGAATGAACATTCACTTAGCTTTTCGGTAATTTGTTGATTTATACCTCTGTGGCATTGAAATACTTCCCTGGGTCCCAGGAAAGTCAGTGGAGGGGAATATTCATTCCTATGCACTTACTACAGTATTACACAAGTTCAAATGCACTGTCCACCTAGAGAACTAAACCTCGTCCAGCATGGTGCCATTACACCAGGGTGCGTAACGTACCCTTCGTACAACACTAAACGCTGCCGTGCAATGCTCCCACTCAGGGCATGGTAGGTAGTCGGGCTCTGAGACATACCACATCTGACTTGATGCTTCAATCCAAAGAACACCATCCACTGATAACATATTCTCACATCTTCCCTCCCTGGGATATCTGTGCTTTTGCTGTTATCGTTTCCTCCCTATTTCACAGACCCAACCTTTATCCTCTCTTCTCGAAGGTAAGAATATGACAGGTCAGAGATAATTGCAGGAGTGGGTAAGGGCGAATAATGGTTGGCAACCTTCCAGGCGATTACAGAGCTGAGAACATGTCACCCTAATGGAGTGCTGTATCTTTTGATAGCCACTGCCTGGTTCAGATACGTTACAAACGTTAGATTTTACTCTGTAGCCACTGCATTAATTTATGCATCGATTTCTTGACTGTTCATTCTTAGAAGTATTAACCCAGTGTAATTCAGTACTTCCTTGGTAAGCCTTCCATAGGAAGATTAAAACAATTTTAGTGATTATAAACTATCTAGGTTTAGCAGATGCTGGTAATCTATGGGATTGTGACCCGAAAGGATTTATGTCTAAATGTGATTTAAAGTCTCTCCCTCTGCAAGACTTCATTTTACCTTTCATGCTTTACATTCTCTTGAAGTGCCTTACTGCTCTCGAGATTAGTTTATCTTACTTAATAATTACATGTAAGGGAGACGTTAAATAGGTAAAAATATTTGCTTTCTGCATTTGGTGTGCTTGTATTGATTTCGAGTTGTTTTGAAAAATGCACTAGGAAAAACTGTTTGATTGCACCTTTTAAGTTTTTCCACAGCAGTCTCAGTGACAGAAGGCAGCTGCAGCATTGACTTTAACTTGGTTTAAAGACTGATTATTTGACTCCAACTTTAAAAACAATCGTCATTCCTAAAATTCAATCTGAAGGCATATGCCTCCTCAGCGAACCCCACTTGTCATCTTTAATGGGGGCATTACTCAGAAATCCAGTTTTCAGCAAGTCCTTTTTTATCCTCAGGGTACATGGCCTGAAATGTATTTTTATCTCGATGCGGAGTAAGTGAGTTACTTGGGTCAACCCTAACAATTATTTTAAGGACAGGATTTCTTGAATGAATATGCAAGGTATAAAAACACAGGCTTTATACTGGTTCCACAAAATCATCTTGTGATGTAACTCTTTTTCTGCTCCATTGGTTTCATGTTAAAAGGGAACACATCTCATGGGGGTGTGCAACCCTAGCGATCCTTTTTCTTTTTTCTTTCCTTTCCTCTTTTTTTTTTTTAAGCGGACTTGATGTTTTCAATAGGGGAGTATTTATATATGCCAAAGAAATTAAAATCTCAGAGTATCACCCCCCCCAAGTTCTTACCTGGCTACAGTTTCCAGAAAAATAGAGGGGCCTGGTTAAATCTGAATTTCGATAAACAACAAATAACTTTTTTAGTATAAGTATATCCCATTCGATATTTGGGACATACTTGCACTAAAAGATTACTTGTTTTTTCTCTGAAATTCAAATTTAACTGGGCCTCCCGTATTTGTATTTGCTAAATCTGGCAACTCTCTATCTGGGGGCAGTTGAATTATGATCGGAATTACATTATCTCCAGATTGCAGGTCTGCAAAATTCCCAGGGGACCATTCTTCTCATGGGTATGTGTGAACGTGAAGACTGTTCCACAGTCATTCCCAGAGGCTCCACGGAGCCATCTGGCTTGGGGTCTAATGGATCTAGACCCTGGAGATTAACCAGTCCTTTAAAGAACGTTAAAAAGCTTTAAAGCAACAAAAAGAATGCCCCTCACATAGTGGGTCCTCAATGTATTTATTTTTGTTGAAATCTTTAATGTTCATTAGTGCCACTCAAGATGAATAAGATGATAAAACAGGACCTCTTGAAAAGAGCTCCTATGGAACCCTCACCTCTCAATCTGAGCACTTCTGATTCTCCAGCCACCAGAGGTGAATGCCCCCTTGTTCAGGAGGGCTTCCCACATCACCGCAGACGTTGAGTTCTCTACCACCCCATCCCTCCAGCTTTTATCGCTCATTCGTTCAGCATTTGACACCTTCTGCTTAACATTGTAACCAATCTTTCATTTACAAATTCCCTGAGGAAAAACAGGTCGCTAGTGGTAGCCCAGCCCTGTGATTTCCAGCGTGAGCCCTGGAGTCTCCTTGCTGGCTTCAAATGCAGTTCTGCCCCTTCTCAGCTTCGTCACATTGGACAAACACATTCTCTGAGGCCCGAGTTGATCATTTGTGTCCCTCGAGAAAATGGGGTTGATAATACCTCCTCCTAGTGTTGTTGTATTAGACGAGATAATGTGTGTGTCCTGTCAACTCTTAGTAAACACTGGACGGTGGTGGGCAGTTAGTATTACCAAAAGCATTACATTATTATCTGTTTTGAATCCACACCCCCTCTGGTGTCTGTTGCTTATCAGGCCCCACGTGAGCTGACTTGAGAACCGCTGCGTGACTTCCCAGCTGCCCGCGAGCTGGGAAGAGCTGCGCGGAGACCCACAAGTGAATCTCACTCCCTCTGCAAGGTGAAGACCTCATTCTCTTATTTCTCCATTTCTCTGTACACATTTAAACCACTGCATTGTGTCAAAAACTAATGATGTAATGAATGGTGACTAACATAACATAATAAAATGAAATTAAAAAACAACAACAACAAAAACACTGCATTGTGCTCTGCTTGGGATTATGTGAGAAGCAGGACAACTTTAGCTGGCTTAGAGATGTGTTTCCTTAGTGGCACCAGCCTGGTGAGCCCTCTTGGGACTCCTGTCACCACACACTTCCTGCCTTACCCTTTATTATTTGCTGCCTCTTTATTTTTCTCTCAGTCATCAGTGAGGAAGTTGCATAACCTAAAAGCTAAGTGGGAGCCTCTTTCCTGTAATCTGTTGTCATGCATATTCTTTTTCCTTATGGTAACTTTTTCAAAAAAAATGCCATGGAAAGTGCTCTTCTGAATGAAAAGTGACTTTTTTGGCATCCAGAGCATGTGTGAGATTGGGTTTTCAACATTTAATTTCCAGTTATATTATAATCAGTAGAGTAACTTAGAGAAGAGTAAGGTTTTCTTAATATTGGGACATGTTTAAAAAACAAAATGTAAGTTTCAATTACATCCTCTGAGTTCTCTCCTGGCTTTTTCCAAAAATCAAATTCAAAATCCTTAACGTTAAAAAAAAAAAAAAAAGCACCTTGGGTCATTCGTTCATCATTGGCGTAATATTTGCAAAACTATAATCTCTTGGGAAGGCTCTGGCTGAAACGCATTCATCTTTGTATCAGGACCCAGCAACTTTTTTTATAACAGGTATTCAACAGACATTTGTTGAGCCAATTATTTGAGTATTTATTCAGCAAGTATTTATTGAGCGCTTCCGAGATGCATTACCCATTTGTAGCACAGTGTCATTATCATTATGATCGTTAATAAATAATGATTTCACCACTACACTGTTTATAATGCAGCCATCCAGCAAGCCAGTGACATAAACCATAGCCGCCCAGGTGAGAGAGCTCACCGTGTCTGATTATTTAGGCTTCACAGCAATTGACCTCGCTATTCCCATTGTCACTCTCAAAGAACAGCACGTTCCCAAGTTCCCGCCTATCTTATTTTCATTGATGAGTAACTTTAAAGGCATTCCAACCCCCCATCAAGGCTCAGAAACAGCCCTGGGCCTTCCCTTCCCAACTCTGTCCTAGATGGCCCCAGGAGCAAGATCCCAATCCTGCAGTCTTCACTCTGGCCCATCTGTTCTGTAGCCCCTGTCATTTTGGGAACAGTGTCACACTGTGGAGGCCAGGCTGTACCCAAGGTTCGAGACCCCACCTTTAAAATTATTACTCTGGGAAAAGCGGGAAATACTGTTTCAATTATAAGGATAACACATGGACAGCCATGAACCACTTAAGAAGTTGCACAGTGGTTGTCTTAAACCACAAAACCAAAATCACTATTTTGCTCTGCTTCTGTACAGTATTGGGAAGATCTGAGTGGCAGTCCAGGCGAGCTACTTATTTATTATCTATCTATCTATCTATCTATCTATCTATCTATCTATCTATCTATCTATCTATTTTTTACTGTTCTCCAGTCCTGATTCTGCTACTGAAGATCTCCAAAGTCTCAGAGTACCTCAATGTTAATAAGAAACAGCTAAATGTGGCGACATTTGCAGACAGGAGTAGAAGAGTCAGGTCGGGGGCGCCTGGGTGGCTCAGTTGGTTGAGCGACTGCCTTCGGCTCAGGTCATGATCCTGGAGTCGCGGGATCGAGTCCCACATCGGGCTCCCAGCTCAGCAAGGAGTCTGCTTCTCCCTCTGACCCTCTCCCCTCTCATGCTCTCTCTCAAATAAATAAATAAAATCTTTAAAAAAAAAAAAAGATTCAGGTCGGTATACATAGGAGCTGGTCTCTTGTAGAGCAGGAAGGAGTGAAGTTTCCAGAACTGCTCTTCAGGTGTTTCTGTTCTCCACTGGTTTTCATTCCCTTTTTCCAATACCTCATTCCCTTGTGTTTCACCTCATTTCCTCCTAGTTTCCGTCTTCTCCTTTGTCACATATTCATTTGGATCCCTGTAATCTTCCTTTTTCTCCTGGTATAATCTGGTGACTATTAAAACCAGACTGTTTCATAGTGAGAAATGTTTACAGGTGAAGTCTTCATGCCGGCAGCCTCGCCCTGCAATCCCCAACCCCCACCCACCAACCCACCCTGACATTCGTCTCGCTGGTGTAAACTGGTACGTGCTGATCACTTATGAGCGATGCTCTGCAACAGCACCACCTTGCATGTGGGAGAACCACAAGTATGACGAACACACACATTTGGAATTTGGTGCTCAGTGCCTCACAGCATCACGAGTCACTCCAAACTTCTGCTGTTGTGAGTAGCACTGTTCAGGCTCCAAAGGGGATTGCTTCTCCGTATCTCCTGCTCTGTGTCTTGGAAGCCCAAGGCGGCTTCATTCTGAGGACGGGAGAGTGTCTTCTGGATTGTGATGAGGCCAATGTCAGAGGACACTTCTTTGAAGGGCGGGGAGAATAGGGCAGCAGAAGCACTTAGGTAAGAAAAAGACAAATTAATTAACTTGTCAAGTGTTTCATCTCAGCATGAGTGCAAAGGATAATGAGGTATCATTTTCCAGTAGTGCCAAGCTTCCATCTTGCTGCTTCTTTTCATGTTCTAATTCCCGGTTCCAGAAGTACTCGCCTATCAGCACAAAATATTGCCAACAGTTGCACTTGTGGTGGAAGCACATCTTATAATATCAAACAATTCCTATTCCTCTTAAAGTTAAATATATGTAGGCTAGAAGTGACTTATGTGATTGAGATTCTTCGGCAATGAAGTCAATATTGAATGCTACAATTGCTCACAGTTTTATCTTTATAAAAATATTTACTAAGATTTGATTAAGTTAAAAAACCCCAGCTTCATTTAAATCACTTTTATTTACATTTTACATTCATTAATTATACTTTGAATTTAACCTTTTATCTCACAGAAAAGTGAAGATTTTAGACGAAAAACAACTTCTGAGAATACAAGAAAATAATTTTTGTCTTGTCACATTTAATTTACACTTGTGATGAAAATAAAATATATTCAAGTTGCATACATTTGAATAAAGTTACATTTCACTTTTAATACTTTAAAATCTAAAGTTTCGATCACTCTCGTCAACAGAAAACAAGTTACATGAAAATCTTTGTTATGACAACAAGACTACGGATTTGCAGAAATAAAGACAAATAAATAAATTTTATGGATAATAATTTATTAATTGTGTATAACCTAATTTAATTTTTCATGGAAGCAACAGACTATCCAGGTATGCTCAATGATAATTCAATTCAGCCATTGGATATTTCATTGACTTTCAGTCATATAAGAACCATAGTTTTCCATGTATTTTTCCATTTTGTAATTCTGCACATATATTTGTCAAGGTAGGAAGAGAGAGACTATTTGATTTAACCATTTGTTAGCCTGATTTATCATTTTTTAATATTTAGACATATGGTATGTAGGTTTCCATCTGTCTTGCCCCTAGCACTGCAAATGTTTGGGGGCAGGTCTGCTCAGGTATTTTCCTTTTTTTGAAGCTTACAATAGTACTGTTCTTTTGAACTATTTCCTTTTGGTGAATGGTTTAGATGCAACAGGACTGGATTTCCGCTTCCCACCCCCCCAACCCCCCCCCACACTGCCCCTGGCAATTTACTGTATGTTTTCGGTAAGTAGTTTGGTTTACAGATAGGGATAAAAAAGTAAGAGACAAGAATACTAAGTTCTTTGGGTCTCATAATTTAAGTTTCCTAAACTATTTCTTGACAAGCCACGTGTGTACTCTTCAACATGCTCCCAACATTTTATTCATAATATATTAAGGAAAGAGTTACACGTGTGTGTTAAAAACGTGGACTTTTGGAGTCAGACAACGCCGGTTTGAATTTTAACTCCACAGTTCACAAGCAGGGTGATTTATTTCAACTATTTAAACATTAGTTCCTTGGGACGCCTGGGTGGCTCAGTCATTTAAGCAGCTGCCTTTGGCTCAGGTCATGATCCCAGAGTCCTGGGTTCGAGCCCCGCATTGGGCTCCCTGCTCAGCAGGGAACCTGCTTCTCTCTCTCCCTCTGCTGCTCCCCACTGCTTGTGCTCTCTCTCTCTGTCAAATAAAAAAATAAAATCTTAAAATAAAACAAACCCCCTTAGTTTCTTGATCAGTAAAATGGTGATGAAAATACCTACACCTGTCAAGGGTCACTGAGGACTAGAGATAACAGGTGTAAAGCACTGAGCAGATAGTAAATATAAAGTAAATAGTTATCGTTATTATAATTTCCATGTGCTTTAATTCTTTTTTAAAAGATTTTATTTATTTATTTGACAGAGAAAGAGAGACAGCGAGAGAGGGAATACAAGCAGGGGGAGTGGGAGAGGGAGAAGCAGGCTTCCCACGGAGCAGGGAGCCCGATGTGGGGCTCGATCCCAGGATGCTGGGATCATGACCTGAGCCAAAGGCAGATGCTTAATGACTGAGCCACCCAGGCGCCCCTCCATGTGCTTTAATTCTTGAAGTATGGGTCTGTTCATTTATTCAATAATCCCCCTGTTCAAAACACTTTGGTAGCTCTCCACTGCCCAGGGTGTACCTTCTCAAGGCATGTACCTGCTTGGCTCCATCCTTCCAGTCTTAGAGTCCAGGATTCCTCCCCGCTGTGCCCATCCCAGGAGACCTCCGTGTTCTGACCTCTATGTCCTTACTACCACAATCTCTTCTATTTGGATGGCCTCTCATCTTTTTAGGCCCAGTTCAAGGGGCACTTCTGGCAAGAAGTCTTCTCATTTTCCAATGTCAATTAACTTTCTTCTCCTTACACGTCCACAACACTGTCTCTGGGGCTATATTAAAAAACTCATTACAGCAAGTGTGGTATGGTACCAAGTTTTGGGTATGTGTCCATCATCTGCTCTACTGTCAGTTTCTTAAGATCGACTGTATCTTTTTCATACGTGCCCTTCCCACAGCATGTAACATGGTACTTGGTACAAAGTACATGTTCTTAATTTGTTTTAATTTGAATTTGTTGAAATCTACTTCAGAGGAATAAAAGAAAATAGATAAAATTAAATCATTAGTTGTATTCTTCAAGTACTGGTGATTCTTGTTCTCATGATTATGACTTGTTTTTTTTTTTTTAATGGCATTACTTACAACATTTTAAAACAGTTTGCTAATTTCCAGGAAAACCACTTTGTCTAAAAGCACTTCTTATTGACAAATGGAACATTGTGATATATTGTGCCACTTAAAAAAGCATGCAATTCATGTTAATATATTGAAGGGATTTCAATATTTAGATATTTTAGTGGTTTCAGATGTCCACTGCTTCTTTGATACTTCTCTCTTCCAAAGTAGGACCTAATTAACCTCCCCTTGAATGTAGTAGGTTCGACTTAATGAATCACCTCTATTCTAGGGAATCAAACACAGTGGATGTGACGGTATGGAACTCGGGAAACCGAGATCATAAAAGGGACCTCTCTTGGATCACTCGCTATGCGGGAAGCCAGCTGCCATGTCATGAGGATAATCAAGCTGCTCTGTGGAGAGGCCCATGTGGTGGGGTCTACTGCCAGCAGTCATGGGTGAGCTTGGAAACAGATCCTCCAGCCCTACTCAAGCTTTCGGATCACTGCACCCCAGCAGAGAGCCTGACTGCAGCCTCACGAGAAATCTGATCCAGAAGAATCCACCTAAGCTGTCCCCAGATTCCTGACTCTCAGAAACTGTGAGACAATTTGTTTCAGGCTGCTAAGTTTTGAGCTAGTTTATTATTCAGAATAGAAAACTGATACAAATATTATAGAAATATTCTGAGCATTCCCACTGTACATATTCATGGTTTTAAATCTATGATGATTAATTTCTAAAAGTAGCAAGAAAATTTGAGGCGGTTACCAAAAGTCATGATCTGGAGCCCACCTCTGACTAACTGCAGGGGACATGACTGTCATTCATTCTGTCTATCAGTCATTTAATAAATACTTATTAAATTGTCTGCTATCAGGCAATCACTGCTCTCAGCCTTGGAGATGCAAAGATAAATACAATAGAGAGCATGTTTGTAAAGGCTTTGTAAAGGCGTCATATTGCTGTGTTCTCCACCATCTTATCTACTACAGATAATAAAAAGATTGATGGAGTCCTACTTAATTGTGTGAAAAGTTACTGAAGGACTATTTTGTTTTTTATTCATTCATTTATTTTTAAGTAAGCTCTATGTGGGGCTTAAACTCATGACCCGGAAATCAAGAGCTCAAGAGTTGCATGCTCTACCGACTAAGCCAGCCAGGAGCTCCCTATGAGTTATTTTGTGTAATGAAGAAAGAATATGGGTGGAGTTCAAGAAGAGTCTGGGCCAATTACAGTCTTAGCAGGTAGGGTCCTAAATAATGCCAGGCCCGACAAACAGCTTCAGGCTTTTAAGCCAAAGTCAGTTGTCTCAGGGTGTGTGACAAATGGAATTCTGGGAAATGGTCTGTCTGCCTATAGTCTATCACACAGAAGAACAATCACTGTCAATAAGGCTATCCTCTGGGATGCAGGACAGTGACATCAATGGCAAGAAAAATATTCCATTAGTAAAACACCCCCTAATTAATACTAATCTGTTCCCTGGGAAAGCTGCTTTAGAGGAAAGATTTTTTCCCCCCACATGCTAAACTGCCAAGCATTAATTTGGAAAATTTTCCATTTAGTTTCAAGTAATATTAAAAAGCTTCACTTAGCAAAAATTAAAAGTGAATCTATTTCCTAGCTCACGTAATATAGAAAGATAAGATTTTTTTTTCCCAGGCAATGTCAATTCCTAATTGAGCACATCATTAAAAACAACTAAATTCTATCATCCTCTGAACTGACATTTACTATCCACTCTTTCTCTTTATCATAAAAATGTATTTATTAAATACCGAAGTGCATGTCATCTTAGGAACTAATACAACGACAATGAAGCATGTGGCTCTTTTTCCCCTCAAACCCTGAGAGCTGAGTCAGAGAAAAATTAGCAGAAAACAAACAAATTAAAAATGCATAAAGAACAGTGAGAGTGTCTTCATATCAATTCATCTGGGAAACAGTAAGACATTTGAGGTGCAATTGCACAATATGAAACCAATAAAGGTGACGGGTCCAGAGTTTACACGGTCTGTCGGTGAGTACTCAGAGAATCGGTAATCTGTCACGTTCTCGGCAGCCTCGGGGCCTCTGGTACCTGCTAGCCTCCTGCTCCCCAGCCTGTTCTCCTCTCCAGCTAGGGATAGGCCTTTAATTCTTCAGATCTGAAGCATAAGTGTTTCTCAGGAAAATTCTCCTCGACTCCCCAGAATACTACCACATTTTTTTAGTGCGTATCTATACCTTTCCTTACTATTACTTATCATTGCTCATGGTTCCCTGACCAAGTGGGATATGCTCACCCTAATACCTAGCCATTCTCTTGTTCCTCTTCTTTCCTTAACATCACTTGTCACAGGGCACTGTTAAATATTGACGCGATTCTTCTGTGACTATTATGTCTCTGCCACGGCTAGATTGTTAAGTTTCAGGCCAAGAGAACGGAGCAGGAGGTGTCTTTTCTTAACCTCCTCTTTTTAGCCTAGTGCCTGGCAAGCTGCCATTACAGGATACCTGTGTGAATATGCGAAGAAATGAAGAAATGAGCCGAATGCTCATTGCGGAGTGTGGGCTCTGAAGTTAAAGGTATTTGAAGTCAAACAAAGACCGTCCTCTCACTACCCAGTTATGTGACCTTTGGCATGATTTTTTCCTAAGATTCAGTCTCCTTGTGGGTAAAATGGAGATAATAGTAGGAGTTTCCTCACATGGTCATCGTGAGTTTAAATGAGAAAATACAGACCATGTGTTTCACTTGCTACCTGGCAGAGAGCAAGTGTTTCTCGATGGCATTTGCCAGGGCCTCTGGCTTGGCCTCCACTGAATGAGATCATTATCAACTCAGTTCTCCACTTGCCCGTCTTGGTGAGTAGGGCAGGGGAGAAAGGACCCACAGAGTACATCTCTGCTAAGCTTTCAGACAGCCTCGTTTGGTCACTTCTGGTGGTCTCCTGTCACTTTTGCTGCCTGGCTCACTCCCAGTGGCATCAACTACCACCACCACCCCCCACCCTGGCCATCGCCAGGTTTCATTCTCAGCTTCCTATAACCCTTTATGGGTACAGTTCTTTAACTTATCTTACTTTCATCCTTTCTGACAGCACCCAGTTGCTAGGCTTTGGCACAGTTTCTCTGAAGGGAAATGAATTCTCATTCAAAAATGATTTCACTTTCCTAACTTCCAAACACCGTCCCCAGACCAACCACGCAACCCCCTGACTTTCCTCTCAGAATGACTTCCGCCCCAATGATGACAGTGTGTGACAAGAAAAGGGATGGCTGCTGTCCCCCCATCCCTTGGGACATTCTTGCTTTGGGGACAAACGGTTTTAGTCACTGAGGCTGAGGAAGGCCTCATGCAAAAAGAGAGCTTGCTTGCTCAGTCAGCCGGACCAGACCAGACCAGACAAGCCTGACTTTGCCTGAAGGTCCTGGCTCCTGGACCCTTACTGTATTTATAAGTCTTAACAGTGTAACTGTGAATTCCATTCTGGTGATGTTGCTTCTGGCTGGCAGATGGCCATGGTTTCCAGTCGTTCACAAGCAATTCTGAGGCCTGCTGATATGGGCATCGAAAGGACTAGGCTCTCTTTTCTGTAACCATGTGCATGTATGTTCTTGTAAGGGTGTCTCTGACATCTCTTAAACGTATTAAATATTTTTTGAAGATGTGGCTACTTCCAGTGGCGGGGGGGGGGGGAGTATTTTTTATTCTCTCGCCTCCAAAGATATTGCTTTACAGAACAAGCTATAAAAATAAAGAGTTTTTACTGAGTTCAGGGTTTAAACAAAGAAAAAGAAAAGCAGTTTCTAAGCAGAAAAATGCAACAAAGACTTTACTCCTTACCAAATAACTTAAGAATGTCTGAACGAAAACATCCCAAACCTGCTAGTGCCAGAATTTCTCAGATAAATCAAGAGAGAATAAAAACACAAATGCAACCCCAAACCACCAAGAAATCTATGAATGGCAAAAAACAAACAAACAAAAAACCAAACAATATGGAAAATGTGGTTAAAAACTTAAAGAAATAAACTCTAACGGTATTCTAGAAGGAGCAATTACACATCTGAGTGTTTTCAAATTCATTTTCTTTTGGAAACAGTTGGGAAGACTCTCCGGGGCCCATCACCTCCTCCAGGAGGCCTTCTACAACCTCAGGAACCACAGGGAGCCCTCTGAGTCTCCAAGCTCTATTAAGATGCCCCTTTATTAGATGATGCCTCATGTGTCTCATGTTAAAATGCATTTCCCACCATGTGTCTAGTCTTTCTAACTAGACTGTAAGCATCCTAGGTATCAAAATATAGACTTCTTATTTGTATTATCACCACAACACTTGGCAGGGTGCCTTGAACACAAATGATCAAGGCATATGAGTTGATCAGTTGGCCCTACGAATTTACAAATATTTTCTTCACACCAGTAGAGAATAAACACCTGAAATAGTACCTCATTCCATTATACCAGGAAAAGCAGTAGCATCTGCTATACTAGAAATTTCCAATGATTTGGGGTATTTAATTTTTGGAAAATCATAGACTCTTGGGGCTGCAGAGAAATACAGTCATTTGGTGTTCACTTTCATATAACATTCTGTCTCGCAAAATCACAGACAGATCTCAAAGGCAGGAAGGTGGGTGTGGATATGGAAAACACAAATTTATTTACTGTATTTCTGTATCCTAGAACCAGAGAAAACTTTTCTCAAATAGGAAAGTATTATACTTAGAATACAAATGGTATTTTTATCAGCAGTTAGAGAGCTTTCAGAATTGTTATCCTCAATGGGATAACATGAAAATTGAAACAGCTTTAAAAAACGCTTTTAATAAAATATGGTCTGCTTAATGAAAATGTTCCACAATATGACTGTCCTTTGGTTCCTTTTTAAGAAAGAAAACCTCGTGCTACTTAGAAAATGGATATTATGGCAACATCTGTGCAAACATTTCTAGTGTACAAAAAGACATCAAAATGCATTAAGATATCTTCCAAAGATTTATACATTTTGCTCTTTCAAATATTTATATGTATATTTATATACATTTGTACATCTTGATTCTCTTTAAATGCATTACTTCACTTACTGCTCTTTTAAAGATTTACACATATTGTTCTTTCAATGATTTGTACATTTTTTCTCACTTTAGAAGCCTGAAGTAGCTCAAATGTTAGAAGAACAGGACTACATTTCATTTACTTTATAGCATCCAATAGACAGAGATTAACACTAGAAATGCTAGCTCTTTTTCTTCCAATGAGTAAATGAATATGCAGAGATGTTAACTGATTTACTAAAAAAGCATATAGGGATGAGTGTCTCTTGGATTTCCTGATTTTTCAGACTGCCACCATCATATGATGCTGATTCTGTTTTGGCCAATCTGAGATCTATGGAGTTCTCAGATTCTCTCATTTCATCCGTATATATCTTTGGGGATGGCTCTCAGGAAACAGGATGATACTAAGCTTAATTTGCATCTCTGATGTCTGCAGAATAGATGTGACACTTGCATACCTAATTAAAACCCTACCTCTCTAGGCAGAGAGGGGCTTTGTAAGAGGTCATCATACTCACTTCTGCACTTCCTTCCTTATTCATGTTCTCATGGTCACATGAGATCACTGAATGCTCAGGTCCTGAGCTACATTTCCATGTTTAGTAAATCAGGAAATAGTGAAAGATGTGTCTTGTGACACTTTCATTCCAAACTTAGACGAGGCATGAGTATTTAATGACAAGTGAATAGACATGAATGAGAAAGAGGTCAAGATTTTAATAACCTGAATTGATAGCGAAGGCCATCTATAAACAAAAAGAAAAATGTACACGTAAGGGATTTTAACCAATATATTTCTCTTCCTATGAAAACTCTCCTGACTCCCATAAGTAAAATTGATTATTTCCCCTTTCATGTCTCAATCTGTTTTTATCATAGCACCCAAAATACTTCATTGTAATTGTTTTATACACCTATCTTTTAAATGTAAAATCTCTAAAAAAAAAAAAAGGGACTATGTTCTATTCTATACCCCCATTAACTTCAATAATACTGGCATGTAGTAGGTGCTAAAGTCGCTTATTTCTTAAATGCTGAATAAATGTTTGTGCGTTCTATGCCATTAAGGATTTGGTGCTGGAGTTGGTTAATAAATCTTTCAATATTTAGTGGTACCTACAGTAAGAGTGGTACCACAATTACATGCACCCCAAGGACTTCGGGATGATAGGAACGAGATGTCCCTACATACAATGGAACAGAGAGGAGATTAAAAAAAAATCAACTGCAAGAGACTAAGACTTAACTGGGAACCAATCAGCTATATTTAAGATCTTACAACAAAATTTGCTGGTAGGAAAGAAGTTTGGCCACTCACAGCATCACTGAGTCACGGAGTAATCATCCGAGGAAGCACTATTTAGTTTCCAAGCTTATCCTACCAGAGGATACCACCTACCCAGTTCTGTGGGCAGGTATATCCTTATGGTAAAAATATATCACCAGTTTCCTTGTTCTAATCCTTTGAACATTCAAATCATTTGACTAGCCACTTTTGCATCCCTTCCATGCTCCCAAGAGTTCTGGTGATTATAACTGAATTCACACAGCTTATTCAGAGGTAGATGATACATTTGCCTGAGGACTTGAATGTCTAGGGATACTAGACAGCTATACTTCATACTGAAAACTAATAACCTGGCATCCTAACCAGCCTCTATAAGTCAGGTAAAGGTGAGTTTGCCTCTGGTTGATGTAGCAACACATGGTGTCCTGACATTCCGGTCACTGTGCTTGTGAGTCTGAGGGCCAGAGTTAGATTTTAACCACTCCCCCAAGATGATTCTTCCCTGTGGGTACTTGTGGCCTTCCCTGAGCTTCACATCCCTGTCTCCCTGTGAGCTATCTGCCTTTTTCTTCAAATGCCTACACAGATTATGTGCTTAACACTATGCTTTAAACCACTAGAGAGTGATCCAAGATAATGTGTAATTAAGTGAGGATTGTTTGGCACAAACGAAAAGTGCTACAGAAATTCTATGCGAGTAAGGATCATTGTGGCGGGCGATTATCCAAGGAGAGATTCCTAAAGGCCTTGGTCTTAACAGGGGACTTGACGTCTGGGTAGGATGTAGGTGGGTGGAAAGAAGGCGAAGGGAATTTCTAACAGGAGGATGTGGGTCCACAGAGGTGGAGGCCAGAATGCTGGGTCACGTGGTTAGAGTATTACAATTAGAACAGATTGGTCAACATGCCATCTCTTTACTCCCTTCAGAATAAAACCTGGAGATTGATCAGAAAAGAAAGAAGCATCCTTAAACAAACTTCCAGTTACAAAATAAATAAATCCTGGAGATGTAATGTATGGCATGGTGACCACAGTTAATAATATTGTATTTTTGAAAGTTGACAGTAGATCTTAAAAGTTTTGTTTTTTTTTTAATATTTTTTTAAAATTTTATTTGTTTGAGAGAAAGAGAGAGAGAGAGCATGAGAGGGGGTAGGGTCAGAGGGAGAAGCAGGCTCCCTGCTGAGCAGGGAGCCCCATGCGGGACTCAATCCCGGGACTCCAGGATCATGACCTGAGCCGAAGGCAGTCGCTTAACCAACTGAGCCACCCAGGCGCCCGATCTTAAAAGTTTTGATCACAAGAAAAAAAATTGTAACTATGTGTGGTGATGGATGTCCTTGTGGTGCTCATATCACAACATATATAAATATTGAATCATCATGTTGTATTCCTGAAACTAATAGTATATGTCAATTACATCCCAATAAAAAACAAAATTCAAAAAAGAAATATATCTCCTTACTTATGCTCTGAACTGGAAGCTTCAAAAAAAATGAAATGAAACCCAACATCCTGTGAAATGCCTAGGTTCAGAAGAACAATACTAACCTTTTAATTATTTGCCTTTAAAACCAATTTTTAAATGCAATCATTTATGCAATGAGAACACTTATAAGAACTTCTGAAACAAACTGAGAAGAAAAACAGGAATATCCATCTCCAAAAGAAAAGCAAGCTTGAATGGTAAAGTTACTTATTATCCCAAATTTGTTCTAGAGACTACGTGACCACAGGATGTGAGGCTTTATGGTAGTTAATTCCTAATTAAAAACAAAAACAAAAAAACACCCAACTTTTAAATAGATAATTTTCCTTTCAATGACTCTCCAAATAATCTTTACAAATAGATAAAACTTTATTTTTGAAAATGCAACATTTATAATGGGAAAAAGTGAGACATTTACGTACTTTCCTCCCTTCTTCATAATACCTAAGAGGGGGATAGAAAAGAACTAAAACAATTTTCTCCCAGCTCGCTCCAGACAGATCACCCTTCCACCTGCCACATTAGCGGTTGGTGGTAGGAGGAGAGGAAAGTGAAGAGCAGCAAAGAGGAAGAGGGAATAGAGGAAACGATGGGGGGTGGGGGTGGGGGCAGGAAGAAGGAGCAGTCTGCACGTGCTCAGAGGAAATGGTGGCTGGTGGGGGGCGGTCTCCAAAATTAGAGCTCCAGCCCCTCTCCCCATTCCTCACAGTCAGCCTTGCCTCCCTCCTACTCTGCATGTCTTTCCATTCTCCATTGAAGTCTTGCTTCTGGATTGAGACCAGGAAAGACAGTATCATTCCTAAAAGATCACTTTTCAAACAAGTATGTACAATGAGCAGAAGAAACCTGTGAGTTCCCTCTTAGTGAGGGCTCGCTCATGGATCTCCAGGCTGTCTTAGGGCACTGAACCCACCAAACAGTTTCAATGGGAAAGAAGGTTTTCATTCCAGGCCAGCTATTGTTATCGATGTATGCATTCCCTGAGTTGCCTCCCAAAGAGCTCCATCTCTCTCTCTCTGTCTGTCTCTGTCTCTCTCTCTCTCACACACACACACACAAACACACACGCGTGCATGCACGCAAGCATGTATACACAAACTTTAAAAACTTCAAGCTTTCTTTATGTTCCAAAAGGACTTTTACATACAGGGATCTTTTAGAAACTTTTACTTCATATTCATTTTTAAATTGCTGTTAAACTGAAAAACTTTGGAATCCTGTTTCTGAAAAAAAGATACAAGCTTAGATTTTTAAGAGATTACTTAAGTTAATAAAATCCAACAGTGCTAATAGAAGACCTCTGTCGTGAGTGTATTTAACTTCTGAAAGCACAGAGAAACATAAACCTTCCACATTTAAGTGGAACAATAGTGACATAAGGACAATCCTGAAGAATGACTCTTCAATACTTTGAAATTCTCATAAAGAACCGTTTCTTAGGAAAGCTATAAAAAGAGTCAGTTTTGCCTGAGTCAGAGCAATTTTATCTAACTAATAGCACCCTCTGGACCTTTGAAAAATTGACATTCTCCATGACAGATCAAATTTGGATGTGGCTCATAAAGGAGCTCCCAAGGAGACTTTCATGCTTATTTTCCTCCTTTAGATCAAGAGCAAAGGTCAGCAAACCTGGCTCACTGGATGTTTTTGCAGATAAAGTTTTATTGGAACACAGACACACTTTTGTTTACATATTGTCCATGGCTACTTTCAGGTACAAGGACAGAGCTGAGTAGTTCTGACAGTCACCATATGGCCTACACAGCCTAAAATATTTACTATCTGGCCCTTTACAGAACACAGTCTGCTGTCTCCTGAATAATTTCCCTCCTGCATCACTCCTTTAGACTGAAAGTCAGGATACCTGGATTTTAGATTCCATTCTCCAGTAAAGTGCTTTATGACCTTGGGAAGTGATCACTTTCCTTGGGTTTGACTTATCTATAAAAGAAGGAAAGTTAGCCCAGGTGATCATATTTTCCTTACTAATTCCCTTGAAATGTCTATGTCCCAAGGCAGTTAAAGACCTTTTCTTATAATAATGACTTTTTTTTAAAGGAACCCATGAGTTTAAAAAGATGTCTTTCTTCCAAACCCCAGTTTGCAATGAAATGTTTCACATCATTTCAGGCATTTAACAACTAAGTGATACCCCCTTGCTACCGTATCGTGGACACGCCAGAAAGCTGTAGATTAGAGCTGGAAAGAGAATGTAAACAGCAGTAAAATCTGTTTTAGGCAAGGCAGCACATCTGGCTCACACTTTCCCAGAACAGATGCGCCGCACGGCTTGTGCCAGAGACGAATGCTCTTTTGTGTCCTGCTTTTGGTTAAGTGAGTGCTCTCTATCTGCTGCGCTCCGGGATCCTGAGGGAAATGGCAGGAGTAGTCACACCAAAAAAGTGCGATGAATTGATGACCAAGGCACGAATTCTTTGTTTCACCAGGGATGGTGCTGTGGCGGTTCGAATTTGGGTGCTCTGGGCATAGCCCGCGTTATACAACTTCTCTCCAGACACACACCATGGGGCTACCACACTAGAGAGATGATAGCCAAAGAGCAAGGGTCTCCTTCCACACCTTCTCCACAACAGCCACGGGACCTTTTGCAATCACCGTCTTCACAGAATAAAAGACCTGAGCTATGATGTTCCCTTAAAAACAAAATCACCTAAAGTGCTCTAAGTAGAGCGCAGAAAATGCACTAGACCTCAACGCTAATGCCTATCATTTTCAAACCAGAGAGCCTGTTACCTTGAAAATAAACACTTTTCCCCATTTCTTTGCTGCCCAGAAAATAAAGGTGTTTGGAGGTATCGTCGAGTCCCTGAACCAGAAATGATTCGTTCTTGGTCTCCACAGGAGGGTACTCTGAGGAAGAACGAGGGTACACAGAATTTAGAAAACATAATGAGTGCTCACTGAGCTTAAAACAGATTTCAAAACAGAAAGGAGTGCCTCACAAAGGGAGCCGCTTGAGAGTTTTTACAAAGCCCAAAGTGAATCAACCCTACAAGTAACAGTCCGTGTTTGGTTAGCATCTTCTCCTAAACATCTTCTACCATATGCTGAATGCCCTGCATTTCCGACACAGTACGGGAGTTTGGCTGGCACCTTCGTCTTCAGTAATGCCTTTCTCTGCAAGAGAAAGGCACTAGTGCACACGTCTATCACTTCTGCTACCTGCCTTTCTGTCTCTCTCTCACAGAGAAACCTCTCAACTGGATGCTCATGTTGTGCAGACCAAGCATGAGCCAAAATGGATTAAAAAATCTAAGCAAACATAGCTGCATCAGTCTAAGGGGTTTCCAAGGAAGAGCTGCAGTGTTAAGCTGCTTAGCGTAGCTAAGGCTCTCCCTTCCTCCCTGCAGCCCCCTCACCTCGAGTCCTGTATTTTGTAGTACTTTACCTTCTCTTCTTGGCCAGTCAGTATTCTTCTCATCCTCTCAGATCCTGTGTAAGTCCCATCTCTGTGATCACCCTGCGCTCCGGCCCTCACAATGCTTTGAACATAGAGGGGGCTTAGAAATATTGTTGGTTTGTTTTGAGAGTCTTCTGAACGACCTCAGCCCGTGTTGATCTCTACCTTCCTTGAGTCCTTTGAGATTTACTGTCTATCCCACACAATTAACACCTTATTCTCCTTGGCTCTGTACCACATGATGCATTTCATTCCTTCTTTATAATTGTTTCATGTGTGTTGCTTTTCTTTCTTCAATTAGGTTTTCAGCTCCCATGGGTGAAGCTGTTTTCCATAATATCTCACAAACTGTTAGGCACAATAAACATCCCAATAAATACTTGTGTGTTTTTTCAATCAACAGCAGTTTTCACGTTGCTTGAAAGGTTATGAACCTTGCCAGTTATGTTGTGGGCTCCTACAGATCAAACTTTTGTATCAGAAATAGCAATAAGGCAGTAAAGTTGAAACCCCCCGATACGATAATTTTAATGAATATGCGTGGAACATCAGGGTCAAATGAAAGAGACTGTTTCAGCCATTACTTGTAGGGCAGAATATCTAAACGTATAAAAGAGCTAAGCAAACAAGGAAAGATATGGACAGAATTCACAGAGAGTAAGAAAATGAAATTTAACTAATTGATCAAGTACAGGCCAAAATGGTTACAAAATTTAACAATTCATTCCTTCAGTCATTAATATAATAATCGTGGATTGAGTCTGGCTGTACGTATAATCCATTTGGAAAACTACATAATCTTTTACAGTATGCCTAGCTTCCTTAAGACTCGCAGATTTCCACGGTTTACACCTTGCTCATTGTTTACAATGCTTCTGCAATAAAAGAAATCTGCTAAGCTAATGTTTATTTCAACAAACACTTTGTTTGGATGCAGCCTGACAACTCAAACATCTGTTTTAACTAGAAGTATCAACCAAGTTCACTTACTACATGGATAGAATTCGGAAAATTGCTCAATATTCTGCTTTGTTCTGCTTGTATGGACACAGCCTAATGCCTTCCATGCCACCAAATTAGTACTGAAGTGGTTAAAAGTCACCAAAGGAGCTTTTGCATACTCCATTCTAGCTGTGTGCTAAAGAGAATTAGACCTGAAATATGCAGCTCTGAGAGTAAGCAATTAGCACAGGGCTTTAGTTGTTTAGCTGTGGGTTTTATTAATATGGAGGAGACAATAAAAGTGTTATTTATACTGTTACAAAGTTTGATTTAAGCATTTCATGCTAGCACACCTCACATACGAAACCAGTGATAGGTTTCCTTAAAGAAGGGCAGTATTAAGCTCATTAAACACAAAACAAAGCCGATCCAAGGAGTATTTGTGCTATGTTTCAAGTCAAATAGCACATTCTTTACTTCCAAGTGAAAGAAGATTTATTTTTTCTGTAAGTGGCTAACCTCTGGAAATAATTTGGGAGACCAGAGAAAAAGAAAACCCAATTTTGAATGAAATCTCCGTTGTGAGTCCAAGCCTTGCTGTCTCCATAGCGGCATTTTCAGGACTGCTGTGGTTGTCACGGTTCCAAGCTTCCCCACGAAGAAGTTTAGGTTCAGCCCCCAGATCAATGACTCTTTTTCCAAAGTTAGGTGTCATGGTAGCCACTTCTACCGCTGCAGACAAAACTTCCTTTTTAGATAAGATATATTGAGGCAGGCTAGCTAATGTGCTTTTCCAGCTTTACTGAGATATAACTGGAACACAACATCGTGTAAGCTTCAGGTGCACAACATGATGATTTGATTGATATATGCTGACACTGCAAAATGATGATCACAATAAAGTGAGTTAACATGTCTACCACCTCGCATAGTTACCATTTTGTGTGCGTGCATGGTGAGAACGTTTAGGATTTACTCTCTTAGCAACTTTCAAGTATACATTACAGTGTTGTTAATTATAGTTAACCAGGCTGCATGTGATGGCTCCAGAACTTAATCACCTTACAACTGGAAGTTTGTACCTTTTGATCACCATCACTCATTTCCTTCACCTCCCCAGCCCCTGGCAACCACCAATCTACTCTCTGTTTCTATGAGTTTGATTTCTAGATGCTACATACAGCATTCGTCTGTTAATGTTTTAATGAGCCAGAAATTACTGGAAGAGCTAAGTCAAGAAATGTGAACTTATTCAAGTGTCTAGTATGAACAGAGCCACTCAGATTTAAAAAAAACAAAACAAAAAAACCTACTCACAAAATGGGCTAGAACATTCATTATTGAGTCATTGATGGGACATAGTTGATGGAAGCTTCTTAGAGAAATAGAACTAAGCAGGAAGGAATTTAACTAGGGATTTGCTGAAGGGTCATTATCCACAAGAGTGAGTAGCAACGTTGGGCTTCAGGAGTCTATGTTGAAAACAGAGAATGAAGAGGTATTTTAGCCAGTCCGAGTCAGAAACATCATGTGACACCAGGATTAGACCTAAGAGGCACAGACTTGACACAACTATGACTGCAACAAAAGATATAGATCATGCTAACATCTTTGAGAATGTCAGGACTGGGTTTATTAAATACTCAAGCTGCCACACTTGAACACACTGATAGGGTATGGCCCAATCCTTTTGAATGCCATAAAGTAAATGCTGTGCTATTTTCTAAATGGCTGGCGGATAGCACTAGGTTTGGGTGATTAAATGCATGAAGGAGACAGAAAAGCCTCTAGGCTGCAGCACCTGTAGGTGAATTTCCTCCCTTCCTCTGGGTGATGGTGCTAGAAGAGACGGGAAGGAACAGCTGTTGACTCCTATTGGAGGACATCACTGTCAGTACTCTCATTGCTCTGAGGTTGCTCCTCAGGAAGCCCAGGACGGTGCAATACCAAGACTTCAGATGTTTTGGCCAATTTCAAAGTAAGAACGGATTCCTGGGACAGAATCAAGAGCTTTTGAGTTTTGTTTTTCTTAAACACTGAGGCTATACCTAATGTGATTACACTTCTCCATGGTTAAGAGTTCCTATGTACGTTATTAAGAGTGAACTAACATCCCTTCGGTTTCTTCTATGGTTTTGAAATCAAGGTACAAGGGAATCAAGAAAAAAACAAAGTCACAAGCTCTGGTTTCGAATTCTAGGGCTACCATTCACAAGCTGTCAACTTGGATTCTCCACTGGGAGTCTGGGTTTTATCGTAAGAAAATAGAATAAGTATGTTGTAGAGCGGAATGACGGTCAGTGATGTAGGCTATACCAGTAAATTCTCAAATATTAGCATTCCTCACTCCCTGAACCCTCCTCCTTGTCCACTACCACAGCCATGTTGACCTGCCCAGGTCTTCTTACCATTTCTGAGCTGCCCCCCTTTTTTTTTTCTCACTAATAAACTAGGAAAACTATTGATTCTGAACAGGGTGGTTGTGGAGATCAATTGAGATGAAGGGAGTGTTTCTTGTTATTAGAGCTTCATAGGCATCATTATTACTTACGGTCTATGAGGAAATATTAGCCAATAACTTTATTCTTTGTCGCTATGCAGCGCTTTGATTTATAATCTACATTAAAGACAAAAGCTAAACAAAAGCTAAGGGTCTGTGCCTTAGAATGTTAAATCACCATTAAAATAAACTATCTGGAAAACTCGATTAGCTGTTCAATTTTATACTGTGATTATTCTTTCCCCAGGTTTTCTTCACAGACAAAAAATAGAAAATTTGGTTTGTTTTTCACAGTATTAAGAAAAGCTAATGAACTGTCTGTGTCAGTGTTATATATTTAGTGGACTTATTATTATTTTTGCAATGCTTTGGCACAGCTCAATTTTAAATGTAATTACCACATTATAATCTTGGCAAAACCCACTGTTCCAAATAATGCTCTGATGTACAAATGAGTCTTCCTACCAAATGAAAACTGCCAAGGGAAAGGTACTGTTATATTACATAAAAATGAAAAGTCTCATTGAAGCACAGAATAACTATAAATTTCATTTCAAAGGCATACACTATACACAAACTAAAAAAAAGTTATAATTAAGATGTCCAATTCTCCTGAAATAGCACTCTAATATATAATAATTCACTCTAGGGTACACAGGCACCCCGGATCAAACGGCATCTCTGTACCCTGTGAACTAGAGACGCTACTAGACTCAATACGTTGAAAAATTTCTGCAACTTTTCCAGAATATGAGGGTAAACACTTCTGAAGTGTGGCCAGAAGATTTTCTCGCCAGCACCATAAGTCGGTATGAGGTACAGTTTTCATAATAGTGGTTGCCTATAAATGTCTTCATTGAAGTATTTTTACCAGGTCTGCCTCATAATAACACCATACATGGTCTTTCCAACCTAAAGGGTTTCTTGCTTTAGTAGAGAAACCAACTCTGAAATGAGGACTTACATAAGAGATTAGCTTTTGTTTTCTGCTAGGTGATCCTTCTGGGCAGTTAAGTCTATAGCTTTTCTTCCCAATATCTACTGGAAAACCTTTCCGAAACAATGCGGGAGGCTGATGATTATTCTCCTACTGCAACAGTTCTCAAACTGGGGATGATTTTTGCCCCCCCCACCCCGGAGATATTTGGCAATGTCCCAGGACACTTTTGATTGTTATACCTGGAGGGGTGTAGCCTACTGGCACTTACGGGGTAGAGGTCAGAGATGTGGCTAAATATCCTACAATGTACAGGGCAGCTCCACACAAAAAGGACTGATCTTGTCCAAACTGTCAATTGTGCTGAAAGGTATATCTCTGTCTGACAGCATAACAGGTACTGCCTCTTAACACTGCCTGAGTCAGTGTCCCGGGGACAGTCCTCATTGTAAAGGTCAAC
Source organism: Eumetopias jubatus (assembly GCF_037043125.1). Classification (NCBI taxonomy): domain Eukaryota; kingdom Metazoa; phylum Chordata; class Mammalia; order Carnivora; family Otariidae; genus Eumetopias; species Eumetopias jubatus. The sequence continues at coordinate 77,251,195 of NW_028274819.1, forward strand.
ACAAGAGCAGAATCCAAATCCTTTGCTTCCTGCTGGGATCCCATAAACACTGCCAGTGCACACATCCAGCCAGTGGGCTCTTAGCTTGTTTCAGGTTAGGTCCGTAGAACTCTCTGAAGTTCCAGTTTTGCTTTGTTCAATCATTTTAGAAAATATGTTAAGTATCATTCTGGTTTGAACTAGTTCATTAGGTCTATTTTAGGACATGTTTGGTTCAGTAACAGCGCTAATATTTGGGTTTTGTTCAGTTCAATGTGCAGCACAGCAAGTGCCATTCTTGGCTCTTGGCAATGGTTCCTTGGTTTAGGGCCTTGCCTTCGTGTCCATGTGAGTGTGACAGGAGCAGAGAGCCCAAGCCCATCACTACCACGGCCCCTAGAGCCTCTGCACACCAAAGGAGTTAATTCACTCTTGACTTTGTTTTAGAGGAATACTCATGAATGCCAGCACCAAACCAAAAGGTTTTAGGGTATCTTGACTCCCCACTTTCTGTTACTTGGTTTCAAATGACAAGTCTTGACTAAGAAAAGTAACTTATTCTATGTACAAGAAGGTACAACAGTCTCATGTTTTGAGTCTTCCCAACACTGTTTACTTGAGTACACTGTGAAGGAAAAAAAGTTCTTGAAAATCTCCAGGGATTTAAAAAAAAAAATGCCCGTTTACCCTTATTTTGCAATGGCCCTTGTTGTGAAATCATCAGACTGCAAAACACTGGAGGGGTATTGAGGGTGGATTTTAGTGACAAGACTTCCTTAAGGCTGTAAACAAACCGAATTCATTAAACGGAAGAAACAGAGGTGGCAGATTTCATCATAAAACAGGGAAAACAGTTTCCAGCTGAATTATAGATACAGCACAAAACACAGTTGTTCATTTTTTAAAACTTCGGTTTCTGCAGGCTGCAACAGAACATTTCAATTGGCTCGGTTCATGAGAGCCATCTGCACCTGCTCACAAAACAGCTTAAAGAAAAAAAAATCTGCACGAAGGATTTTAACTTATATAGACAATAAGGAATAGCCTCTGGCACCCACGCACCCATAAAGGAGGAGCAGAATGAAGCAAGGGTATCATAAATTTTTTTAAACTACCAATAAATAATAATCTAAAATCAGCTTACAGCATTATTTCAGTTTTACCTGTGGCAGCTACACTAGCCTGTTCTGGTTGTCTGTTAAAAAGTTAGGCGATTAAAATTCAATTATGTGGGTTTTTCTTTTATGTAGCCTAGGGTTGAATGAATTACTGGCAGGAAACTTTAGCTCACGAATTCAATCAAAAATCCTTTCATTTGTCAGAGCTGCTTCCTGCCCCTTCTCCTTTAAACATCTGCTTCTCCAGTTCAGGGAGAAAACACACACACACACACACACACACACACACACACACACACACACACACCTTTGTTAAATTAAGAAGCAATCACCAAAACTCTGACACACACACGCACGCACACACACCCTTTGTTAAAATAAGTCACACACACACACCCTGTTAAATAATAAGCAATCACCAAAACTCTCTCTGACACACACACACAGACACACGCGCCCTCTTTGTTGAAATAATAAGCAATCACCAAAACTCTCTCTGACACACACACGCACACACACACACACCCTTTGTTAAAATAAGCACACACACACACACCCTGTTAAATAATAAGCAATCACCAAAACTCTCTGACACACACACACACACACACACACACACACACACACGCCCTCTTTGTTGAAATAATAAGCAATCACCCAAACTTCCCTTGCAAAAGTTACAGATTCTCTCTTAAACACACACTTGCTCCCAGTAGAGTTTATTTAATGTATCTTTAATAGCTTCCTTGTACTCCTTTCTTCCTTTCCGCTTTTAAATTCTGGAAAATCTCAAGCTGACAAAAGAAGACATTTTTAAAACGCGGCCCTTCGCAGGGAGAAGCCCCGGCCAGCCCTCGGGCCAATGAGGAGGCGGCCCCGCGGCGGCGGGGAAGGGGGGCCCGGCTGTCGGGAAGGGCCCGCGCTCCTTACATGGCCGGCGCTTCCGGCCCCTAAAGGGCCCGCTCCCCGCAAACAGCAATCGGGCGGAGAGAAAGCCGGAGGCGCCGCTCCAGTTGCAAACAATCCGTGCGCTTCCGCGGCGCTGAGCGGAGCGCAGGCCTCGCCGGAGCGTCCCCCGCGGAATCCGCAGTCTTCCCCCCGACCCTCCCGTCCCCATCCTCACCCTCATCCTCAGCCCCGTGTTTATTCCACGCCGCCAGAAGCGTGGCCCACACGTTACGGCCCTGAGAGAAGCTGAAAGTGCCTTCCTTCTCTGCATACAGCATAAGCCCTGCTGGAGTCCGCCCGCCCTGCCTCTGCGCTGCCCCACGGTCTCCTCTTTGGGAAACGGACCCAGGGGCCGACTTCAGTGGCTTCTCCCTTTGCCTACAAACCGTGCTGTTTCTTTACAGAACTCTGGAGTAAAACAAAAACAAAACAAAAAACCAGTAAAACTTGGGGCTGTGCTGCTTAATGATCTCAACCTTATTTCAGATCTTTTAAAATATCACCCCTTTTAAGGGCTTCAGAGTCATGGGAAAGACGTGCTTTAAGAATGCTCACGTAGAATTTATAAACGTTTAAAACTGGACAAAATGGTGATACTTTGCTAAGACATGGTACATAATGCAACCAGCTCTTGTATCATGGTGCAGCCTAAGAATTTTCATTATCTAAGCTAGGCCTGTAATTCTGTAAGTAGATAAGGAAGCTTCCGGTTATTCCACTCTTCACATTCTTATAGACAGAAGAGCTTGAGCTGTAATAATTAGAAAATTACTGGTATTCCCAAATGTACTACAATCAATACACTCCTAATTTCTCCAGGTTGTAATTATTCACCCTTAAATTTTAAAAAATGGGTGCTATAAAGCCATTTATTGTTACGTTAATAATAGTAATAACAACAATTAACATTTCTGAGCACTCACTATGTACTAATTGTGATGCGAGTTATTTTTACAGCATTAGTTCATTTAACTCCCCAAACCCTATGTAGAGCTATGATTATGTACATTTGAAGAAACAGGTTTAGATCATTAATTTGCTAAAAGCCAGAGAGTTAGTAGGTAGCAAAAAACAAAACTTGTACCCAACACCTGGACTCTCAAAGCATATAGACACTATTGGACCATCTACCCATCCATCCACCCAATATGAAATGCCCATCATTTGGAAGACACAATCAAACAAATGAGATAAGTTGTACACACCCCCCAAAATTCCTTTAACGTATACATCTATTCTATCCAACTGAAAGGTAAGGAACAGGCAGTATCTTAAAATGTCAGGCATCAGACAGTAATACTCACATACTGAATTGTAGAAACAATGAATAGTTCAAGAAGAAATAAATTGAAAAGTCAACCAAACTGCTATCAACAAGAAATTCAATACTCCTTTGACATACAAAATATAACATTCAAGGTATTTCTCAAAAGACCAGTTTTTCCTTAAATTTTCCAAAGAATTTTCAAAAATACATTCAGGGAACATTTGGGAATAGCAAGTTTCCAAAACAAAATGTGCATAGCTAGATTAGTTTGCCAGTTTTACCATTTTTTCTTTCAGTGGAAAGTTCATTGGACAAATTAAAATTTCACCCTAGACAGGATGTGAAAATGTTTTTGTAAATCACAACTTACTGTATATTAATGCCATGTGAAAGTTTTCTTTCCCAAACAAGAACCCACATGAAACTTGGTTATTAAACCTCAAATAAACCCCTTTTACATACCTATAAGCCTCAAATTGAACTTACCTATAAATGGGTTTTTAGATTTCTTTTATTTTAAATCCTGAGTGTGGAGGGCAAAAGGTTATACATCCTTTATATAAACTTCTGCTTTGGGCTAAAACCAATACATCCTCATTTTGAGGTTTCATCTGAAATGCCTCAACTTGATTTACTTCAATGTGAGCTCGTATGGGCTACAAAATTGTGACTCAATTCAAGCTATTTCTATATTCACCTGAATCACACTATTATGCTTAATTCTTTGCATTTCAGTGTTCAACAAAAATGTGAGGGCTTATTATGTACCAGGTACTATGCCAGGCACTAGGGATGCCAAAGCACAAAAAGCACGGTCCCTATGCTGGAGAAAGTTACAGACTCAGGAAAGAGAACAGGTGAATCAGTCTAAGAATTGAGTTAGGGTCAAACGGGAAGCAGAACTCAAATGTGTGGGGACTCATAAGCAAGAGTGATCAATTGAGGGAAGGCCCTCTCCTCTACAAACCATCTCATTCATCCACTCAACAAATATTTGTTGGATTTTGAAGGATTATGAGGTGTTTACAGGTAAGGAAGGCAGAAGAAACACCGCATGCAAAAGCACTACACTCTGAAAGGGATTCCATGTTCAGGGATGTGGTTGAAGTGTGTACAAAATGCGATAAAGCACAAGCGGTCAGGTGACTGATTCTGTTTGGGGTGCAGAGGCAGGCATCTGAGAAGACATGTGAGCTACCTCCTGAATGCACCCACAAGCCGTCTGGTGTACCATACAGATTAAGTGCTCAATCCTTTTCATACCAAGTGCTCAATCCTTTTCATAGCAAATGCTCAATCCTTTTCATACCTTCGGTGTTTTGGTAGAAGTCCTGATGGATCGAATGTAGCTAACTTATTTGGGGAGGAACGATGAAGGAAGGATTCCTGTTGGCTTAGCAGAGAAAACTCTGACTGCGCTCTTACTGCGGTATCACACCCAGGAATGTAGCTAACCCATGGGGACCGATCAATGTGACATGTAAGGTTTGAGGTCTGCTCTGAGGACACCAGTGAGGACACGCACCAAGTTTGTCAATTAAGAACAGAGAACCACCTCCCTCGGACCAGCAGTTCTCACAGACTCCTCACCCTGTCTCAATTGTTAATTCCAAGTGAAACAAGGACATGATTCATACCCCCAGTTGCTTTTCTTTTCATGTGTAGCATGATCAAAAGAATAATTATACAGAGAGGAATTCTGCAAAGACAAAAATTGCGTGTGATCCTCCTTACATAAGGACCTCAGTGTGCTGCTGGAAACCCTCTGATTTGTTCTGTTGACTGCCAGCTTCAGGTTACAAGCAGGGAACAGAGAGCCCTCATTAACATCTGCCTAGCCTCCAACAAACAGAGAGTCAGTTCAACACACCCATTTAGTCTTGACAAGTACGTATCAGATTCAGACCACGCAAAAATAATAAACCTTAGTAAACAGTTTGACGACTTCTGAGCAAAGAGAGAGGGCACATACAGCTTGGTTAAGCGACCCTAGGGAAAGTGGTAGGAGGGCTTGCTAAGAGAAGAATTCTGAGATAGTTCAGTGGCAAAAAAAAAAAAAAGTCTATGCTTTTAAACTCTTTCCACACACTGTTGCTTAACATCTCCCACTCCCACCCAACCCCGCCCCTCCCCAACACACAAAGCCTAGATCAGAAAGGGAAAAGGGCAAGTTCCTATGGGGAAGGTTTAGCATGTTTTTGCTGGATTGGCAGATTGGCGTCGGCTTTCCAATTAATTTCAGCCCAGTTAAATCCGACTTTGTCCACACTGCAGATGCCCATGCCCCCGCTGTGCCTCACAGAGCAGGAGGCAGCTGGAGAAAACCGCGCTCCCGGGGTTGCTGGTCGCCCTGTAAATTCTGGCCCACTAACCTCAAGCGGACCATCAGTGCTGCCCAATTCTAGTATGTTTTCTGGGTCCATTCACTCTGTCATCCTGCTACATGACTACTTCCCACCTCTCCCACTCGGCCTCATTCTTAGTCTAAGTCACTGAATGGAAGCGATTCCTATTTCACTGAGAAAACAGAAGCCAACAGAAGAGAACTTCTGCAACCTCTTACCAACATGTGCACCCACTTAACTGATCGTTTATCCCTGCCCTCTCCAGTATGGTAGTCATTGGTCACGTGTGGTGGCCACTGATCACCTGAAATGTAACTAGTCCAAACTGAGAGGTGCTTTTTGCATAAAATACACTGGATTTTGAAAATGTAGTGTAAAAAAAATGAATGCAAAATCTCATAATTTTTTTCATATTCAATAGATGTTTTAGTGGTAATAATTTGTATATATTGGTTCAAATAGTCATGAAAATTATTTTCACCTGATCCTTTTACTTTTCTTTTTTTAATGTGGCTCTAGAATTTAAAAATTACATAGGTGGCTCACATTGTATTTGCTTCGGACAGTGCTGCTCTATTCTCTCCTATTACCGTGAAGGAACCACCCATGTTGTTCGCTAAGACCGAGCCACCCCCCTCCCTGTGCATTAGAACTTCTTCCTCCCTCCCACTCATAGCCCTCACTCCAACATGTCTCACCACTTTATCCTTCTTCACCAATTTTCCCCCTCTAGTTGGATCACTCCTATCTGCATGCAGACATGCTGTTCTATCTCTCATTTAAAAAGAAACAACTCTTAATGACACATCTCAATTTAATTACTACCTCATTTCTTTCTAACTCCTCAAAAATATTGTCTATACTCAGTCCACAATTCTTTTTTGTTTCATCTCTTATGAATGTACTTCAATTCCCACCCACTCCCCCAAAATGGCTCCCGTCAAGGCAATGTGTGCTGGAGCTAGCAGAAGCCAACTGTTAAATATTCAAGAATCTTGCAAGCTTTTCTTAATCGACTAGTAGCATGAAATTGGCTATGATGGGAGTATTTACAACATGGAAATTGGTAGACACTACAAATCAGGAGAGCCAGTGTACCCACCTAAGCAGTGCTTGAAAGTTACCAATGGCCTCTACCAAACCTTATCAGTCCTCAACTTACCTAATTTATTTGCAGCATTTGATATGGACAGACACTCCCTCCTCCTTTTCTTCACTTGCCTCTTGGGGCACCATCTTCTCCTATGTCTTCTCCCTCACTGGACACTTCTTCCCTGTTTCCTTTGCTAGCTCCACTTCATCTCTCTGACCTCTAAATATTGGAGTCTTAGCACTCAGTCCAAACATCTTGTTTCTTTATCTACAATTCTTCTCTGATGTTTTCAGTCTTATGATCTTAAATACCCAGAGGTAGACTTTTAGGCCAGAATTTGCCCATGAATCCCAGCTTACTTCTACCCATGCCTACTTGACATCTTCACTTGGATGGCTAATAAGCACATCAAACTTAACATGTTCAAAATGAAAATTTTACTTCCCTGCCTTCCCTTCTTCCCCTGTTCCAATAATGATATTCCAAGAATACGCCCCAGCTCAATAAATGGCAATTCTAGTTGTGTGGGTCACATGTATTGATTTACCCTTGGTTCCTCTCTTTCTTTGATACCCCACATCCAGTGCATTGGCATTCCAATGGACTCTAGCTTCAGAACATATCCTAGATTACTTAGAATAAGAGCAAGTCTTTCTAATGGTCTACAAAGCCCTACAAGGTACCCCTGTTACCTCTCTGACCTCCTCTCCCACCAATCTCCCTTAGATTACTCCCATCCAGCTAGGATATCTTTGTCAAAAAGGTGCTCCTGGCTCAGAGGCTTTGTTCTTGCTGTTCTCTGCCTGAAAACTCTTCTCCCGGATGGTTGCATGGCTCATTCCCTGACTTTCCTGCAAGACCATTCTATATGAAATTAATCCCTTCCTTGGCATTTAGCACTATATGATACACTATATTGTTATCTGTTTGTATATTTATCATCTGCCTAGCCTCAGCAGATTGTTTTTCAGTATTATACATCTAGCACCAGTAAGAGGCACATACCCAAAGCTCAGTAAATGTTTGCTGAATGAATGCAGAACCTGATGTCATACTACTAGCCTTGGATCATAAAGAAAGCTACTGTCATCTTCTGTTTTGTATGCAAAGTGCTAAGTGACAGATACATCTTAAATGGCAAAGTATTCTATTTCTCTGTCAGGCTGCCTTTGCATACAGACCGAATAGTGAGCGAGGACTTTTGGCCTAGCCAAACAACTAAATAGGACTCAATTCAGAATTAATAGTGATTCCTTTGGTGATACTGCAAACTCTTTTCTTTTGATATTGCCTTTTTAAAAGGTGGGGTTTTAGGGATGTCTTCATCTGAAAGCCCTTTCGATTTCATACTTGGGGGATGTGTGGAAGAATTCTAATGGAAAGAACTGGAATTATCCCATAGGACCATGGCCCTGGTTGTTTTGTGAAGTGGTGGAGTGGGGTGGAGGGAGAGTAGGGTAGGGGACAATGAAACATATGCCAAAGGTTTTAACAATAAAATCGCCTTTACAGATTACATACGCATAACAAAGGTGATTTTCTCCTGACCACTCCTCTTTCTCTTCTGCCATTGATTTGCCCAGAAAAGCAAGGCTGAAGCTGCCCTGTGAAAACCGGGTCCCCCAAACTCCTATCTCTCTTTAGCAAACTAAAGGTGGTGGGGGACAGGTGGGGCACAATCCTTTGATCCTCACCATCCCCAGGATTTTCACAGGGGCATGTGTTTCTCATAGCTCTGTGAGCTAGAGTTCAAAACACATATTTTGATTCATACACGGTGACTGGCTCTATAGTACTGTTGTTGTTTTTTTTTTCTTTTCCAGATACTGGAATAATTAGGCCTAATTTTAATGATCTCTCGTAACATTTTTATGGGAAAGTGTATTGTGAGATCTAAATTCTTCCTTCAAAACTGAATTTTTTGGAACATAAATTATTTACGAATTGGAAAATGCGTGCAATTATTATTAATTGGGTTTCTAGTCAGGTCCAAAGGCCAAGTATGTTTTAACCATCTATGGTGGTGAAAAACAATCAGTAGTGATTATCCCTTTCATTTACGGGGTATTAGACGTTCCATCCACAGTTGAAAATGTTAGAGAAGCATCAATGGAAAAAAATAAGCCTACAAATGAGGACCAAACAAACAATTTAAGCACCAGATAATATAGCTAGAACTCTCCTGGCTGAATGCCCTAACTACCATCCATTCTGTCCCACATCTTTTGACCCATAAGTGTGTTTTATGTTGTTGGGGAATATGTGCTTCTCTCTCTTATTACACACACACACAGATATTCACAGTAGATAGTTAAGTCAACCAAAATTTACTGAACACTGAAAATGTACTACACATTGGGTTGAGTTTTCCAAATAATGTAATAGTTACGAATTCCCTCCTACCTATGTATGAAGTCATTTCACGTGCCTTATATCTGATCCCCACAAATATGAAAGCAAACCCTTATGTAATTGTTTGTGCAAGGTACCGTCGTCCTCAGCCTTTTACCTTAGCTCCTTTAAGATGTCCAACAGCCCTAAGAAGTGGGTACCAGCACCTTCTCCACCTTCCAGTGAGGCAGCTGAGGCACAGAGCAGGTATGAGACCTGCCTAAGGTCCCATCAGCTCCAAACAGTACAGCTGGGATCTAAACACAAGCAGTCTGGTGTTGGTCGCGTCCCTAGTCAGCCAAGGCCTGCGCCATTTTTACATCAGACTATGACGCAAGCACCTCCATTACCTCCATTTTCCAGGTTAAGAACTACATGAAGTCCCTTGCACGAGGTGGCTTGGGACTCAGGTGGGACCCAATCCTGGGGTGCTGATGTGAAAGCCTGGGTTCTCACAACACAAACTGCCACAACTTCCACTCTCACATCTTACCTCTTGAAATACTTAGTTCCTCCAAGTCTATTGGTGTGCCTTACAACGATTTTGCATAATCCTCCAAGCACGGAAATGCCCAAGGCTCTGCCTCTAGTAGATACGCCATAGGGAAGAGACTCACACAAAGAGTGATTTTGCATCATAGGTGAAGATGAGCAAAAACAAAACAAAAAACCAAAACCAAAAACAAAAACCCCATCAACACCAGAGCTTCCCTTGGTTTCTGAGAAAAGGCCAAGGAAAACTGACTTTGATTTTCTAAATCTTCCTTTGATTTACTCTGCTAGAGGAGAATGAGTGCTAAAATAACTACTGAAAGCCACCCAAGATGTGCTGATCTAACATGACAAATGCCAAGGAATTTAGACATTAAATTGATCTTGGAATCTAAGCTCCCCTTCTAACTCCAGCAGGAGAGAAATCACGAGATCCACATGGAGCCGAATCCATCATACCTGGACTCTAGGGCTTGTCATTTCCCAAATGCAGACAGGCATCTCCAGGGCGATCCTGTTTACCAAGCAGCTAAGGTGGTTACTTCCCTACATCCCTACAATGGCTGCCTCTTTAGGATATCAATTACCGGGATTTTTGCTGGCAGTACACAGAACCAGCCAACCAAATGTGTCGAAAATCTTCAGGGGTTCACTTAATACCTTTCTCTTGGTTGAGAAGGAAAACCTGGGATGCAAACCCCACTTGTCAGGAAAAGGTGAAGCCGTTTGTGTTGTGTTTCAAGTGATTTATATTTCGTGACGATGGAAAGGTACATTCTCGTACAGGATTTATGGCACCATTCTCAGCCATCTGAGCTCTGTTTATTTCACCCTGTCTCACTGCTCAGAGAATTACAATTAGATGGAAACACCTCACGTCAAAGCATCTACTAGCTCCAGCATGGGACACCGTAACTGTGGCAAATACTTTTCTCGGTGAAAATCACCAAAGCTTAGAGGCAGTCACTGCGTTCCCCTCTCGTTAGGACATAGCTAAGGAAGAGATGGTAAACTCTTTAACAAGGCATGTAGGACTCAATACAATAAACTGGAAGAATCATTTAAACTTTTTTTTTTTAAGATAAGAACTGGTGTGGGACTTCTGAAGGAATTTTGATAGGTTCTTTTATGATCATTTTAAAATACACAGGGAAAATGCCTTTGAAGTGAAATAGTGGCAAATCTACCTACAAAAACAAAAATAGCCATCCGAGACTTTCACTCAAGATAAAGTTCTACTAATTCTATGCAAATAGTAATAGCACTTTCTAGAAAGAGTTCTAAAGTAAGTCATACACACAAACCTCAGTAGCAGCACAAAACATCCTTTGTTGCCGGACGTGAGAAAAACACACTCGCTTCTAAAAAAAGCCATAGGAAGGAAGTGGAAGAACCTCAGGGGCGAGTGGGAGTGAGAGAGGAATGCTATAGCTCTTTTTTTTTTTAAACACGTAAGCTTGCTGTCGCCTTTAACAGCAGGGCAGTAGTTCAAGCAAGTGAAGCAAAATCTTTGCAATGCGTTTTTTCCTATCCTGTAGGTACAACTATCAGCCAAATAGATTTGAAAATCCTGATAAAGGCCTGTTGGTATTCTGGCATTAAATTGCCCCAAGTGAAAAAAGTGCTTTAAAAAAATAAAATAGGGGCACCTGGATGGCTCAGTCGTTAAGCGTCTGCCTTCGGCTCGGGTCATGATCCCAGGGTCCTGGGATCGAGCCCCACATCGGGCTCCCTGCTCGGCAGGAAGCCTGCTTCTCCCTCTCCCACTCCCCTTGCTTGTGTTCCCTCTCTCGCTGTCTCTCTCTCTCTGTCAAATAAATAAATAGTCTTTAAAAAAAAAATAAAAAAATAAAATAATAAAATCAAAGAAACTCAAAACACCTGCATGAGGTTCTAACTTCACACATCTCAAAACAACTTAGAGTGCCAAAAGAAGAATGAAAAGAAAAGCCAGAAAAGCCATCAGAGAGCAAAGACAGGTCTAGGTGAAGCACTGTGCCCAAATTCTACAGGGTAACAAAATAAATGGGCTCTTTCTGACAGAGGATAAACTGAAGGCTCTTTTGAAAACAGAAATATGATCATGCTGCCTCCCTGCTTAAAATCCTTTAATACCCTCTCATTGTACTAAGGATAAACACAAAATTATCAATATGACTTACAAAGTTCTTCATGACCTGGTTGCTGCATGTCTGTCAAGCATAATGTCGGAGCTCACACCGATCTCTTATTGTCCCCATTTTTCAGATGAGGAACTAGAGAAGCTGAGGTACTTGATAAGATCAGAAAGCTAGAGAGTGATTGTGTCAGACACTGTTTATGGAGGAAATCAGTACACATTTCCAAACCCCTCTCACTTGGCTGCCTCTAGTAGTAGAGTTGGAAAATCCACTTCCTCACTCTCCTGCTTTCCGTACCATTTGGGTTGTGTTCTGATCAATGTAGGCCGAAGTTCACCAGCCGACCTCTGAGCTTTAAGCTTTTCCAATGAAAGAACCTGCTATTGCACATCCTTCCCCCTCCTCCTGCCTCTAAGGGGGCCATCGGGCCTGGGGACCACTTCGAGACTCAGCAACGGTGAAGCAGCAAACTCAGAATGCAGAGCAGAAGATGAAAAGAGCCCGGCCCCCTGCACCAACCCAAGACTGCCTCTTTTCACCCCTTGTTTCGTGGAGAAAATATGCTGTGCTTTACATATTAACCTAGCTGAGGCAGGCTTTCTGTTACTTGGAGCCAAAGGTATTCCTAACTGACACAGCTGTGAGACCAGGATTCCAACCAGGAAATCTGATTCCAGAGCCTGGGAGCCTAACCCCATTCCTTCCTGCTTCACTCTGCCTTGGGCTGTCTTGGCTTTGGCCACACCGACCTCTAAGTTCCTCAAAACCACCATGTTTCTACCTGCCCCCAAACCTTTGCTCTTCCGTCTGCTTGGAGGAATCCCTACTTATCCTTCAGATCTCCGCTGGAACATCACCTCCTCAGGGAAGCCCTTCCTGATCTTTTTCCATCTTTCAGACAAAATCAGGTCCCCTAAACGTGTGCCCATAGAAGCTGTACGTGTCCTCTGTAGCACTTAACCGCAATTACAAATAAACAAGTATTTAATGCACCTTGCCAAGCGACATGGTAGGCTCACGAGGTCAGAAACTGTGTTTTGATTGTACACCGCAGGCAGTCAATCAATATCTATTAAATGGATGACCAAAGTAGGCATTCGTCACCCTAAGTTAATTCTTGAGCTAGACAGATGGAGATAGGAAGTCACTCATCTTACACATCTGCAACCTCAAAAGCACATCAGGCTGGAATACATCTTGTTCGACTCTATTTAACCGCCATAAAATATCTCAATAGAAAGGAAGGACGCAAACTGAGAGGTCCGGAGGCTGAGAGCTAAGACAGAACAGATCCCAATAAGAAAGAAAGTCCCAAGGCAGTGGCAATCCCAGACTTAGAAAAGTACTCCAAGAAGAAAAGAGTGTGTGTCAGGATGGGAGCTACCAATGAAAGCTGGGATTACCTTGCAAAAATACAATTTTCAGCAGGCCAAATATAGACATCATATCATATTTTCTGTGATCCCAAGTTTTGCATTCAGCATTCTGGGAGGCTTTTCTGTGGGAAAAATGTTTCCAATTTTATAGTGGAGTTGTAGGAAAATGTTTCAATTTATATAAACTTTGTTTTATTGCCAAATTTCCTGTAGCCTGTCTAATCCATTAAGCAAGAGATAACTGGTTTGTATCATCTTTTCAAAATCACATTTCCTTGTGCTATTAGAACGCTCTCTTGTCACCCTGCAACTGATCTTTTTATACTTGCTCCTCCATTCTGCTGTAAATTCTTGAAGGTAGGAATCTGGTGTTGTATTTAATTTTGGATTTTTAACAGAGTATTGTGCTGGCACAGAATACGAACTCTCTATATCTTGTTATGATAATGAATAAACAAAATGCATAGGCATGTTAGGCATTTAGTAAATACGCGTCAAATTGAATTTTTGATACATGACTTGGAATTGTTTCTCTTTCAAGGTATTTGTGCAGCGAGCATAATTACAGAGCCCACAATCCAACAAAGTCTTCATTATGGAGAAAAACCAGAAGAGTCTTTGCATTTTCAAAACAATATGAATTGAAATGGAAACCTCCTTTTTATCATGCGCATATTTCAAGTGCAAAGGCAACTCAAAACTTGAGGTGAAAAGAGAACCCCACGCTATTTCTCTGTTCACCAGTCCTGACCATCCTTTGTGTTCTCTCTTCACTCTATATCTGGGAGGTCTGAGGAGAAGGAGAAGGCAAGGGAAGAAGAGAAGGAGAGACAGATGGGACAGGAAAGACTGCCAGGAAAACAGTGGATCTGGATGTAGAGCACAGGGTGGGGACTGGAATAACAACGGGAGATACACAGAATGGAAGTGGATTTCCTCTCATTTTCTCCAGGCTCTAATTTCTCGTCTGTGATAAAAATGTATGCATATTTGTCAGGGCGCCCGGGTGGCTCAGTCGGTTAAGTGTCTGCCTTCGGCTCAGGTCATGACCTCAGGGTCCTGGGATCGAGCCCCATGTGCCTCCCCCCTCCCCCCCCCCGGGGCTTATGCTCTCTCTCTCTTCTCTCTCTCTCTCAAATCAACAAATAAAACCTTTTTTAAAATGTATGCACATTTGTCTATTTGATCCTAATTTCATAACTCCGCTTTCATAACTTTTTTATGAAAAATTAATCTAGAACCAAGTGTCTTTAATTTTGACAACAGTGAGCTTGTGGTTTTTGACATCTTTTGTTCCCGTTTGTTAAAACCACCAGCTAAGTGCACAGTGGGGCAGTACCAAAGCCTTAGGAAGACTCTTAATGGTTGATAAATGCAATCCATTTTCACACTTACAGAAAGTGAAACTTTGGTAGCGCACATCATAATCCGCCTACTTCGTAAATATCCGTGTTTTCATTTGCATATTGCACCAATCATATACATGCGGGTACCAACTCAGTTACCTGCAGACATGTGAATGGAATCCAGTCCTGACATGGGATAGAACCATGACAAAAAGCACATGTGTAGCAAGAAAAAAATGTTTGTTTCAAATATATGGATTGTGTTTTCGAGTGTCTTGAAAAAGAATGAAACTGAAAGAGGCAGCTTTGAAGAAACTTGCACGTGCTTGAAACCCACATCCTGTTGTTATCCACAGTCCTGGCACGGAGAAGCTGGGAGGTGAACATTCTCATTAGGGTCCCATTAGCTCTGATTTGCAGAGGCCTCCTCTAAAGAGCAAAGTCATGTTCACTGTCACCCCCTCAACATGGCTGGGCCATGGACCAGGCACCACCACTGACGAGCATCATTTACTGAGTAAACATCTAAGCCCAAGAATACAGGGGTCTAATCCACTGAGCTTGGAACTGAAATTTAAAAGGCTCTCTATATGCTTCCTTCCCGCCACTATCAGGAGATTCTAAATCAGCCATGAGCTGAGGCCCATCTGCCCAGGGCCTAAAAGAAATTATAACAATAACGAGAGGCCTAATGGGAGTCAGCCAGTGAGAATAAGAGCAACATGGTCTACTCAGACTCTTGTTCTTTCCTATTTATTTATTTGGTTGAAATGCGGGTGTTTTTGCTTCAGGCAGATGTTGGTATCTTAGCCTTTTGTACAGGAAGCTGTAGAAGGAGGGAAGGATGACTGGTAGGAAATGGGAGGGGGGCTTGCTGGGTGGGAGCAAAGAATATTTTATGGGCCAAACGGCATTTTCTGTTGGCCCAGTGATTTTTTTTTTTCTTAAACTATTTGTAACTCTGTTCAGAGCCCTTTCAAAGGGTGAAAACAATCCCAATGACCTTATGGTCCAAATAACTGCAGTGTTGTTTTAAACTTGTATCTTGAAGTTCCACCTTTATGTTACTCTACTTAACAACCACAGACTCTTCCTAACGGCTACCCACATGTCTTTTTAATTTTCTAAGAGGAGACCAGGCCCCTTCAAGATGTTCCACCAACTCAGCCCTGTTTCCCTCAGATGTTTCTCCTTTTTCTTCTTCTGAAAAGCATGTGTTGATAGACTACAGGGAATTAAGATTTATTTTTTAGACAGTGTTTTCCCCTGCAACTGTAAGTCGGCCTCACTCGGAAGGGGAGCCGGGGCAAATGATTCTAATGCACTTTGCTCCAATGCTTCCATCTCAATAACCCTTTAACATGAAAACTGTGGAGAGCGAAGTGAAAAACTTGTCTCCATCTGGAAGCGTTTACATGCAGAGGTGTCTTTAACTTCAGTTGTTTGTCTAGAATTTCCATTTATGAACCGACTTGCCCTTTTCCTTTGGGTATGCCGAAGACAACTGTTTGCAAAATCCATTTTATGCAACAATCTAGAGGCTCCTTCAAACTCAATCAGGCTGGAAAGGCTAACCATGACTCATAAGATTCCCTCAACACACACAAAAAAAGGCAGAAGTCAAGAAGAGCCAATCTCTGATGTCAAGGGGAGCCGCCAGCTTACCTGACAAGTCAGTGTATTGTCATCAAACCAGTTTCCTGCTCGGGAGACCTTGACTCCTCTCAGTAAAGGTGTCAGCACCTCTTTTCCTGAACAATCTCAACGTGAAGGACAGGGCCCAAGTCCAGCAGAAGGTATCTTTACTCTTTTTATGGTTCAATATAAAGGTGACCTGAAGAAAAAGCCTTAGGATATGCTTTCAAGATACTGACTTCGGGGTTTTTGTTGTTTTTTTTTTAAACATCAGTCTGTCATGTTTGGATTCAATCATTCTTTTAAAGAAGCAGGGAGGAAGGGTGGCTGGACACACAGGGAAAGATTATACAACAGAACACTCTAATCCTGGGACACCTGTGCCACATTCCTGGCAGCTGGGGGACTCCCCAACAGGCAGGTTCTGACTATGGGGATGCCTGGGCCTGTGGTCACTCCGTGTGGTGTGTGGGGAGAGGGCGGTAAAGTA
Organism: Eumetopias jubatus; assembly: GCF_037043125.1. Classification (NCBI taxonomy): domain Eukaryota; kingdom Metazoa; phylum Chordata; class Mammalia; order Carnivora; family Otariidae; genus Eumetopias; species Eumetopias jubatus. Next base: position 77,267,795 of record NW_028274819.1, read on the forward strand.
ACAGAGTCCAGAAGGATAGTGGTGGAAGGAGAGAAAAAAGAGAGTGGCACTCTTTCACACCACCTTTTCTCAACCCCTGGTCCTCCACCCATCCCTTCCTTCCCTGGAACACCAATGTGACACCTGCAGTTTGAGACCATGTGAGTGAGCGTAAGGACAAGACAAAGACAGAGATACTGACCCCAAGCCTTGATATTACTGAATTACTAAACTAATACCAGCAATGACCTATCTCCAGAAACACGGTGATGTGAGGAAACAAAAAATCTCTATTTGTTTCAAACACTGTTAGTCATTTGTAGCCCGTACTCCACCGCCTTCCCCCGCCCCATTCCTAGTTGATTTGGCAGGGGAGGCAGATCAAACAAGAAGCTCTTTATTCTTAGAAAGCTTTTTGGGGAGAGGGCAGTTTTGAAATTTGAAACACCCAAGCAAAACTGAATATCCTTCAGAAGGTAAAACTAATTTAGCATATCCTGGAGCCTCGTAATTTATTTCCAATTTTATGACTACAACAACTTAGCATCATTTCTCCATCCACTGGTTCATGACATTTATTTAAATGAAGGACAAGACATATCATATTGTCATAACAATACAATTGCTCCTGTTAACTGTTTGTATTTATGTTTATACAAGTCTGTAACCTTATTTATCTGTGTTCTGTGTAAAGCACTAATGGGGAACTGAGCTCACCCTCAGTCCTCTTACAATACTAAACTATTGTCAGGAAATGTTAAAAGAAATACAACATAATGAATGGAAAGAGCAAAACAGCCTTGCTTGGTCACTAGAGAGCTATGTGAAATCGTACAAGTGACTTCAACCCCCTGAGCCTCAGCTTGCTCATCTGTAAAATGAAGAGTAGCATTAGGTCACTCTTCAGCTTTACGTTCGAAAAAGTTTGATTATCAGCAACCGAGTTATCTAATCAGGCAACTTTATAATTCTTTTTGTCACCAACATGTTATATGTCACGTTTCCAATCTATCACCATGAACAAAAATTTAAATTTTAAAATTTACATTGGCGAGGGTCAGAGTTCATAAAAACCAATGGCATTCTCCTTCCTCCGGGCTCATTAGTCTCTATTTCAGCGTTTTCAAAAGGTGGCCTGAAGTCCTTGCATCTTGCTAGGTCCCACCCAAGGTCTACGGAACCAGAATATCTGGGGACAGAACCCAGAAATCCCCACTTTTCACAAGCACCCTGGGCCATAGGACATGCACTGAAGTTTGAGCACCACTGATCTGAAAGTAAATGTCACTCAAAGTATGAAACTGAGACTTGAGCTGATTAAAAGTTATATTTAGGGTCTTAATGATAAAGCAGAGTTCAGTCACAAATTCAGTTCTTTACTGTTCTGAAGGCACCGATTTAAAGTAATTTTTAATGTATGCAGAGAGAGATTTAACCATCAAATTGCATTATCTGCCGCATAAATAAAATTCACAGAAATCAAAGTGAAAACACTTCCCCCAGGACTTTGATTACCACTCATTTTGCTTCCTCTTGTTTATCCCTGCCAGTCACCATTTGTTTTTATTGTTTTAAATTTAATCCAGTTTTTCATCCTTATTTTAATGCTCTGTCTCACTTGTCACCCAAGAAATGACAAGTTTTTAGATCCACTGGTGGCAAGGGCCATATTTTTATGGTGTACTAGAATATTACGGTTCTGAATATCACCATCCTGCATTTTCTGCCTTCTTTTCCATCTTGTCAGCCATTAATAAAATAAACCAAAGAATTTGTTTATTTTGCATCTATGTGTTTATTGATCTCTGTTTGGCTAGGTTTGATGGTAATCATTACACTCTAGTAGTAAACTGCTTCCCTAGGAGTTAAGAAAAAAAAAAAACGTTTAGGAATTTCTACTGGTGTTTCTGTATCTGATCGGGTTAAGTATACACTGTATTGCAATGTCTACATAAACAATTTACTTCTCAAGTACTTTATTCAGCCTCAGATTAGCTGTACTGTTACGTCTTTAATCCACTGGGATTTATTCAACTTTTACTACCTGTCAGGAAAATGGTCTCCAAAATGCCATGTCTAATGCAGGTATGTTTTAAATATACTTCCTATGGCTGCTAAAAGTAGGAACCAGATCTACGGGGAAGAACAACGTGGTCTGTTAACGTTGCAAAGCCAGTAAGCCATTTAAAAGGCAAGATAAAACAAATTAAAGTACACCCGAATAAAAAAAAAAGGTTAAAGCTATTATAATTCCAACAATTTAATAACAATCTTAGTCATTGTTATTTCATCACAATAGTATGTTCAGCGTTTCTAAACCGTTTCTCAATCAAAAAATGTTCATGCATCTTGCAAAAAATCAAACTATTAGTGAATCATACACAGCACCTTAAAAGGAAGTCTGATGTCCATTGTGAAAGATGGGGGCCTCAGAGGGAGATGACCCCACACTGATGACACGTGTTCACCCCAAGGGAGAGCTGAGATGCTTGAGAAGGAAAGGGAAGGCAGAACGCGGTCCTGACATTCCACACACCCCCAAGGGACTGTACTTTGTACTTTGTACTTTGCCTGTACTTGGGCTCTGCAGGTGTGGAGCAAGCCTGAGATGGCCACGGGACCCCTTTGAATAGTCTAAGTAGTTGGTCTCATTAAAAGAGCACCCAATTTGGAGTCAAGAGAACTGAATGTATGTCCAGTGTTCTTTATCAGTAGTGTAACCCTGGACAGGCCACAATCTCCCTGAGCCTCTTCGCGCCCTCATAAAATACATGTAACGTTCATGTATTAAAATACCTCCTTTTGGGGGCTTTTGTGGGGAAAAACTGAATCAGTGCCTGGAAATTCCTCTGAAATAAGTGTTGGTTGTAATTATCACTCATACAAGGACCAGGTCACCTCGCGAGGTCCTATACCTCGAGCTGTGACCAAGCACGTCTGAGGGTCTCCCGCCCAGGCTGTCGTCCTGTATTTGCCCACGTTTGCCTCAGCAACGACTCATCCCCAGGTAAACCAGCCGCAGGTGCCAGGCCCGGTCCCTAACCTCAGTTAAAGTCCCCTCACAAACCAAGATGCTGCCAGTTGTTGCAGAATTGGTGACCAGGCGTGGAGCCCATCATTCCTACCCCTACACCTCAGTCCTATCTGGAAACTCTGATGTTTGCATGCTGCTGGAGGAAGAAAAATGACCTCCCAACCAATACCTACCTCTGCAGGAATGTGCAGTGGAACAGACTGAGGCAAAAATAAGTCATTCCAACGCAATATGCAACAGTGTGTACAAATATGCTTGATGGCTGAACTTGAGTTCTTTCTGATTGTTAACATGTCCCATTCTTTTGTGACACCCACACAAAACTGTGTTCTATTAGGAGTCAGGTTCTATTCCTGACCCGCTTAGTCACACTGGGCAAGCCGTTTTAATTTCCCTCAGCCTTATTTTCTCCGTCTTGGAATCTCTCCTAATCTCCTCTACCTTCCTGAAGTTTCAAGTTCTATCTTATAAGCTAATAGAGTTATGGGTTAGAAATTATCCTGGTGGTTGCCACGAAGTAAGAGCGGGCATCACCAAACCACTTCTACAGATGCTTCTGAAACGAACAGGTTGAAAGTAATACCAATCATCGGCATCTTTAATATGCTAACTATGTCTTTCCTCCGCCACAAACATACAACAGTCTGTCAGGAGAGGAGTGCTGAGGAGCGAAGCCTTCTGGCTTTCACAAAGTTAGCAGATGGCCAGGGCTTAACAAGACTAAGGCTGTAATATTAACCTGAAGAAATCAATGAATTCGGATTGCTACATAAACAAACCATATTATTTACTCTTTAATGCATCAAACACGTCGCATCAGCTGCCTTTCATTAGGAACTTGGGAGAGACTGCCACAGAGGAGGACAAGCTATAGAGGAGGCCAAGAAATTACCAGACCAAGCACCACGCTCGGTGCAAAGCATTTCAGCTGATACCAATGGGGAGAAAGGCAGGGGCCCTTTCTCAGCCTCAGTGCTGGGAAGAGGAGGCGAGAGTGAGTAGAGAAGCAGGAAGTGTGATGGAAAAACAATACCTTTTCCCCATGAATCACTCCTGTAAGTGGTGTAGTCTTTCAAGGGAATGACTAGATACAGATTCGGAGGTAGCTACCCGGTACTGAAGTCTACACAGTGGAAGCCCCGTCCAAGAGGAAAGGATCAGACAGCCCAGCAGGAAAGACTGTGTCCCTCCTAGGTCAGTACTCAGCTGGGCTTTAAGAAGATGACAGTCTCTAAAGAACAATAGATTGGTGTCATTCTGAGCTTCCCTGACAAAGTGAAATGGACCGCATCTCTAATTAATTATATCTCAAAATAGTCTACAAGGTTCAAAGGTTGACTTGACCTCAAGGATAGAAGCTAAATACTGACTGAGATATTAATACCTGGGAGTTCAGTGGCAGGATGCACTTTTTCTATGTTTCCTGTGTGATGCTAGGCTTTCACTCTTCTTTGGTTAGGTGTGTTCCAAAGGACATGCCTCAGTGAATACCACACTTGTGAAGGTAAGAGTGAGGCCCCTCTGTCATGGAATGTTCAAGGCATATAAATTTAGAAATATTTTGAGGTTTATTACAGCATAATCTTATCGAAAAGTAAATCTCCCATTCAGTGTATCACATATTCTTTCACATAGTAGGTACACAGGTAATTTTTAAGAGAATGAATGAATGGCCATGTGACCTTCTGAGGAAAAGTGTAGCATTCCTTTCTCTCTCTTTTTTTAAAGATTTTATTTATTTGAGAGAGAGAATGAGCAAGCACGAGCAGGGGGAGAGGCAGATGGAGAGAGAAAGGGGAGCCCAATGAGGGGCTCAATCCCAGGACCCTGAGATCATGACCTGAGCTGAAGGCAGACATTTAACCGACTGAGCCACCCCAGTGCCCCAGGTGTAGCATTTCTAATATACAATTTGTCTGTGCATGAAACCTAGGAGAAATGGGCAGATTTCTTTGCTGATGTAGCAGATTCATCAGCTACTTGGAATTTTACAGAAAATACATGGTATTTAAAGAGACGGTAGGGGGACGCCTGGGTGGCTCAGTCGTTAAGCGTCTGCCTTCGGCTCAGGTCATGATCCCAGGGTCCTGGGATTGAGTCCCACATCGGACTCCCTGCTCAGCGGGGAGCCTGCTTCTCCCTCTGCCTGCCACTCCCCCTGCTTGTGCTCTTTCTGTCTCTCTCTCTCTCTGACAAATAAATAAATAAAATCTTAAAAAATAAATAAAAATAAAAAAAATAAAGAGATGGTGGAATTCCAATGACGGAATCAGTGCTGAGCTGATCTCAAGTACAGAAATATTCTAATGGAGAATGAGCTAGTTTAAATAAGCCCGAAGACAATAAAAAAATTATGTCTCCATTAAATGAAATTTCTGTCCCACATATTAAGGATGTGGCACAAAGAGACAAAAGAGAGGAAATATATGATTATATGTGCTTAATTCAGCCAACACAAACACTGCCTATCCATTTCAATACAATGTGGAATTGCTCAGTTTCCAGCTAGGAGAAAAAAAAGCATCAGAGGAAAAAGAAAAAGAAAAAGAAAAACAAAAACCCAACCCTTTCTTAACAGTTCCTCCAAGGCAACAAGAAAGTGAAACTTAATTAAACAGGTGATATGGAATTACCTACTGCTGACCACAGTGGTGCTTGTTGGTGCTTCACCTTCGACGTGCATTATTAACTGCTCTGTGCTGCCCGGAGGTAGGAACAGAATCTCCGTGCAGGGGTAACCATTGGCAGGCAGCAGGAGAAGGAGAGCACGACCTGTTCTGTCCCCCTTACAGGGACTCATCCTTCAAGTGGCTGGTTTCAGCCAGCCACACTCCAGACTGGGACTGTGAGTTAAGTCTACTTCTGACAGGGCTGTCCCTCAAGCATGGTGGGAGGTACTGGTGGAGAAGCTCAATCTGGGTTGTTGTTGGTTTGTTTTGTTTTGTTTTGTTTTGTTACACCTCTTGGGACCTCACTGTCCTTGCTCATTCGGGCCATTTGTTACTTTTATGCACTGTTTGCAACAACTCAGCCCTTTTTCCGATAGGAAGAGACTTTCAACCTGTGGCATGTGTTGAAACCATCTGAAATGTGATTTCCTAGTGACTCCGGAAACACAGAGGTGGCTTTCTCTTACCGACAGGCACATACATCTAGAACCAGGACACCCTCCCTACTCAGTAAGATGCCTGATCTGTAGTTTATTATGAAAGTGGATGCCATGATGGTATTTGGATATCTTTATTTAACTTTCCATTTCCCCTTCTACCACAGCATCATTAAGCATACACCTTATAAAGTCGGTAAATGTATTTTCTCCCTTACAGCTTTCCAAGAAACAAACGCTTGAAAAATCAAAAACTTGACTTTGGAGGAAGATTAGCATGTAAATCAAGCAAATGGTGATTGGCTTGAATGAATGAGTATTTGGATTGGGATAAATCTCTGAAAATTCAGAAACAGGCTTCAAAAAGTTAAGAATCAATACAACGTTGGCATCATAATCCACTTCATTCATGTACTGTGCTAGTGACTTGGCCATTTTTATTAGAGCTGCTAATTAGAGGAATTCAAAGATGCACAAACTGCTTTCAGAAATTTGAAGTCACCTGTTACTGGAGATGATTAAGAAAAATCACTGGGTGAATTTGTGGGGATTTTGCAGCTCACGCTAGGTTTCCTTCCAGGTCTTTCCTAAAGTAAGAATCTACAATTGTGTGAATGTGGTGAGGCTCCTAGGGCATCCAGGCACATGAATCATCACTGTATGCGTTTGCTTTAGCTCTCCATTTAGCCTAAAGGACTCTCTTATGCCATAGGCATGGCTGCTACTGAAGGGACCAAGGTTAACGATCTCATATTTCTACTCACTTTGGCAAATCCTGGTAGATAAATGTAACCCACAAAGAAGCTCTTGTTTTTCTTCATGTTTGTCTGAAATGTATTCTTTTTTTTTTTCTTTATGTTCAGTTAGCCACCATATAGTGCATCATTAGTTTCTGATGTAGTGTTCAGTGATTCTTCATTTGGCTTCAATCGGTTCTCTTCTTTCACATGCCTCTCCTCGTCTCCTTTTGGGGGTTCCTCCCTATCTCCTTGACCTTTGGATGTTTGGAGTTCCAGAGCTCAGTCCACAGACCTCTCACTGAGCCTCATGGCTCTAAATAATGACTTGGATTCTAGTCATCGATAACTGTCAAATTTGTATCTCTAACCCAGACATCTCCAAACTCATACAACCAAACGATATGTCTTCTTAGATGCCTAAGATTTAACATGTCCAAAACTGTTAATCTTTTCCTAATCTTTTCCCCAAAACTTGGGGATCCTCCACAGTCTCTCCTGGTAAACAGCAGCCCCATCCTTCTAGTTGCTCCAGTGAAAAGACTTGGCATCATTTTTTTAAGATTTTATTTTTAAGTAAACTCTACACCCAATGTGGGGCTCGAACCCACAATCCTGAGATCAAGAATCACATGTTCCACTGCCTCAACCAGCCAGGCACCCCATGACTTGGCGCCATAGCTGATTCCTCCTTCCCACCTCATACCCAGCCCATCAAAAGTGCAGTCATCTCTAGCAGGTATCCAGAATCCAACAAATAGCACCACTTCTGCCATCACCAGTCTTTTCCAAGACACCAGCCTTCCTTATTTGGATTAATGTGAAAATCTCCTATACTATCTCCTTTTTCTCTTCAGTCCCATCTCATGCTGAACAAAAGCAAAAGTCCTTACGATGGTCGACAAGGTCCTATGCGATCCGCCTCCTACTTCTTCTCCCAGGCCTTGAATAACTGATTTGACATAAATTCCTATTTCTCTTTCCCCTGATCATATACATACTGACCACCTTGCTATTTATTCCTCGAACATGTGGGATGCTCCTCTCTCAGACCCTCTGCACTTTTTGTTAGCTTGCCTGGAATTCTCTTCTACCTGATATCCGCTTGGTACTCTCCTAGACATCTAGATATGACCCTTCTCTTCCATATTAAAAGGCTTCTGTGATTTCACAAAAGGCATCCACCTTACGTGGGTCAGAATTCTCAGACATCTTTTAAAATGTGCATGGTCAACCGCCAGAACCTAAAGTCTTTTAAAAACGGGCCAGATTATGACCTGAAAGCAAAAACCCAACAGCATGTATTTAAATAGCTTCCCAGCAAAATCTCAGAAGCAGCCCACTAGATTTAGATACCGTGTGCCTGGCTATACTGCTTTTGCAAAGACTGAAAACATAAGGAAGCTCTCTGGAAGTCAGCAAACAGCAGTATTTGGCCTTAAACTGATTTAGCACACACAAAAATGGCACTGTGCCTTTGGAGACCTGGAATGCGGCATTACAGGTTTTCTCCAAAACAGCTTCATTTATTTAACATTACCGTGACCCTTTAACTTCTAACTTGCTACACAATTAAGCTATTTAAGCCTTCCACTTAGCTCTCTTTGTGCTGCAATCTGGGTCTAAGTGAAGCAAAAACAAGCCTACACCTTACTGTTTTGCTAAAGTTTGTTCTGTCCTATTGAAGATGTTTGCATATGCAAATGTTAGCACCACATCTGATTAGCATAGCATTGTACCACTGAGACTATTTCTATTTTACTCTTCCATTCAGTAAACATTTATTCAGCCTTTACTATGTGTATCAGGCATACAGAGGCAGGTATTGTTTTTCCCTTGCCTGTTGCAATGAAGAAAGTTGCTATGTAGTGCTGATGGCAGGAAAGTTTGTTACCATAGAAACAAGAGGACAGTCACAATCAAACCTGGCATCAAGTTGCCTTGAAAGTATGGTGCTGTTTTGACAGCAATGAAAAACCATCTGAATCCTGTACTGTTTGTAAATCAAGGTAATAATCTTGTCTCTCCCGTATGGCCTTTCTTACTTTCCCAAAGAGACTATAAATGGTTTTGGAAGAATAGTTTATTTACCTCTTGAAAAGTTAAAAAGAAAAGTTTGACTTAGATTAAAAGGGACAGAATTCACGGGGTTCCATCAATATTTGACTTGGGAAAAAACTACGGTAGCCCAAAATAGCAATTTCATGCAAATGAAAGTAATTTACTTTCATATATTTACACAAACGATTGTTAATTTTGGAAAGTGTTTTACTTCTTTTGAAGCTTGCATCTCTATCCCTTTGTTTGTCTTATTTATATTTTTTTCTTTCTATTGCAAATTATTCTCCATAGTGCTAAAAAGGAAAAAGAAAAACAAACACTGGATTTAGGGGTAAAAGATCTAAATTTGAGTCCAGGTTATTCTATGTAGTAACTCTGTGGGTTAGGGCAAGCTACTTTGTGACTGTGAGACTCAGTTTTCTCAGCTGCAAAATGGGGTGATGCTCCTGCAGATTATACTGTGGTCTAAACAAGGTTAAGTCTTGGGCCTCCTGCTACATAAAAAGCAAGGAGATCCAGTGGCCGTATTATATCCGTGACATAAAGTGAGATGCTTGCCTTTCCCAGGCCTTTATTTCTCATGCATACAATGAAAAACTTTTAATCTACTAAATTCTTAGGACTGTTGTGGGAGTCAAATCCTTATGCTTACATTTTTATAATATGTAATCCACGCTCATTATGAGATAGTATCATTCAATTGTCCTGTCTCCTTTCTTTGCTGCAATCTTTCTTGGTATTTTCACTTAGTCTCAGTTCTCTTTCTAAGCATTTCTCACTTTTTCCTCTACAGACCTCTTTACTTATAGCTCTCTCTACTATTGTTTTCCTGTTGTTATAGTTTTATTTCTCCGTTACTAACTATAAAATTGTAGTGCATTTCTTAAACTTCTCCTTATTCTTTATAATCATGTACTTATTTCTATTGTGAATTTTTTTTAAAGATTTTATTTATTTATTTGGGGGGAGGGGCAGAGGGAGAGGGAGAAGGACAAGCAGATTCTCTGTGGAGCAGGTTTTCCCGAGGACATGGGGCTCGATCCCAGGACCCTGGGATCACGACCTGAGTTGAAGGCAGACACTTAACCAACTGAGCCACCCAGATACCCCTCTATTGTGAAACTTTTTTTAAGTCAGAAATATTAAATCAGGTCACCCACCAATTAAACATATTTCTAATGAAAAGGACACCAAATGTGGAATTCCGTGGGAAAAATTAAAATGTAATTTGAAACAGAAGCTGCAAAAGACCTATATAGCTCATAAGCCTGTTCTTTTTTACATTTTTATATATTTAATTTGTTAGAAAGATACATTCCTCTTGTAAATATCCAAATAATACAAAAAAAGAGTAAATATCACCTGCATCCAATCACCTAGAGATCGTTACTATAAATATTTCGAACTGTCATTAATCTCATTGCACCTAAGTACATGTATATTAGACATGTATAATTTCACATAAGTGGGTTCATATTACAGATGATATTTTGAAACCTATTTTTTCATTTACTGTCTTGTTGAGTTAATTCCATGTTCATGTTTATGTACTGTGTCCTAATTTGTAACGACTGCATACTTTTCGGTGTTCAGATGCATTGTGATAATAGCCAATTCTCTGTGGGTGGACACTAAGATTAGTTCCCGCTTTTAATTATTACAAACTGTGCTTCAGAGAGTAACTTTTATACCCAGATCCCCTTAGAATAATGGCTAAAAACATAACTGATGAAACATTTCTTAAACACATTCTAACTTTTACATTTTCCTCTTTATCCAGAAACTAAGGGATTATTTTTTCTTGTGGTAGAATTTGGACCACGCAACGCCTTAATGTGAGGTTCCGTATTTGTGCCGTTGGACATGCATCTCTCACGTGGGACACTGCAAGAGCACAGAGACTGTGTTGCCTGACCTGTTAATTTTCACTAAGTTAAACATTCCTGCTATATAAATAGTGGCACTTACACAAAAATCTTTCCTTATGCTACAAACCAGTGAAAATAAAGACTCTCTTTTCCGTTTTCACTCATCTATCTTATGTCTGCTGTAACTACCTGGGAGGATTATAATTGGCAATATCTCCATATCATCAGTTCTTCACTATGGGTGAGAGAGAAACTTTTTAACCCATGCAGACCTCTAGAAATATACACTCCTTCAGAAAGAGTATTTTACATTGACTAGAAAACGTCCAACACGGTGAATATGTGAAGAATTCATACTTCTCAAGCCAGGAGGACAGCAGGGAAATCGTGGTTTTCCCTGAGATGCTTTGATATATCATGTCCACGGAAATAGGTACAGAATCTTGAGAAAAAGAAATGTGAAATAATAACAAAGCGGCCACCAGTTTCTTGATCCATTCTCCATTTCTAGAGAAGACCCTAACTGGGGGATAAATGATTTATTTTTCTCTCCCTCAAACCAATTCATTGTACTCCATGGGAGGCTATGCATATTCACTCTCGATCACTGATAACTGAACAGGCACAATGCCTTTTCTAGTCCCAAAGGATAATCTCTTTGCCTCTGGGGAGATGACAGCAAGAACAGTTTCTTCCTCTAGTCATTGCCCAACTTTTTTTTTTTTTTTTTTTAGCTTAATCCTAAACTCCAAAACCACAATGTGACAGGGGGCCACGTTTAAGGGGTGAAATGTCCCTGTCTGTCCTTGAACAGAGGACCTCCAAAGCTGTGAGGGTCACGCCAACCTGTACAGATGTCCACAGTTACAACCAAACAAGATTCCATACTTGAAACAAGGTAAAAACTAGCTTCTTGGATCCATGTAGTTAAATTACCCCCCACACTTAAATGTCCATTGTTTTTAAAATACCAATTAGGCTGAAACGACTTGAGAAATGGCTACTAGCAAGTCGAAAAGGGGAAAAAAGAATATGGTTAGTTCCCCATTTCCACAATTCCTTCTCCCCTTCTTTTCCATATAAGCAGATGACATAGCTTTCCAGGCAAAAAAAAAAAAAAAAAAAGGCAAGTTTTCAATCCCTGCCCTGTGTAGTACACACCTACATCTGGATGGTACTGTGATAAATGTTGTAAGATTGATTCATTCATCCAATTGATATTTATCAAGTGTTTTGCTCACACGTGGGAAGTACTATCTGAAGCTGGGTGGAGGCCTCTGTCCGTAAAACAGGGCCTATGCTTTGTAAAAACTCAACAGTATGAGAGATAAGCCAGTATGATTCAAGGCAATATATTTTAAGTGTCACTTCAGGGCCACAAATCAGTGTAAAGTGAGGAATCACTCCTGGAAAGCATTGGGAGAAAGCACTGGAGAGGAGTGTGCCATTTTTACCTGCTAGATACTATAGCAAACTTAAGACTAATGCCTCTAAAATAATTTTAAATAGACTAAAAGGTATCTCAGCAGAATTAAATCTTGGAAGTACTAATCTGGTATTCTGAAAAAGTTAATTAGGTAAACGAAATAAATGGCCTGGCACACAGTAGGTGCTCTACAAATGCTAACATCCTTCTGTAGGGTTTTTTGTTTGTATTTTCCTTTTTGTTTTTAATTCCCAGGGCAGTAGTCCACATGCTACAGTGACCATCAGGGTCATCTGGAGGGCTTATTAAAACAGAGCACTAAACTCCATGCTCAGGCCCCAGCTCAGCAGGTGGGGAGTGGATCCAAAATTTGCTCATAACGAGTTTCCAGGTGATGCTGTCTGTCACTGCTGTTCTGGAGACCACACTTTTGAAAACCACAGCCCTAGGGAAGAGCTTGGGTGCTATATGAACTTGATTCTGTGATCTTCCATATCAGAGATAAGTCTCAGCTTTTCAGTTGTGCTTTTCTTCTTATGTCTTAAAGGAAAGGGGAAATAAAAGTATCACCACTTTATATAGACCTGACCTTTTGGTAAACCTGGGCAACAACTTCCCATGCAGAGTAAATTAACTGCTTTCACGCATGCTTTGTTCTCTGGAAAAAGTAAAACAGATTCTGTTCCACATTTACTAAGTACTTCTTTTTCTGTTGTTGTCACTGTGTTAAGCACCTCAGAACGGGTCTCTGCCCTGATGGAGCTTACACTGTAGCGAGGTGGACAGCCCAGCGAACCGGTCATTAGAGTTCAATGTGTTAAGTGCTAGGATGGATTATGTTTTATCCATAACCGAAGGCGTATTAAGAGGGGTTCATAAAAGAGGAACCAACTCAGGATGGTCAGCTGGGGAGGAGGTGGATCACAAAGGCTTTCCAAATTAGATGACTCACGATTCACTGAGTAGTGAGGGATGAATAGGAGTTTTTTAAAAACAGAAATCAGAAGGGCATTCCAGGCTGAGGGAACAGCACAGCACCATCAAATGCACTTTGTCTTTCTAGGGCTGCCAATGGTTTTTTTCAGTGACACTCTATCACAAAGGTCTTTGTGTGCTTTGCTAATGAATTGGAACCTATGACAAACTTAAGAACATTTTAGAAAGATCTTTCTGGCAGCTGCATATTGGAGGGATTAGCCTGGAGCCTGGGTAACTGCTTGGGATATTTCTGTAGCAATAAAAGTGAGAAAATGTGGGATCTGGAAAAACTAACATTGTGGCAGTGGGGGTATAGGGGAAGAGAGGACTAGGGGAGAGAGGAAAGAAGCAGACAGTATAGGAAGGGGGTCATTATAACAACTGAGAAGTGATTGAGAGGGTGGAATCCACTAGAACTCCTGTATTTCTGGCTGAGATGAAAGACCATCATTTACTGACATAAAGAATATAGGAGAAAGAGCAGATCTGGAGGGGAAACTTCAGTTTAGGGCATTGAAATTGACATGACTGTGTGTCATCCACGTAGACATGGCCATTACACAGTTGAATATATGGGCACAGAGCACAGGAGGAAGGTCGTAAAACCCTGGTTCTTATACGGGGTCACCCGGGAGAGTGCACAGAGTGAGAAGATCAATTACAAAGCTGGTTATGGATCATATTTTCATTATAGGGAGAGAGGCAATATCAGGAGGGTCTCCTCATCGCTGGGATGGTCATTTGCAATGTGCAGTGCATAAACTCCCATCTGTCCTTATGATGACCTTTTGTTCATTTCTACCCTCAGTACACATAAGAACAAGAAGATAGCCTATGTCAAAGTCCCTCTGCAAACTACAAAGCACTGCATAAAATGTAAGGGAAGACACAAGGAGAGGAAGAAGGTGACAACTGACAAGCTTCTCGGGGTTTAACCAAAAACTAGGGTACTGAATCTAGTTCTCCCGGTCCTCAGTCAGTCAGACATCCCCTTGTACGTTTTGCATGAAAGCTTGGTTTTCTTTTTATGGGAGTGCCAGACCCGTGGCTCACCTGTGTTTTTGCTGACCTCCCGGCTCAGCCGATCTAGAACTGTGGCAGCGTGAATGACTGCAGAACTCTAAAGCCAGCCCGCTGAGAGCAGCTATCTCATGTATCCCTGGGTGCAGACAAGGATGTGTTGTAACTCACAGCATGTCTGTGTCCCTGGAGGAACTAGACACTTTATAATGGGGGTTTTCTGCATTTCAAAAAAAAAAGGTCAGAGAGAAAATGGTACAAGTGAGTGCCTTATCAAAAATAATATATTATTTGTGCTGTTTTACCCTGGGATCAGTTCAAGACTAAATACACCTGTCATGTGTAACATATATTTATAAATAGATCCATATAGAGATGGAGCTCTACACGGCCATTAACAGACCCACACAATCTTTCTTTCATTCCAAGTGCGAACTGCTGCGCTATTTCACCCAGTTCAGACACAGGTTGTGAGCTTTCAAACTAATTTTGGAAAGAAGACACCATGCAGTTGGCAGGTAGAGTAAAAAGAAAACAGAAAAATTAGGATGCGTGCCCGTTTAACTGGCCTTCTATTTCTCACGGAAAGGGGGCAATAGTCTACAATTATTTAATTTTTTTAAACAAGACTTTAAAAGCAGGCAACAGGGGCTCCTGGGTGGCTCAGTCGGTTAAGCGTCCCACTCTTGATCTCGGCTCAGGTCTTGATCTCAGCGTAGTGAGTTTGAGCCCTGAGTTGGGGCTTAAATTAATTAACTGATCAATTTAAATGAATGAATGAATGAATAATTTAAATAAATAAATAAATAAATAAATAAATAAAAGCAGGCAATGAATAGCCAGTAATTTCCTCACCTAAACTCACGGTAATTTGTTCCTTGCCAAGTGCAAACCTACAAACCTTGAAACTGCTATTGAATCCTTTCTTTCTCCTAAACGGTACAAGGCCCAGATTCATTTCTATTTTTCTTACTTCTGTTTTTACTCTTCTGGTTGCTTTGTTCCACTTGTGCATCCTCTATTTTTCATCTCCTTCCTAGGAGGTCAGGGATGATTTCATGGAATTATGGAAATTTGCAGTTGAAAGGGATCTGAGTACATCAGCAATATTCCTGACAGATGGTCAAGTGGGTCCCGGCTTGAACCCTCCTTATGACAGAGGATTCAGCACGGCACACCAAGCTATTTCATTACTTACAGATCACCATACAATGCCCAGGGTACTGCTCTTTTTGCAACACAATCTGGAACATTATACTGGGTCATAACGGTGAGTGGTAGCTAAATGTCCTTTCCCTCTGGTGTAATTTAATATGATACTTGGTTAATTGATCTACATAATTTTATTCTGTGGTATAAACCTCTCTCATTTAGCACACACATTTCCCACTCTCAACTCCCAGTGAGCTCCCAGTGGGGTAGGTACTTTATCTTTACTTCTGTACCATACCTAGCATACACTGTCAGAACTTAGTACATCAATTTACTTCTTAGACGAAGGAACTGAAGTTTACAATGGTAGTTCCAAATGTGAGTACATTATTTAAGAAACAATGGTATTAAAATCAAAATTAATTATACTTACTATGTGAAGCTTTTCAAATCATGCACACTTATGAATTTTGTTTTAAAATGAATTACAAAACTGAACATTCAACGTGGCTATCACTGGGAGTATTATTCAAAAATATTTAACAATCCAAAAGAAGATGCTGGGAACCAGAGCTCCCATTAAGTCACCACGTGAGGATGATTCCTGGGGAGTGTCAGGCAACAGAAGACAGCCCCTCCCCCCCACCCCGGGGCAGGGTTGGGAGAGGGCAGGTGGTATATGAGACACTGAGCGTTTGTCCAGAAAATGCTAGTGTTGCTGTCAAGCGCGCGTATCCCTCCAGGATCCAAATCTGTTTTGGCTGGGAGGGAAGAAGCAAGGAGGGAGCTGCAGAGGGCTGGCTAGGGTAGACCCCAGTGGTATCCACCCAGGGTACCCCAGGCTCTGGAATCACACGGTGGTGGGAAGCACCAGTTAGGAGAAAAGGAGCAATGGCTTTTACCCATGTTGATCAACTGACTTAGCAACCTTGGTTACCAAAAATGTTACAATCTGCCTTTGATGTTTTGGAATATCACTAAGCTTTGCAGTGAAGCAGAGCGGATCCCCAGTTTAAGACCTTTAGATCTGAACAAACTACCACCACCCCAAGACAAATCAGAATTTTAAAGAAAAAAATGGTTGTGTATGAATTTGGGATGGGGAGGGACCATTATGAAGGCAGTCTTTGCCATGGAAGAGACTCACAGCAGAATTCTTTTAACTCAAGCCATTGGAGTGGGTTTTAATTCCTTTTCAATCTGAAAATTGGTTTCAAATACAACTTTTCTAGGATGTATTGCCTGGGTAGAACAAAGTATACTGATGTCCACCCTCACAGACCAGGCCAGGCCAGGTTTTCAAAATCAAAGCTGAGTTGAAGCTTGCATCCATTTTCCTAATTTTTTTACTTTTTCTGTTTTTAAAACTCCTTCTATTTAAATGACTCTATGTTAATGTTAAATTAGAAGATGCACTCTTGCCTGAAATATTCAATTCAATTACTTAGGAAAAAGTGAGTCTTCTTGGTTCAAATAAGGCAGAAAATTCTGCTTTGACAATTTAGCCAAGGTCACATATCATCTTCCTACAATCTGTAATCATATTGAGTTTTATAATTCAAATCTGAATGAACTCAAAAATTTTATACTACACTTCAGAGGTAATTGGAACTTCCTTCATGAATTAGTAAATAACCTTCAAAAAGTGGAATGTGAACTCAATCATCCCTCCCCTTTTTACTTCAATCTTAAAGTATACACTTGCAAAATTTCTTCCTCTTATATTCTCCTTTAAAGGCCAGTTTCTAGCAGACAATTCAACTAACTGCTGTATTTTTCCATATAGGATGCCAGGGAATAGAAACAAGTGAGATAGTTTCTTATATGATATAATTTTTTCCACTAAAAGCTCAGGAAAGCAGGAACCAATCCATCAACAAGGGCAAACAAAAGATTGTGTAATCCACAAACTTTAACTTTTGATCACTTATAAAACGGAAAGCTAAATAAGCCATAAACTAAAGAGACGGTAACTGTCAAGGTGTAGCTCTTTCTCTTCTCTGTTCACTGCAAAATTGTTCAGCTTTGTGCTCTCCATTGGCCCTGCTGTCCACACCAAACTCACAATCACGGTCCTCCTTATCTATGTTAATTCTGCATCAGTTCATTAACCAGAGTTTTAGTAAGGGCATTCATTTTCCAGCACATTTTTTTTTGGTAGATGTGTGACTTTAGTGTTATTTTTTATGATGTCTACCAGAGTACTTAACATGAGTAATGGAAACAGAATATCAAGATGCCCTATACCAATAAAAATAAAATGCAGGGACTGGGTGCTATAATCTTCGTTTTCTCCAAGGGTAAAAATTAACACTAATGAATAACTTCTTTAGTCCTAAAAGAACTAAGAACTACTGAGTTTGAGTCTCTAGCTGGAGAAGTCATTAATAGGGTGAGAAATGTGATTGAAGCCTGCCATTTAAGAGGCTATAGAAGAGGCACATGTTGACTCATGAACCCACTAGACCAACCAACATCAGCCCTCTACGTCCCAAAGCCCAGATGGATTCAAGGGTCACTGATCATTCTTGATTGAGCTGTTGTACATTAGTGATTTATCCTTGCTTTCTTTTACATTTTCAGTCTTCTTCTCTACTTGCTCATTTAGCTGTGCCTAAAATGTATTCATTATTCTAACCTAAAAAAAAAAATGAGATTCTGGTCTCTACCTCTCTTCCTGAGGACTACTTTCCTCTTTATGCCTTCAAAATCTTTGAAAGAGTTCTTTACAAATTCAGTCTCCATTTCCTCATCTCCTGCTCAGTCTGTAATTATCTTCCATTCTCAAAACTTGACTAAAATCATCTGTCACTTTGCCCTCTAGATGGTCATATATGTCCTTCTAATTATCAAGCTTTTCTTCCTGTCTTCATCCTCTTATATCTCTCTGTAGCATTTGATACTATATATTACCTTTGTCCTGAAGATTCCTTTTCCCCTTGCCTACTAGTTGAAAGGAAAACCTTTTCTCTACCCATACCCTCAAAATGTAGGCAATTCCTGGTGGATACCACTTTCAGTTTATCTACTTAGCAAGAATTTCCACCCCCACAAATTTCAACCTCACAGACGTGTGTAGCTTTTAAATTGTTGTCCCTGGATATAAAACTTTTCCAGAGGCCTGGGTCCATATTTTAACTGCTCAACAAATGTTTCTACCTGGCTATTTCACCTGTTAATACCTCTAATTCCACACATTCCAAATCAAACATTGCCATCTTTAGCCTGTCTTCCACCCCTATCCCAGTCTTCTCACTTCTTTTAATGGCTTTACTTTTCCAGATGAATAATGGTTTTTTTTTCCTCTTGGTCCTCAACACTGAACTGATAAGCGATTTTCCAAATGTGAGATTTGGAAATATAACAGTGAATCTGCCTGCTTCCTTATGATTGCAATGGTTCTTCTGGGCCTTGAGGGCCAACGCCAGTTTGATGGTGCTAAAGTACCCGGGAGACCACTTAGTTCAGCTTAAAAACAGATTTTGAGCTCCAACTATGTAGGACTAGAACTCTGCTAGCAATGAAGCTTTAGTTTCCCGGGAAGAGTGGCCCCCACGGTGGTGGGATTGATGAAAGAATGACATGAATTTGGATCAATGTCTTCTCTGTCTTAAAAATAAATCTCCATGAATACTTTTCCCTGATGAAGAATAAATCGGTTCCCCTAACTCATCATTTTACAGTAATAATCACCATTTACTCTGAACCTGTAAGGTGCCAGGCACTGTCTAAGCACTTTTAAAATATGTCCCGTTAATCGTCATCACTAGCTTACGAAGTACCTACTGCTGACTACTGAATGATGCCATATATGGCTACAGGGAGCGTGCAGTGCACGGCCTACATGGCCATCTGTTGACTCTGATAATACCCATTTTACCAGTGAAGGTATTCAACCACAGAGAGAGGTTAAGGAACTACACAGCTACAAAGCCAGTATTGAGCAAGGATTCCAACCACATAAACCAACATTCTGACACCTAATGCTCTGCTACTTAACCAAAACACAGAACCACCTCCACTCATATTTCTCTTTTAGCACATATCACAAATATTTGCTTTTGTGCTTGTCTCCTCACTTAGAATGTGAACCCCACTAGGGGAAGAAGAGATATCATTTCTTAAACTGTTATTCTTCGTATATAAAAAGGGCCTAGAAACTGGGATGTAGTGGGCATTCAATAAATTGTAGCTAATATCATTCATTTTTATCATTCTTATTATAGATTTGCCACAAAGCAAGCTATTAATTAATGTTTGTTGAATAAATGACTACGCTAATTCCCCAGTATGTCAAAATGCATCTACTTAGGACCTGGTCTCATGAAAAATATGTGGCAAGAATGGCAAATAAGTTTTGTTCTGTATAAGCATTCTAATCAATCTCTGGAACAAAAATTCATTCAACCATACCAGCGTGGACCTAGGCAAGTTAAACATATCTTTACATGGTCGGCGTATCATTCAGTGATCTTGATGTGGCCCCCAAATTTTGCAGTCATGGATAGTTGTGTACTCTAGAGCCAAATAAAAGGGGCTGTGAATTCACAAGACAGCACAGCCTAATGGACTGTTCCCAGGCTGAAAATGAATGGACTTAAATGGAGATATTGTGCAAAGATACCCACAGTTAGCACTTATCGGATCAGAGACAGAAAAGACGTTAACTGAACTCAGAAGAATAAAGATTATTGTCATCAGGTATTTTCATAAAGGGGCCCCCAGACAACCTGTTATTATAAGAGTGTTACACCCTGGGAGAAAATGAAAAGCAATAGCTCTCTTAAATGTATTTGATTAGCAACATCTGCTAAAATTCTCTAACAAATGACCACAGTCAGAAATATATGTGTCCTAAAGAGAAACTGTTGGTAGCTAAGAGGCCCTTTGGGGGAAATTCATCTGATGAAAACCCTCTGGAGGATGTAAGGGGGATTATGTGAATGCATATGTCTCCTTCCATCCTTGGATGGGATATATTTTTTTTTTAAAGCAAAACAAAGTTCAGCATTGGTTGTCTTTCTAATGGCCAGTGCCTTACCAGGGGCCTTTTGACTAGAACTGAATATTCAAAGTCATCTTAGTAAGTGGAAGAATCAAGCATCGGTGTTATTTCTAGATGTTCTTGCCATTATAATACTCTTCTTCTGATAACATTTTCTATTTTATGTATATTTATTTATAGTCACGTATATCTGTAATATAAATATTATTGTGATTATTGTATTGTTTAATTCCATGTGAGGAGATTAAACAGATTAAAAAGTTAAGGAAAAACCAAACCTTCATTTTAATACTAACTCACAGAGAATGCATGACAGGAATGGCTATCAGCTGCATCATTGCTTGCAATTTTTGTGGAACTGAGACACTGAATCCCAAAAGGGCTCCACGTGAACTCTTAGACTAAGTGGAATAGTATCCTTTTTGCTGTCACTGAAATATTTTACATTGGGTGTTATAAATCTGAATGACAAATCTTGGAAACCACTTGAAAACCACAGGAAATATTCTATCCCTCTTTAATATATGGAAATAATTGATGGCCAAAAAAAAAAAGAAAAGAAAGAATTCAGAGTTCAGAGCAAATGTGCAGTATCTTCTAATGTGATCAGGATACCGTTACTTGAGGCTATCTACTGTTTTGTAGATTATGTTAACTGGATATCATCTAGAACAAGGTATAAAACAGACAAGCACATTTTCTAACTGGCCTGTACAGTGAAAATCAAACCACTAAGTAGCAAATGGTAATACCATGATTATTCATGTAATATCAGGTCTGACTCCTTATTAACCTACAATACGAATTTAAGCTATGAGGCTGGTAAATAATGCGGCATACAAACACTTGGGTATTATGAATTTAAGTTGGCTTTAATGATCTCCAGAAAGTTTGGCAAAACTCAAAAGGTTTTCATGCTATACATTTAAATGAAGGTTTTTCTGGAAGGATGATACCTAAATGCAGAATCAAATTTTTTTCAATTAAAATTATAATTTTCCCACTAATAAGCCAAGCCAGCACATGTTGAATTCTTGATATACGTGTTTTGATAACTAACTTTGTATTTTTCCACCTGCATGGCTGTAGCGACGCCCTTAGGGACAGAAAGTTGTCAAGGGGAAAGGTGGAAGTGATATGGATAAAGCCTGCTTCATTTTCTAACCATCTTTGAGACCTGCATTCAACCTGAGTACTTTAGTCATGCAATGGCAGAAGAATAGAAAAAGGCTTGGAGGGATAACAAAGCACTCAGTTCTACATGAAGCTTGACTTTCTAAAACCATGACTGGGAAAAGACTGCTGAGCTTAGATTGAAACTTTCTGGTTAACTCTATGAAGAATCTAATCTCACCTAAGGGACTGCGTCTGGATTTAACTGTGAGTTGATTAGGCAAGAATAACTGCACTTTTATATGATTAGATGGATTAGACAAAATTTACAGGAAAATATTGATTCTCCATGTCAAGGAACAAATTCTTATACTTACATTGCCTAGAATCTTAGTAGGCATTCATAAATGTCTGTGGACTTCCATATAACTCACGTATGAATGAATGAATAAATCATTTGTAGTTGCTGATAGATTTGAAATATAGAATCCAGATTTTTAATATATCCATAAATGCAAACCCTCTTGATTCCTTTAGAAACCTAAAGACATCAAACTTTTCTTAAGAGCAGGCTATATTTACAGTCATAGAGTTATTAAACATCTTACTCTGGGTATTTATTTAAATTAGTAGAAATTCATAAACCTAGCTAACCTGGGGCAGTTTTGAGAGAACAGTAGAATATGAAGTGTAGGTAGAACAGGGTAATATGGCTAGACTGATTTTATTGATTTTTCGGAGCATGTTTTTTATTTGGCCTCCTGTACTTATTTGGCATGTCTAACATTCTCACTGAACTGGGTATACACATCGTATATTCAAAGGGGCAGAACTTCCTTTCTGTGATCATTTTGAAGCATTTTTATCATTTAATGTCCCTTTTATTATGAAAACGACTTAATGCTTGGGAGGAGACTGGGCATAAATCCAAACTAAATTAATAATTGGAATCAGGGAAAAAGTCCTCTAACCTTCCTCACTTCTCTGAAACTTAGAGTGGATTTTTATTACTTTGTTAGCCTTTAGCACAGAATGAATATCAAGTACCCTCCAACCATCTCTTCTTGATGACTGATGTCCATTTTGTCCTATAAAATAATGGGGAAATGTTGGTGCTTTGGGCAATATCTTACACCCTGGGGGTACTTAATGGCCTTTATTCCCCCCAAAGCTTTTCTGGCTCTCAGGTAATAAGTTGAACTCTGGGGGAGATGCAGTTACTCTTTCAGCCCAGTAGAGTACCATTTGATTTACCACTCTACTGCACAAAATGGTACCGTGGTGGCTTGAAAGAGACAGTGGGGAGAATGTGGCTCATTAAATAGTAATTGATGCTACTGCTACTATTAATGTTAGTGCTGCTGCCAAAATAACAGTGTTGCTTCCATTCTGCTTCCTGTATGAGACTGAGAATAAGCACAGTTCATCCCCATAGATGGTCAATTGGCCAGGCTAGCCTGATGGAAGCAGAGCAGCCAAGCGGACTCGTGAGACCACCAAGATTTCAAGGTCTTCATGTGCTTCATGTTGCCTGAACCACACTCTACCTCCTTAATCCTACAAATGCATTATAAAACCTCACAAATCCTCATGAGATATTATTTCCTATAATAAAATTTTTAGGTATTTGCTATTTACCCTTGAAGTGCCAACTTTTCTTCCTTTCACAAACTGGGGTGGAGACCTTTGTGAAATGAAATGGTCTTGTATAACAGCCTACTTTCTTAAGGAGTATCTTGACCACAATATAACCTATGTCTAAATAACTCAAACCGCCATTATTACCAATAATTATTGTACCATGTCGGAAAATGGCCCCCACAGTTCACCTGTAACGCCGTCTGCCATAGTTTCTGGTTACTGGGTTTTTCTGTTTTATTTTGCTTTTTATAATTTTTCTGACTCCCTCCATCTTAACAGGCTTGTCACTTTTTGCTGAGGTTGTATCACAGGATACTTTTTGTGGGTGAATTCATCTAATTTCTGAAGGCAAGTAAAAATGAAATAAAAATTTGTTAGCTAAATAAGGATTTAGAAAACAGAACTGGGTTTTCTGATAAATGTATGGCTGGCATCTATATTAGTTCCTCACAAGCTTACTGGTTGTTTCTTAGCTATATTCTATGCTGTTGAGGTTTTAGGAAAAATAATGTCCAGATAAGTGAAATCTTAGTTCATGTGACTTAAAACTCTGCCTTTAGTATATTATCTTTCCCCTTCATTCTACAGTTTTTATTTTCACTTTTATTGGCATTATTTTACTGAAGGCCTCTTTTTGGAAGCAGATATTTACCATTTATATCTGCCTTCTGCATCTTGTCTATGTATATATGTGTGATATTTTTGTGTGTGTGTGTGTGTGTGTGTGTGTGTGTGTGTGTGGAGGGAGCACATGCATCAATTTTTTATTCAGAAAATACTGCTAACCATGGTCTCTTTGAAGGGTATGGCATGTCTATCATTGTAAAAGACAATTATTTGCTATTATGACCTTCACCTCCTGGATGCATATCACCTTTGGATCCTGGGATGGCTGGTTTTCTCCTGCTGTCGATCTGTGT
This sequence comes from Eumetopias jubatus, assembly GCF_037043125.1. Lineage (NCBI taxonomy): Eukaryota > Metazoa > Chordata > Mammalia > Carnivora > Otariidae > Eumetopias > Eumetopias jubatus. The sequence continues at coordinate 77,291,835 of NW_028274819.1, forward strand.
GCTGAAGAATATCTTTATGCAGCATGCGAGTCTCTATTTTAGCATTTATATATCAGGAGAAACATTCTTCTTAGGAATTTTTAGGAATACTTGAGTACTAATGCTGTCTCACCACTCAGTAAATGCATGTAACAAGTGATCTCCTGCATGTTGGTACCATGCACAATCTTACCCGGTAGCACAAAGCTACTCTTGTCACCCCCAAAAGGAACTAAGCTCAATCAGTTCCTTCCTCTTCCAGCTGATCATATTTACTGTTCAGTAAGGCGGCATATGATAGAATTGGTCCAATGTACAAAATAGGCTTTATCATGGAATCATATAAAATTTTAGCACTCTAAGGGGTCTTAAAAATAATAGTTTGGATAGCAAGAATATGGAAATTCCATAAAAAGAAGAAAGTTCTGTGAAGGAAAGGAAATGAATTTTCATCTACCGAATGTTCCCTATGGCCTGGGCACTGGACTAACTGCTATACTTTTTTCCCCCCATTTAATCCTAGCAGCAATCATGTGGAGCAGATATTATTATCCCATTTAATACATAAGAAAACTGAGACCAGGAATAATTAATTCATCTTGCCCGAGTCTATAACTATTAAATAGAGCAGTCATTATGTAAACTCGGGTCTATTTGACTCTGACAGTCAGGCTCTTTCCACTGCTGTACTCCACCATGCCTCTCCTATGTAGAAATTTCCTTTGACATCTGTTGCCAAAAACTCATTTAGCTGGGTTAGTCATTCCCAGCAACACTTTAAGACTAGCCCGTCCCTTTGCAGTAACAACCTGATCTTTTCCTATTCATCTGTTCTTTTCAGTGCACCAATAAATGGCTATCATGATGGTAGGCAAATTCATAAATAAATCTGCTCTTTTCACAGACCAGTGTGAGTTTACGGGAATGGGATATAAAGACAAGTGGAGAAATGGTGAACAAAGTCTAGCTGTCTCACAGAAGGCAGCTCCAAACTACAAAGGGGGCATCCCTGGGTCAATTCAAATTAGAGAAATCATATCCACTACAGGACTAGATCTTTATTTGTGGATTTTCTATTTTACGTTCGATTTTTTCCAATACTATACTGCCTTTCAAATAAAAAGTAAAAATTTACCATGTATAGCATGCTTGAAAAGGTTCTCCATAACTTAGGATATGGACATTTTTCAAACAACAGCTATGAAGTCATATGCAACCTTAAAAAGAATCTCTCATGAAAATGGACATGATGTGACTTTTGTCATGTCCCTACTAAAGCATCCATAATCAAAGTTTCTGCCCAGTTCACTAAAAGTATTACCCATACTAAAAATCTGGAGCATATCCATTTTAATCCACTTATTCGATACAAGTGTGAGCCTGTGGCAGAGTGTTTTGATAAAACAAACAAAAACCCCTACTGTAATCCTATCCTGTAAAATTATGTTATATCTTTGAAACAGTTCAACAGAGTGAATAATTTTCCTCAGTCTCTCATCTGCTGAAAGGGGAGTCAGGGAACAGTGTTGCATTTTTGGTCGTCGGAAGCATGTTAAATCATAGAACTTTTTGGATGCACATTAAGATAATAACTATAAAAATGTCAAATGCTTTACTAAAAAGAGCAAGTCTGAAGCATAGCAAACTCAAAGGAAATAGCAACAACAGCAGAACTTCAACCTTTAAGATCCAAGCAGTAGGGACCCTTAAAAATGTCAGGCTGAAAAAATTAGACACAGACTCACAGCCCACAGGAACATTCTGCAGAACAATGATCACTTCGATAGCATGCCATTCAGGTGTGGCAGCCCGATCTGAGGGACTTACAGTGAAAGAGAGTCACATGTGAACAGACTGGTCAATGTTTCAAATAAAGATGAAAATTTTGCAGATCTTATATATGTAGCAGAGATGAAAACTATGGAAAGATCCAGTGAATTCTAAATGGCCCAAACATCCAGAGTCTAGCAGTCTAAGTAGAGTGGCCAAATCCTTTCTTAGCTCTTTATTTAACCTTGGCTGTCCAGGCAAGAGCTGACTATCCAGTTGCAGCTAGAAAATAAATGCTGAATGCCCAAAGTTCAGAAATTACTCTGGAGGGAGACCAGTGAATTTTAAGTATTATTTTCAGCATTAGCTTAGCTTTCATTTTTAAACAGTTCTTCAAAAGACTGATATGTTCATTCTTAATTATCCTCGCCCCAAAGCAGTTCCCTGTCCCCTAGAAGTAAGTACATCATAAGGGAAACTTACACAAATGCCAAGCTCAAATATTTTTCTTTTGCAAACAATGCCAGCTCCAGAAACACGTTACAAACAGCTGAGACTGAATTTTCTCTCCTCTGGAACAAGGATGTTCTCTTATCAGACGTAACCCACTGTAAGAGAACATTTACTTTTTTTTTTTTTTTTAATGCACATCAATCAGTTGGGAAGAGGTGGTTGCGCATAACACCAAAGCCACGTGGTAAACTTGGGGTGCAAGAGAAAGAAACAAATCACCATTTTGTGAAAGTCTGCACATTTTCGGGGTGCCTGGGTGCTCAGTCGTTAAGCGTCTGCCTTTGGCTCAGGTCATGATCCCAGGGTCCTGGGATCGAGCCCTGCATCAGGCTCCCTGCTCAGCGGGAGGCCTGCTTCTCCCTCTCCCACTCCCCCTGCTTGTATTCCCTCTCTCGCTGTGTCTTTCCCTGTCAAATAAATAAATAAAATCTTCAAAAAAAAAAAAAAGTCTGCACATTTTCATTAGTTGTCATTCAATGATCAACATCTTATGATGAGCACCTTCTGTGTGCAGTTTTACAAGGAGAACTGTGGGGAATTCCAAAGGAAAAAGATGACAGAGATCACTATTCTTAAGGAGCTCACTCTTTATTCAGAGGTACAGTGAACAAATATTGCACAGGTCAAGAATTTCAACTTCACCTAGTTCTAATACAGTTGTGATGAACAGAATCTCCCCCAGAATAAACAAAGAGGTAGCATTTATTGAGATCTTACCATATTTGCACACATTGTCTCAATTTATCAACACTATAACATAAGCACTCTAATTATCTCCATTTTACAGATGAAGAAAATAGGGCTCAGAGGCTAAGAAAATTGCTATCTGTCACAAAGCTAATAAATGGTGGCATGGGATTTGGGAACCCAGGCTGTCTGAATCCAAGGTTTCGTATATTTAACCACCAAGAAAATATACTCGGAAGTGAGGTACCTGAATAACAAATTAACTTTGTTCCCTTTGGCCAATTCAGTGAGAGGACCATAGCATCATCATAAGGGCATATTTAGGAATTTCTCCCAGCTATAGAAATACATTTTCACATGATCTTGTCCAGCTAAAATTTAGTCAGACACTCCACCAAAACTGAGGTAACACCAGGTGAATGAAAGCCCTATTTAGTTTGGAATTAACTTTGAAATATGCAAATTTAATTTCTATTACGAATTCACTTTTGCAATGGTCAGAATTTTTCTGAAAACACTGATATTTTAAGAGAGTTTGAAAGAGTTATAGAAAAACCACAGGTGAATAAACTTTCAATAAAAACAGAGAGGATTAAAATGCTTTACTATCTTTAGAAACAAAAATGAATTGACATTTTTCGAATTCATTTGTAAGCCCAGATTCACACCAAATACATTCAAAACTGCTTCCTGCATGCCCAAGTGAGATGAGCTGTAAATAGAACTCAATACACACTAAGATATGCTGCTGAAGGCCTCAGAATTCTCTTGAAATACAAGCCCTGAGAACTAAATGCCCATCATCTGGAATCTGTTTTATTCCAAGACCCTCAGAAGCCTATGTTATTACTTAACCTGGCGGCACAATAGTAATTTAAATGTGCAGTCATGTTATTTGATAAAATCCCAACTGAGTATTAAACTACATTGTGGTTCATTCAAATTACCACTGTTCTGCTGTTGAAACACACACACACACACACACACACACACATACACACACACACGAGCATACATGCACCATAGGGCTGTTTGATGGTGGTGGTAAAAACAAACTGTAAAGCAGTA